>NC_065510.1:30776611-31137568 GCF_006386435.1 Epinephelus moara | reverse complement strand
TCAGCTGAAATCATCTCAGTATTCTCATTGTTCACACATCTAAAACTTATATAGTGAAACACAACTTATAGTAAAACACATAAAATCATTCTATTCCCAACACCTGCCATGCAAATGATTTTGGTCTCATTTGCACAAGCAAACTGGTGTTGAGCCTTTAACGCGGATATTTTAGTGCTTTAAAGCAACATTATTGGGGGAATGGGGCCTCTGTCATTCCCACTCTGTGCCCTGTGAATGCATGTTCTTGCTCGATGTAACTTTGGTGAGCAGGTATGATCTCCTAGGAGAAGTGTGTAATGCTTAACGTCACCATATCACACACCACCAGCTAGCTATAAGAAGCTAGCTCAGTATTCTCTGTACAGACATCATGGAAGAAATGAAGAACTGTTGTTGTAAAAATCCAAACCTCATGCATGAATTATATATTGTAAATGAGCAAACTAATGCAGGATGCAGACTGTCTATACTGTCCTGCTGTAGTGATCAGTCTCACAGTTGATGGGAAAACAATAACCTGACAACAGAGTTTACATGCCTGCCAATGTCCAGTGTTGCTCATACATTGATTTATTTGTGGCTGCCCCCCCATAATATCAACATTGACTGCCACTCTTGATTTTCATTTTTTTTACTACAACTTAAAATGGGTAAAATTGTATTTCATTTTACAGCTGCACGCAGCCCATTGATTTGCTCAGCCCCTCCTTCTCCCGCTCTCTCTCTCTGAGACAAGAATTAGCAAGCAAGTGCACCATGTGGTCCATCCGCCTCACTCCCTGCCACTAGGAGAATGAGCAGCAGCTCAGAAGATGGACCATCACTTAGCATCAGTAGCAACCTGAATTCAGCCAGTGCAAACCCTAGCACTGGGGTTCACCGCGAGCTGGTGGCTGGTGGCTTAGTGCTGAGTCTAACCTGTATTATGGCAGCAACAGAAAGTTTGCTGATCCGCAGGAAGTTGGAATGGTCCGGGATCAGACCCCTACTGCTGGGGTCTGCACTGGCTGATTTTAAGTTCCTACAGCTGGTAACTGAGGGTCTGTATTTATGGTGAATTGGTGTACCACGCCAAAACTTAAAGCGGTATCAAATTGCAAAAATACCAATTCTTGCATTAGGCCTATGCTGCTTTAATGCTGCAAAATTGTTTACCTTGTTTTTATTTGGGGTTGTGTCACAGATGAAACTGAAACTTTCTGGACAACCAGACACCATTAGGGCTTATTTAGAAAATGTGTTTTTCTCTGCAACTGGGTGACCTCGCTCTTTAGCCGTCTCAGGTTTCAGTACATCACACAAGGGAAAGGTCTCCTGCCTCACTTTGCTGCTGTTTGCAGATCAATACACCACTGCAGTTTATTTGTTTTTGCTTGCATCCTGAGCACCGTCTGTGTACTGTGCGATCTTAAAAGTGAAAAGATTCCTACATTTTCTAAGGAGCTGCCAGCATTATGGGTTATTTTTCCCTTCGACATCAAACATCACAAAGCATCTTTAATTTTTTTTTTCTCCAAATTTCTTCATAAATCATATCATACACTCCCACATCAGTCCACAATCAGGTTATCCACAATTATAGACATAGTTAAAAATTCAAATAATAGCTCATAGCTGCAACACAAAATATGTTTGTAATAATATTTCAGTTGTATTAAAAAGTGAGATGATGCTTGTCAGTGGCCTTTAAAGCTGGTTGCTTCTCTAGACACAAACTTTTTAAAATAACAGTTTGTTAAGAAGAACTACACAGAGTAGTCCTGGCTTAAAATATCGGTAATTTATTGCATGTGTACAATATATTTTAGCCCTTATGCTTGTGTAAATCCAGACTTTCCAGACTTTGAATAAAAACCGTGTAAAAAAGGATTTCACAGCAGGCACGTTGTGTGACAACACTGCTAAATAAGGCACAGCCAGACTGAAATTGTGGGGTTCAATTAACTGGATGGGTTTATCTATTCATTGTTATACTCTCACACGGATTACCTTTTGAAGGACAAAAAAAGCACCACTTTGGCAAGCTAAACCCAGTGTATTTTAGAAATGATAAATGCTGAACAATTTAGAACAATACAGTGGATAGATACATTGATAATAATGTTTTTATTTGTAATGTATAATACATTATGGCCATCATGTAGGATTTGTTCCATGACTACTTGGTTGTGCTGTGGAAAAACGCAGACAAACAGATCCTCCAGTACATGGCCCCGGGCTCGGTGCTCTGCCCCGTCATGCGGTGGCCCTGGTAGCCCAGATCAGCGCCTGGGAGAAAAGTACTGAGACAGACTGATGGAAACATGGCTGAGCTAATGCTGTGTCTTGTCATACATACCAACAACACTGGTGAGTCATCAGCCCCCTCTTTTTCTTTTAGCATTCAATCAGACATTATCATATAATCTGAGCTGTATGTTTCGTCCCCTTGATTTTATTTGTGTCACATGTCTATTTCTGTTGCCCTTCGATCTCTTTCACCCCCTCACACACACGCACACATACGCAGAGCGTCAGTAGCCTATAGATGATGTGCGGCTTAGGCTTTTTTCCATGATGCCTCAGAGCTGACATATTTGCTGTTGTAATCAGACCGTCGTGCCCTCACTCCCTGTACCGCAAACACAGAGCTACATTCATAAATCTGCTTTCATAAAAACAAACCAGGTGCAGTACTGGTGAATCAGCCTCAGCATAACCAGGTGTGAGGTGGCAGGGCTGTTGCTGCCCCAGAAATAAGATTTGCATGTTCGGTAAAGTCAACTATTTTTGTATTTGAATGAACGCAGGTCATTCAAAACACTCTCTGAACCATAGCAGTTAGATCTCTACTTCCATATATCCTCTGTGTTCTTTCATGAGGGAATATAAACTATGTGACATGATGTGTGTGACAGAGTGCTGTTCTCTCCCCAAACAGGCTTGCGGTTGCACACATCACCTGCCAAGCCCTGAAAGTCTGAGTCAACAACATGAGTGTGGATGATTATCATCTGAGACATCTCCAGGGCAGCTGCTGCAACTGGCTCAGTCCCCTCTGCCTGCCGTGCCCTTTTAAACTGAAGCATTTTCCTCCACCTCAGCGGTCCCACTGCTACGCACTAAAAGTACACATACAAAGAAAGACACACAGATAGGAAGTTAGATTTCTGTTATCGTAGAGGCCATGAGCCATTCATCAGAGGATATCCCTACATTGAAAGTTGCACACAAACGAGACAGACATTGTGGGCAGGTCTCTTATAGGACAAAATGTATCTAGTTAAATAAAGTAAAACATAAAATAAATAACAAGACAGACAGGGGAAAAAAAATCAAATTGATAAAAAATGACCTGGGTGTAATGTCATTTCTGTGGGTACAATAACAAAGAATGTTAAAATACCAGTGACCAAATGTCAAAGGAAACACACATGATGTAAAACTAGGTCACAGCAGTGGTTCACCTTTCTGTATAGTCATATTATGTAAACAATCTCCTGCATCAGTTGAGTTCTGGGGCACTTGAGGCCAGTGGAACAAGCTGTAGTCACCTTATAAAGTTGATATACCGAATGTGGTTTGAAACAGTTGCCTATTTCCACATCCGGCAGACATGAGGTGACAGTGTTCACCTGAAATTTGTGTCCAGATGGAGACTGTAAATATTATATTCATTCTTTTTCAGCTTTGTTTTTGGTCTCCACCAACGCCCTAAGGAAATATCTGGCTCTTCAGCTGCTAAATGGTCACCTATGTTTACCAGCTAGTTGGAAACCTTGTCCATCTGCCACGTGGTGCTGAGCAGGTAACGTTGAGTCAACTTTTTTAGAGCTTCTCTTTTTTAAAACAGTGTTGCCCTGTGTGACTGGAAACAACATTATGAGAGTGGTGAAGAAAACCAGTAAAGTCAGTGGCTGTAAAACCCAACCTCAAGGGCAGAAAAATGAAGTCAACACCGAGTGCCAAAAACTGCAGTTCTTTGAATGGCCACATGAGGCTCCAGAAGCCAGTCAGTCGCTATAGACCCCATTTTAAAAATGACCAACTTTACAGCAGAAATAAGCTTTACAGCCCAATACAAAAAAAGTTTTGGTCTCTATAGCTATTTTTCCTGTTCATGTCAATTGTATGGAGAGGTGAATTATTACAGAACTCACCTGTTTAAATTTTATTAAGGCTTTTAGTTACACAAATTTAAGGGTGGGCGCTTTGAGTAACAGGCTGTCTGTGAGGTGTCGCCGCAGTCTATGAGTCAGATCCCACCCTCACTCTTTCACAGCTCCACCCTCTCATCCAAACATGTCGAATTCTGGCTCAAAAATTCCAAGATGGCGACGGCCTACATGCCAAATCAAAGCTTCAAAATTTGAGTCCACAAACAAATGGGTGACATCACAGTGGCTATGTCTGTTATTTTTATGCAGTCTATGGTAAAACCAAAACAATGGGCTGAAAGAGGCTAAAACACCATAGTGCTGCAAGAAACTGCAAAATAAGTTTGTGTAAGTGGCACCTTTTGCAATATACACAGTCATTTCTTCAAGTGTTGGTATAAAAATATATTATCCCAGCTTTAATGGGGCTGTGTCTAAAATTGATCACTATTCACATTAAATGCTGAAAATCCTAAAGTGCAACACTTCACGTTACAGACATGCAAATGATCATTGGGTGAAATCTGTTTACTTCTTGGACACTGCAATATATCTTTTTCATCCAGGAACTAAACTACCTAATGCATAATCCATAATAACTGTTATTCTTTAAAGTCATATTTTAGGTCAAAATGTCCACTGTGATAAAGGCCTATTGTCTCTGCCATGTCTCCTCATCTGAAGAATACAATAATAATCTGACACTAATCGCCTGCTTGATGAAAAATGAGGTGCCAGGACTCCCCATAAATCCCTTTGATTTGTCAGACTCAAATATATAAGCCTGTATAATATCCACTTCTCTGCCCCTCTGTTCAAAATGTGGCCACTATCATGCTTTACTGTCACAGATTCATTCAGTGTGGATGAAGAGTGATGGAGCAACGAGAGGAGAGGAGGCACATTCGAGGATAAGTGAAGCAAGGAGGATGGATCCCCGCGGCCGTCTTCCAAAAGCTGTGCATTCGTGACCTCTCCAGAGGCTGCCAACAGTAACAAGTCACACTGCATGACGCAGAGATGGAGACAGAGAGACATGTGAACGAGACATGGACACAGAGTCAGAGATGGAGGGAAAAGAGGGTTGAGAAAAAGAGAGGGGAAAAGAAAGGAGAAACGGATACTAAGAGATGAAAAGAAGATGATTGTAACGACAGCTTGACATAAAATACTCCCAGCTAACCTTGAGTGATCAACAAGGGCAGCCTGTCTGTTTGGCGAGTGACATCGTGACCGAGTCAGCGCAATGGAAGTGTGTGTGTCACCTACATGTGTCAGTAGTTGTTATCTGTGTGTATGTGTGTGTGTAGACAGTGGAAATAACACATCACCCCCATCAGCAAAGTGCTACTTCCCATTTTTTTGCGACAATCACATCTAAAGAGACGCTGCTCAGCAAAACAGGGGAGCCTGCAGACAAAGACCTTAACCACGCAGGGACGAGATTCGTCATGGCCGCCCATCTGTCACGCTGCAAGGACAGACAGGAAGCGAGTGAGCGCTGGTTGTTAGTCATGTATTAACCTCTTGATTGTGTGTGAGTGTAACCTGGATGACCTTGGCACGCTGCTGTTGGTCATTTGCATGTTTTTGCTTTGGAAGTCGCACACACAGGAGGAAATCTCAAAAGAAGAAGCAGCTAGTCAAAGAAGGGCTTTGGTGTGTAGAAAAGCAAATTCAAAATTTATCATTAACAAATTATATAATGTGCAGTGTAAAAGAAATACACACTCACATGCTTTAAAGCTGCCATGTGCAACTTTTCACCTTGAGTATCCTCCCCCACACTGACAAGCACTTTCCGCTCTATGTGCACGTAAACTGCCAGTTCACTTTCCAAGTAAGTAACTTTCTTAGCCACAGACTTCATGCTGTGATTGGCCCGCTGTACGAGGTTGGGAAAGGAGCCACACTGAACTTCTCGTCTTTTTTCATTTGTTGCACAAATATTTGTAACACTTTTTGTGTACAACCAAGTTCATCACTCTGAACATCCTCCAGTAGAGGTTGTTGAAAATACACACTGTTATCCTCATATTTAAATGATTTCAGCTCCTCCCTCTCTTTGAAAGAAAAACACATGAAATATGATTTTTGCAATTTGGATCCAAATCACATTCGGAGGTGGTTTGAGATGTAATTCCAATCAGATTTCTACAGTCTGGACACTCTTGACACTCAACTTGGATTTCAAATTGTCTTTTGTGAAATGTTAGTGCAGCGCTGAAGCAGAGTTTTTCCAGCTGAGATGCATGCAGGAGTCTGTCTCACGAGCACGGTCTCACTCTGAAGTCGTCAAAATGCGCGCTTGGGCAGTGACTTGCGGCGTCACACACCAATGAAAAAAGCCGTTCTTTACTGTTAGTGTGATACGCGGCCGGACGGTATCAGAGGGAAACGTGACCTAAAGTTAAGGTGGTGAAAGTCTGAATGTAAAATCGTTTCCTGTAAAATCGGAAGTGTATTTTGAATGAAGAGAACTTGACATGGTGTCGCATAATGTCAACAACCAACGCACCCATGGTACCTTGCACATTGTATGTGGATGTGAAAAGCCCATGACCAAAACTTTAATATGTAATGAGAGTGGAGTGAGAATGTGTTGGTCTCACCACCGAGCCTTGAATAGGACTGATGATAAGATAAGACAAGACGAGACAAGACGACGCGATGTGATATGATACCATGCAATAAGACAAGCCTTCACTAATCTCACACCAGGGAAATTCATAAAAACAAACTGGAAACTACAGAGCTACAGTCAAATCTGGGGTTGAAAATGTCATATGTTTACGACATGATGTTACTAATATTTATTATGGAATATGGAAAGCAGGATGAGAGACTTACTTAATTTTGCCCAGAGGCTAACGTTAACCTTTGTGCAGTTCCACTGAGGGCTCTGGTGTGATCGTATCCCTTTCAGAAGCTTTGTAATCCAGCCTTGAACTGCAGTGTCTTTTTGGAGACTTGACAAAAATAAAATGAATCCACAAGCATTAATCAGACACAGTATGACTGTTGTGATTATTCATCTGTTTTCTGTGTTAAAAACGGTCATTTTTGTTGTTTGCCTCCATTTGTCATGCTTCCCAATGAAAAGTCATGTCACTAATGTAGCTAACGCCACATCGTTACCACAGCAACCCCTGCAGATAACTTGGTGATGTCTGAACACGCACAACCCATGTGTGAGTGTGGACAGTTTGTCTTAAGACATAAATCAAATTGCTTGCAGTGTAGCTTGACCATAAGCCTCGATAAGCATCTATTCTGAAGCTGAGGTAACTGTCCTAAGCCCAAGGGGTTTTTGTGCTTAAACCTATAACCACACGTTAATCATAGCGTTGCGACATCATAAAATTTAAAACTGAAAGATAAAGAAATGTAAATGCAAAACATGTTACGTACAAATCTAACATATGCATGGTGTGCAGGAAAGTTTACATTTATGTTTCTGCAAACCATAAATACATTACATTAGTACGTATCAACTTTTCTAAAGTGACATAGTGTTTGAATTTACTTTGTCATCAGTAGGTGGAGGGGATGGGAGATTGCATGTCACCAAGGCATTATGTCTGCCAAGCTGCAGACCACAACAAAACTGGCTATGTTTTCACAACCTGTCACTGTTTTTTCATCAGGGATAGGGCCACAAAAAGCAAGTATTTTATGCCAAATGATGATCTTTTCCTAACCATAAGCAAGTGGTTTATGTGCCTAATCCTGACATGTTAACCACAGTGGTGTTGAAACACAGAGAAACACTAAGGTCCCGCTATACAACTTTGGTTTGTAGAAGTGTACAATGCCGACATTTTGTTCTGGTGATTGGTTTGACTTCTAAAATGCAAAGCCAAAATGGTACCAAGGTTTGATGAGATGATTTTCTTTATGTTTTTCACCTCCCGATGTTTTAGTCTGATATCATCCCCTTGCTCTCTATCATTTCCTGTCAGCCTCCACTGTAATCTGTCAAATACAGGCTGCAAAAACAGCAAATTCTTTCCCTTTAGCACAGCTGAAGTAATTAAAGTATCCTCATGATGCCTGAAGGTGAAAACATGTTAATAATGTGTGATCACACAGCTGAAAGTGTGCAAGGCATTTTTCATTCTTCTCTGCGGATATTCAGTGAAGGCCATTCTCTGTTACACTTTCAGAAGAGAATAGCAAAGAATAAAACCATTCACCTACAAGTCATGCAGCTGATAAAGACTCATTGTCAGAGAGTGATGTATGGTATTTCTGCTGGGATATTAAACTGGTGATCTAATTATCTCTACCAGACACAGTCCCTGGTTAAATGAGCTTCAGATGGGTTTGCACTGGTAAAGTGGAAGCAGCTGTCACTTCTAGTTTTCCAGAAGTCTGTCTGTCTGACAGTTTTTGAATTACCTGGTGAAACACGGAGGAAAGGGGCATCAACACACCACAATTGTCCCTTTTGTGTGACACAAAGCAACACAGAAGATGAGGCGGAGAACAAATGCAGAAACCTTCATTTACTGCTCAATCAGATTTTATCTCGACTTAACAGGCATGAAAGTAATAAAGTACTTGCAGAGCAAACATTCCTGGGCGTGGTGCTTCTGTGGTCATAAAATAAGAAAAATACTCATCTACTGTTTTTTTTATTAAAGGTGCAAATATACCTGATATGCCAATAAATCTTCCTGAGGCAGACATGAAATGAAATTTGCATGCGTTTGATTTATATGCTCCAGCATATTCTACGACCTTCCTTTAAAACGATCCACCTGTCTCCTCAGGCTTTCCCACCTGCTAAACAGAAAATGTATTTATGGGAGTGCACATGTGATACAGGGACCAGTTGTTGTGTCATTAAGCTGCTGCGCACTTCCTCAAACACTTTGATTGATGGTGAAATTACAGAAATCACATTACTGCAAGAACACTGAGCGCTTTTCTGCAAGGCATAGGTTTAGTTGGGGGGGGGGGTTAGGCATCCTTTGCTAGAAAGTTTTGAGTGTCATACGCTTATTTTCTTGCATTTTGATGATTTTTGCACCAGTTTGTGCATTTTCTGTATTAAGTGGGATTTGTTCTTGTGTGTTAGCTCTATGCAGAGCCTACGCTGAAGCCTACACATGTGTCCTACGCCGTTGTGAGCATTTATAATTGTGCAGTGGTGTGTCTGTGTCACCCTGCAGTTACACCTCCAAAATGCTAGTCGGCAGCAGAGGTTTCTGTGAAGTGCTGTAAAGTTTAGTTGAGTGAAAACTATATATTATATATATTAATATTTTTATACAGTCTATGGTCAAAACACACATTAAACATAACGAGACAATTTCAAACACAAGTACACAAATCAGCTTCACTATAACTCACAGCATTCACAGACAAAGCACTTGTCTTTTGCTGGACACATTTCCCCCACCAATACAACATGCTAATGTTATTAGCACAAGCCTATGGCATTTTACATTGTATAAATTAGCCTAGCAGCTAGCAGACTTTTCCTCTACTAATATGAAGCCAGGGACAACAGCTACATTTAACAGCGGTAACATCACAGAATTTGGCTCCATTACAACTCACAAGGTTCAAAGGAAAAACAACTGTCTTATACTAAACAGGTTTTCCAAACAAATATAACATGCTAACGTTATTAGCACAAGCCTATGGTGTAGGACAAGCAGAGATTTCTTCTACTCATATGTGGATAAATCACACACAAAACATAAAATGCTATTTTGTGGAGGCTTTATTGTCTTCAAAAATAGGAGACAATGTGCTCAACTAACAGAATCAAAAAACTGGGTGCTGAATTCCAAATAAAGTGTAAAATTCAAAAAGATGAGAGGTACAGCACTCACACAAGTTTATCAAATTTTATTTTGCCACACAGACGTTTCGGGTCTGGCCCTTCTTCAGTGTGCTCTGGCAAACAATACAACAGCACGCACAGGTGCGCTTAATTATAAATCAACCCGACTGACGCAGCTTGTAAATCACAGCAGTGTGAGTCAATTGGTGACTGAGTCACATGATCGTGCAAAAAAAAAAAGTTAACAACAAAGAAATTAACAACAAAAATAAACCTAAATAAACCTAATGAGGATTACAGACGATTCATAAAAAACATGCAAATGAGATTTCCTCATTTAAACCCATAGGGATAAGTGTGTCTAAGAAATGGATCCAATATGTCTCTCTGAAGCAGGATCTTATCCCTGTTACCACCTCTGCGTGGCATGTTAACCGTCTCAATGCCCATGTAGTGTAGTTCACTTACAGTGTGTTTATGACTATTAAAATGTCTCGCAACGGAGGATTTTTCATCATAATTACGAATGGAACACTTCTGTTCGCAGATTCTAGTTTTTAACTCACGTTCTGTTTTACCAACATAATATAAATCGGACATTTTAACAGATAAACAACATATTTTGTATTGCATGTGATTCTGCCTCTGACGTTAATGTCAACTCCGGACTCTGGATGAGAAAGTGTGTTACCTTTGATCATAGAATAACAGCGTACACAATTATGACATGGAAAATTTCCAGAAGGAATTTTAGACATGAAATGGGTAGGTCTCTTGGACAAATCAGACCTCAAGAGGGAATCTCGTAGATTGACCGATCTTTTATAAAAATACCTTGGTGGAGTAGAGAATGCAGCACCAATCTGTGGGTCGCTATCCAGTATGTGCCAATATCTACTCACAACCTTTTTTAGTGTTTTAGATATGGGACTATAGGTCGACACCAAACCCAGCTCTGGTGATTTGTTTCTGCCACTGCATATAAGTAAATCATAACGTTGTAATTGCCGCACCTTATTTAAATGATCATTTAACACATCTTCCTCATATCCCCTCAATTTAAAACCATCACAAAGATGTTTAGCATGTTGTTCAAAAGAATCATAGGAGTCACAAATACGTCTGATCCTCAATAGCTGGCTATACGGCAAACTTCTTTGTCTTCTTGTCTTCACAATTTATTGTTTCATATCTGTGAAATTAAAGTAAATAAAAGCTTCGTTTCCACTGAGGGAAATGGTCTCAACTTACAAAAATAGACAGGAGGTCTCCATCGCTGTGACGTGTAGTTTCATTTCTGGGGAGGTGCACGTCAGGCTACGGCGACCCTACGCTGTAGGGATAGCATCGATTCGACACAGAAGTATAAATCCGGCATAAATTTGTGGTGTAAATGTCTTTATTTTTTTCAAAATAAATGTCATCTGCTGCTTTCATCTTTTACTGGGAGGAGACAAATACACGTTTTAAATATTGAGGGGGACCTGTCTCCTATCGCCCCCAAAATGTACACCTATGCTTTTCTGTGCAAGGTGCCAACTGATTGATTTCTGTGGACGTTTAAAAACAGCAGAAAAACAATCAGAAGTGACATGTATACTGTCTACTACACAACAGTGTTAACATACATCAGTCACACTTCAGGCCTGGATTTACAGTTGGTCTCAACATGAGTTTCCTGGCCTCCACGTGACCCCAACACCCACAGCAACTACACATTTAGACAGTTTTTCATCTCAGGTTGGAGAAAATGGCATAATTGGCCTTTTTTGTACTTCTGAGCCACTGTGGAGAAATCTATTCAAACACTCTTTTTACATGTCAAAGCTCCTTCTCATTCTGCTCGATATTTCTTGAATGCAACTGGCAAACAAGCTGCTAATGAGAAACTTCGCCTGAAACCTCTCGACGATTTCTCTTCTCTTTGTATGGGTGACTCACAGGTCACAGACGCGCACAATTTCCATAGAGGCTTTTTGATTTTGTGTTCAAGGACTGAAGAGGCTGGACTTCGTGAGGTGAGGGAGGGACCTACGTGCCTGCTGGGTCTCCTCATCCTGACAGCATGACTAACCCCACAGCAGAGAGACAGAGAGAGAGCGAGAGAGGGAGAGAGTCTCGTTATGATTGGGTGCCCTGGAGCCTGGTCAGGGCGTGACGTCGACCAGCCTCCAAACCAGTCCTTCTCCCTGCAACTACAATTACGCTCAGTGTCCGTCACACTGATACACACAGACACGCCACTGCACACACACACCTGCCCTCCTCATTTCAAAATTACAACACACCTCAGGTCTTGACTACATGCCGCCAGTCACCTCAGGGACGTGATGCATAATTTGTTGTGCTGTGAGCCTGCCTGCCCCCCTGCCTCCCTCATCCATCAGCAGTCAAGGACATTTGTGGGGAATTGCCTTCTTCCTCTGATAAGGGCGCTGTGATGTCAGAAGCCCAGTCGCTGTGGGGACGATGACTCATGCACATCACTGGAGGAAACCCCCCACCCCCACCCCCACCCCCACCCCCGCCTCATCCTTAGCATATCCCCACACCCTCATCCCCATGCACTGACCCGTTTCATTTTACCCCTCGCATTCCCTCATGGATTCCCACTGCTCGGCACTATCGGCACAGTAATTGGTTGCCTCTCTGCAAGGGAAGCGAAGGGGAGTTGAAAAACAACAACAACTACAATATGGAGATGAAGTCCACAGTATGACTCACGAACACAGTGAACGCCCGTGACATTCCTCACAGAGCCAGCCAACAGTCACTCTCTCTTATGTCAATCCAGCAAAAGTATGCCAGAAACATTTTTAATTGGGCAGCATAGCCTACTTTCTTCTGTTTGCACACATAACTGGTTATTCAGCTGTTAATGAAGAGCAGCGACCGCGTGGGATACCCGCATGCACCTGACCCATGGTGACATCAAGGACCTTCATCCATCAGCGGATCTGGGTGCTCTTAATTCAAGCACGTCGTGCAAAAAGCTGCTTCGGTATTTTTAGAAGTCCGTCCAAAAAAAAAAACACATTTCAGGCCATCCAAAGGACTCAAGGACTTTGGGTGTTGAAGGAGCAAGAGGTGACCTCGACTGAAGTGCAACCCACTGGGAAATAAAAGCATGCTTTCCAAAAATCACACTTCTATTTTTAGGTACGACTGCATGGTGCAAACATGCTCACAGACTGTTTAACCCTAAATCAGCCCAGTTTCTGACTGAGTGACTCTCATCTCCTCTGAACAATCATCAACAGCTCATTGCTTTCACCTGGTGTGTCAGTGTTATGAGTCTCTGATAGCTACTATCCACCACAAAGAGTCACTAATGAAACAGGAAGTAGGTAATATCTAATGTGACATGTAGATTTAAACCTACATTTGTGTCATGTCGGAGCAAAATTGAATTCCCAACTGAGAAAATTTACATGAACACCCCCTAAAGTCGGAAGAACAACTTGGAAAGTCTTGGTTGACGTCACATGTGCAGAAACATAAAAGTGAAGAGACAGCCGGGAAACAACAAATTACATTTCTAGGAGCTTAGGGACACAATTAATGCATAATTAATGAATTAAATATTCATGATTTAGAGCTTTCTGTGGCTTTGAGCAGATTCTTTACTACAGTATGATGTGTTGACTGTCTGCCTGTAGGGAATGTGTTGAAGTTGTTGCCTACTTTTGTCACAGTTCTTCAAATTCCTGACTACCCCTGAACATGAAAAAGTTGAGTTGATATAGCTGCTTTACATTTTATTATCATTTGATTTCACACACAGTTTATAATGACTGTGTAACTTAACTTTCAAAACAGGCATCATTGCGACAGTGGTGATCATGTTTCCTCTGAAAGTTTTGTGTGGGTTTTTGTCTTCCGATGAGTGATGAAACTTTGACGGGGTTCACTGGGATTCCTCTGATGTTCAGAGCTCTTGCGTAACACAACACACAGGGTTTCCTCCTCCTCCTCCGAAGAAGACGCCAGAGCTGTGTACATTTTCTGTGGCAGTGACGTTTCCTCAAACTTCAAACACATTCAGCCCCCACAAATAGATAAGTGTACTGAATCAATAATCCTCTGATGTCTGATTGCTGTCACAGTTGTGATTGCAAAGCACAAACTTACAGTGTTTATCATGAAAATATTTGTGGCCCTGCTGTTTCTTTCATACTGTTCCCTCTCTCTCACAGGCACTCTGACGTGGGAGTCACAGTTTAGTCAGGATGTTGAGCCGTGAGATTCGCAGTGCTTTTGTGCAGCCTAGTGGCGCAGTGAGATGTGGACAACAACAGATCTGAACATAATGTTCAGATAGTCAGAGTCAGTCCTGCGGAGTCTGTATGCAGCTCCATTTTGTTACATTCAGGTCCTCATACCTGATTCTTCCATTTGTTATTTTCTGTATTACACACACTTAAACTCTGTTTGGATCTGAATGTCTGAAAAGCTAGATTCACTTATTTGCCCAATATTTTCTACACTGCATAAAGCGATTTTGGGCATCAGATGGGTTAAACTTGCAGTTGCTTTATTTTTTTTAGCGTGGGCCTGCATCTGAACTGAAGCATTCCTGCAGGAGTACACCACAGATGTAACACTCTGGATGCAAATATGACATCCAGGGTGTCAGTTTTGGTTTTGCTCATGGTTTTCATTATAATATATGTAAAATTGATTTAAACATGTTATGGTTATTAAAGGGATCCTCTGAAGTGGGGTTTATCAGGTACTTAACCATGTTCACTATGTGATATACAGTAGATGTCTGTCAGGATGCCTCCAGTTTAGAGTAGCAGGCTGGAGCTAAGCAACAGACTGCTGTGGACGGGGGCAGCAGCAGAACCTATTTAATCCACCTAACCAAAAAAATTAAAAATAAAAATCAACATCAGGTTAAATGTTTTCACCTCTTTACCTTGCCATCAGACGTGCCTATCCATTGGGGAACTTAATGTGTTATATCGCTCCCTTCAAAGCCAGACTCCATTAAGAAAAACAATGATTTCACAACACTTAACACAGGACCTGCTGTTATACCGCTGCCTCCATCAGTTATTTTGTTTGTGTTACTGTGTGACTTGGGGTTTAAAACGGTTCCGATTTAGTTCATATTATTGTGTGACTAAAATCACACACAAACTGTTTGACAGAGGCAGCGGTAGACCAACAGCTCCCGAGTTCAACAAGCCAAAATTACTGTTTTTGACAATATAGTCTGAAGGCTCTGACAAGAGCATAGATGGGGACTTCAGTCGATAATGTCTCTCCTGTCAGAACTGGCTGTCTGACAGAGAGGTAGAGTGGTAAAAATACTATAATTACAGCATACACTTAAATTGTTACAGATTTTTTAGATGGGCCTTTTTTAGATGGCTAAAATATGTTTTGCTGCTGCCCCTCATCCACAGCAGTACATTGCTTAGCTTTCATGTTAGCACTCCTGCTGCTTCTCCAGACTGGGGGAGTGCTGACTGACGTCTACAGTGTATGATACACTGACATGGATGGATGAGTGCCTCATAGAAACCCACTTCAAAAAATCCAAAGTATTCCTTTCCCTGTCTGATCTGGCACCTGCCAGTTAAGTTATCTCAGCTCACCTCGGCTAAACTTAGATCAACACTAAATTAAACCTTTACAAGATTCATGCGATCATTATGAAGTGAGTCATTGCATTTAAAGTTATTCATGCTCACGCCTGATGGCCAGGTTTGTTCACATAAAATACAGTCGCATTGTTAGATGGCCATATTATCCCGCCATGACCATGAGTCTCTAGCTTTAAAAAAAGACTTTTAATGCTGATATCAGTCCCCTCCAGTCCAGCCTTCTGTGGCACACAACAAGCTTTTTACATGTTCAGACTGAGGTCACATAGCCACAACTCAGATAAGGGACCAACCCCATGTGAAATCGACCCAAATCTGATGCCAGATTCAATCCTTTGTTCAACACTGAGGCTGGAAAACCCAGAGGAAAGAAAAATTCAAAATAAAGTCTTTTCTTTGTCCAGCCTATTTCTCTTTGACATAGCAGAGCTCAATATAACATCAGTATGAGATTTTCTGATCTTAATTTTAAGATCTTAAAATGCTTTTTCCCCTCTCTCACTGCAGTAATCTGTATTGGTCTGAAATAGTCAGCTCTTGAGATAACAGTTAGGTCCAAAAGAAAACTTGATTGGCTGATAAATGCATTAAAGCATAAATTCACAATTTCACAAATTTGTCTCAGCGATCAAATTCAAGTATCAACTCTACATATTTTATCTGTGGGTAAAATTGAGAAAACTCCGAGAAGCCAAGGAGCAGAAATAGATCAGAGAAACAGATCACAACTTAGTCATCTTTGAGAAAGAAGCTGATTTATTTCTGTTGAGACAAAGAAAAGACGGTTGTGAGCAGCAAAACTTTCCCCTGAGAAATGATTTTAGCTGCACATGGGTAAAAAACTCTGCAGATTCCCAGCTTGTGCTGAAAGATAACAAAAAATTCAGTGAAACACAGACGTTGGTCTCTCCAAAATATTTTTCTAAAGGTTGATTGAGTGGAAATCTTTGGGACCACCCACCAGGCTCGGTGGAATTACTGTGAATAGAAAAATCATTGACACAATAGATCAATGCAGCGCCGTCACACACAGACAGGCTCGGCAGATTTCTGTCAGTATGTTGATATAAAAGAAACACAGTCCATTAGTGGTGACATAACAAATTGTTATTGATCATTTCCAGGTCTCTTGTGCCTCCCAGTGGTTCGTGCTGCGCCTTGTTACAGTAATATGGTCTGGAATAGTGATGTCACCCTTATACAGAGATATGCTGAACAAAAACTTAAATGCAACAGTTTTGTTTTTGCTCCCATTTTCACAGCTTTAAGTTGAAGATCTAAGACTTTATATGCACTTAATAGATAAATTCCTCTCAAATTTTGGGCATAAAATTGTTAAAAATCCATGTTAGTGAGCACTTCTCCTTTTTCACGATCATCATCTGACATGTGTGGCATATTGAGATGCTGATTAAACAGCATTGTTGATTGTGGCCTGAGGAATGTTGGTGCACTCCTCCTCAATGATTGTGTGAAGTTCCTGGATATTGGCAGCAACTGGAACACGCTGTCGTACATGCCGATCTAGAGCATCCAAACATGCTCAGTGGGTGGCATGACTGGTGAATATGCAGGCCGTGCAAGAACTGTTTTCAGTTTCCAGGAACTGTGTACAGATCCCTGCAACATGGAGCCATGCATTATCATGCTGCAACATGAGATGATGGCGGTGGATGAATGGTATGACAGTGGGTCTCAGGATCTCGTCATGGTACCTCTCTGCAAACAGTTTGTTGCCCGTAGCTTATGTCTGCCCATAGCATAACCCCACTGCTATGGGGCACTCTGTTCACAACGTTACATTAGTATTAGCAAACCACTTGACCACACAGCACCAGACACGCCATCTGCCATCTGCCTGGTAAAACCTAAACCAGGATTCCTCTGTGAAGAGAACACTTCTCTTAAGTGCCACACACCATCGAAGGTGTCCCACTCGAGTTGGTTACAATAATGTACTGCTGTCAGGTCAAGACCCCGGTGAGGATGACGAGCATGCAGATGGTGCAGTTACATGTGGTCTGGAGTTGTGAGGATGATTGGATGTACTGCCAAATTCACAGAGATGGCATTGGAGATGGTTTGTGGAAGTGAAATGAAAACTCAGAATTTGAGAGAAATATACAGGTTCGTTAAGCACATAAAAAGTCTCAGATCTTTAACTTAAACCCATGAAAAATGGGAGCAAAAACAAAAGTATTGCATTAAAATTTTTGTTCAGTGTGCTTTGCAATAATATTGGAAAATTGTAAACTGCAGCAGCTGAATGGTCCTATATGCTGGGTGCATTCATTACAACTTATTTCTTTCTTAAATATGGTTTTATTTTTATCATTCACTGTACATGCAGATAGTATATCATGTCACCAGGAACCACTGACTGTTTTTGTCCTCTAGGTGGCAGCATCTCTCTGACCATGACCCTGATAACCCAGCCTGGATGCAGCCTGTTGTCTCTGCCTCAAGGTCAGAAACAGGACAGAAAAATGAGTTTATTGTATAATTTTTCTCTATATATTTGAATTCAAATTTAAAATGGTGAGTGTAATGTAAACTCCCCAAACCACACACACATATGTGAGACATTATAGTGCTGCAAGTGCTATGAAATGCTTCATCAGCCTTTGCTTTGAGTTTAACTGTGAGACCACAGTGTGATTTATTGATAAAGATACTGCATATATATTCAGAATTAAATTTATTTCTTAAAAATGAGTGTGAACATTTAAGGGAATATATTTTGCCACTTTCTCTAATGAGACATGAAATTCTATTTTGACTTTTTACACACCCTAAAACAATGTGTCCATTTCAACACACCCTTGTTTCCAGTTTGAGATGTGACTTTTTTTTTTTTACTTTTCAGACATCATTAGCACCACAGATGGACAGTCTGTTCGTCAGTGCTGATAAATCAGCCACAGTCGACGTGGAGCTTTAATCCAAACCAGATTATTTGTAGTGACGGTGAGTTCTTTATGGCACTGAGGCAACAACGTCTTAATTATCACTACGTCTCTCACCGTGGTGTCACGCTGTGGTTTTGTACAACTTGGGAGGTCGAGCCGAGGAATATTACATGTGGTGGATGCTCATGTGGTCTGTTAAAGAGAAAGAAAATCTGTAAGTCTCCCCACAANTAATTATCACTACGTCTCTCACCGTGCTGTCACGCTGTGGTTTTGTACAACTTGGGAGGTCGAGCCTCTTAACTGTTTTTCACGAGCTGTGATCGCTTGAGAGGAATATTACATGTGGTGGATGCTCATGTGGTCTGTTAAAGAGAAAGAAAATCTGTAAGTCTCCCCACAAGACTGCTTTGATCACACAGACATCATGTGATCTTCAACAGATTCGTGGCACGTGCAGTCTGCTGGAGGTACTCACACACTATTTTGACTCATGTGACACCTGAAAACAGAGCAGTGGCTGTCCACCTTCCAATAAGATGTTTTATTAATACGAAGTAATGATAGCTGCAAGGGACAAGTGAACTTTGACTTTAAAGCTTTTTAAGATGACATTACTGTTGTTCTTGTTGCTGTTATTGAAAAAATGCTGCTAATATTAATCATTTCACACTAAATGTTATGTCATATACCAACATGACATGGACCATTTGACGGCTCCTGACCTTACTTTACTAGAGATATGTTTTAGGATGATGTAAACAAAAAGTTTATTTTATTTTATTTTATTTAGTGTTCATTTCTAACTAATATAAAGTGTCTTTGAGTATCATGAAAAGCCCTCTATAAATAACATGTATTAGTTATTATTTATCGAAGAGATACGCATATTTCACTAGTGCACACATTTTGTGCTTTCCAGGGTGGGAAATCTTTAAAAACAGGACTGAGATCTTTGACAAAAAAACTTCTTTACTCAATGGCCACTTACTAGATTTTTTTCTCGGGTGTTCAATTGCGTCTTTCCATCTTTATCAACAGGTGGAATTTGCTCAGTTGTCCAACTCTTCTGTTGTCTTTATTTTATCAAATTGGCAAACTCCATTTTTGAAAGCAAAAGTAAAGCAAGAGGACTTTAATTTAGGAATATTTCCGAGGCCAAGAATTAAATTTCATGCTAAAATTTAGATCATTATGAGACAAACATTGTGAGAGTTTTTATATCTTATCAGTAGTACATGTTCTATGACAGTAGCTCCAAACTTCTGTGGTTTGTGACCCACTAAAATGCAGCAGTATCGAACCATAGGCAGTATCCATAAGCTGTGAACAGTTCAACCAGTCATTTTTGCTTCTTGTGTTGCTTAGATTTAGTAATAATATCAGGCATGAGAAGGTAAAATTATCCGGTGTAAATGTAATGATCCAAGAAAACTCTGAAAAACATTTATTTTGAGTAGAAAATATTTGTTTCTTTCCCATGATCATCTTACGACCCACTAAAGAGGTCCCAGACTCAATGTTAGGAATACGGGTGTGGCAATATCTTGCTATTGATAATAACTATTTAAACTATTTGAGCATGACATATTGAAACCATGTTAATAATACACATATGATTATATTGTGTAAATATTCCAGCGCCTCTTAAATCATTTCCGTTTCTGTCTGTTCTCGCTGTGTCTCCCTCCCTCAACACCATCTGGCTGCCTTTTCACTATCCATTAAGTGTAACTGTTCTTTTTGTACTTTTTGTACAGTTTGGTGACAGACTTGCTACACTCATATTTCGAGTGTGAAACATTTGTCAAAAAGAGACAAAAAGTACAATTAACAAAGTTCAAGATGAATTTGATTATTTTTTCTTAAATTTTCTGTAGAAATTGTGATAATATCGTCATCATGAGTTCTTTCTGCCACGTTAACCATGCTGTGAAAATCTAATATCAGCTAGAAAACACCTTTTTTTAACATATATTAAGTTTTTGACAGAGGGATTCTTGCAGAATACAGGAAATTAAATAAGATAAAAACAGCACATTCAGCATTAAAATACTGCCTGGTACAAAGAGGCCAGCTGAGTCATTCAGGTTTGAAAATCTTGGTGTTTTTATTGTAAGTATTGCATCTTCAACTTACACGGCTAGAATCATCATCAGACTGCATGTTTTACAAAGGATGGCCACAGGTTCAGAACAACAGGAGGACTCCCTACGTGGGACTGCTCGTTTGGTTGGGCTGACTCGACCCCATGGACCCGTTTGCTCAAAAGCCAGACGCCAGAATGGAGTGTGGTTTACAAAAGACACTGTAACTTCCACTTTGTCGTGGCTGGTCGGTACACTTCTGGCCGATAAGCTGCAAAACTGGAACTCAACGCTCCTGGAAAGTGAACCTGAACCACAGTCAGGACCGCATGTCTAAACCTTTAAACACAGAGGTAAAAATATAGCTTTGTGATCACCAGCTTATGAAGATATGCTATTGTTTTGAATCTGCAGCATAGCCAGAAACTCTTTGTCAGACATCCCAACTAACCTGGGCTGATCCAGGACCAGTCTGCACTGAGCTGACAGTCGAGCTCAGTTTACTTTCAGTGCAAAATAATAGCTGCAATTTATGTGACAGAACCTTCACTCCCCGTTATCTGACGCTGGACATATTCGCCATTCTTATGACGAATACACAGACGTCTGATATTTACTGAGAAGTAGATGGGAACCAGCCCAACTGAGATCAGTGCAGACTAGTCATGAACCAGGTGCCTCTCTAAAGCTCAGCCTTGGTAAGACGTGTAGCACGCACACACACACACACACACACACACACACACACACACACACGCACACACTCACATGCTCTCACACACACTCACATGAGAGAGGACAGACCTGGCTTCAGTGAAATCAGTTCTTATAGTTTCTTTTATCCCGTCTGGGAATACAAGATCAGAGCAGTTTGCCACATGAGACAACACAATGAGTGCCAGACAGTTTTCACACATTTCAGTGATAAACAACAAAACCCAACACTATCAGAGTCGCCCCAATGCAGTAAAACATATACTGTACTCCGAGCAGGGTAAAACACTAGGATGTGATCCAGGTCCGCACGAGGAGTGGAATTCAATTACCGTCAAACATGGGACCTCTTTTTTCTTTCCTGTCAGCAGTGCAGGTTCATAAAACCAACATATGAAGACGAAAACAAAACAAAAAAAGAGTTGAAGGTTAATAACTTAAACAGGGGAAGAATAAATGTAAACTGTCCCTCAGAGAGAGAGATGAAGAGAGAGGACACTGAGGTGTTCTGAGGTGGTTTTGGCATTTTTTTTTTTTTTTTAAATAATCAAGCACCAGAAGTGGTGACTTTCTGATTCAGTGCCAAGTCCAACAACCTCAACATAGCTCCGCCGAGAGCTTACATGTCAAACTCTACACCTTAATGATGTCCTTCAGAGAACCCAAAGGATTTGTTCTTTTATGTCGAGTTTTTTTTTTTCTTTAAATCCTCAGTCGGAGGCATTGAATTGTAAATGTAAGACACATTTTGTCAACTAAAACACAAGTCTAATAGAGACTACAATCCTCTTAATAGAGGAAAGTGGAGTTTTAGACCCCCGTTATTGTGTAGTAGCTGGCTCAATATCTGCCAGTAAAGTCTTGGCTATCGATAAACCTTGTGCAGAGATGACCCCCCTCCGTCAGCACAGACCCAAAAACAACCCAGACAGGAGAACTTATCAACAAGATGGCGAATGTTTCACCTTGAAGGCTGGTTATGGAGGGAAGCCATTTTGTCTGTCTTATTGTTTTAGATCTGCATTTATCCTCACAGGCTGTTGTCAGGGGGGTCGGCTCCGGACAAGGCTGGTGACTCTAAACAGGCGAGGCTCAGCACTAGGAGCAGCTTAGGGGCCAATTACATTTCAAGTGTCCATTGAGTTAAACATCAGAAAAAAAGAAACAAAATGGCTACATTTCTTTACCCCTCCCCACCCAAAAAAAAAAGCCATAAAATATACAATTCTTAAAATAAGGAATGAGGAATAAGCATCAAAAAGAGGAGTAAAATAAGACAGAACCAAAATAAGTTAACTTCTTTTTCCCCGTTTGCTTGTGTTCTTTGAGGGATTGAGAAATAAATATCTTAAAAGGGAGGTTGTTGTTATTTTCTTTCACATACAAAAGGTTCCATGTGAGCTCCATGAGAGAAAATGATAGTGGAAAATAAAAAATAAAAACAGTGGTTGAAGTGCAATTCTTAATGCCAGTGGAGTTGGGATGGCGAACATTGACATCATACAACCCGTTTTCTCCTTCCCACACTTCAGGCTTTCCCTCCACAGATCACCTGACCACCAGTGGAATGCCGTATACAGCTTATTTCCCCCCCAAATTCATGAACATTATAAACAAGAGAAAAAAAATAAATAAAAGAGTGCCACACAAACTCAGCGTTCTCCCATAGAAGTCATAATGGGTCCGCTTTTCTTTTCTGCAACTGGGAAGTTGTTCTGTTTTTTTCTTATAATCGCTTTGAAAAGTAACTTTTCTTCTCCGTCAGCGCAGCAACAGAATGAGTAACTTTTAAAAGTTTCCACCAGCAAACCGAACAAAGTGATAGCGTCCATGCCACATCCACCGCCAACTCTGAAGAGGATAAAATCGTTCCAAAAATGTAATTTAAAATGCACAATAAACACAGGTCAAACAGCAACAGAGGCAATAGTTCTATCCATGAGCTCTAACTTTTTTTTTTTAAACTCCTTTTTAAGGTTTAATTCATTAAGCTATTTGTATGTACAAAATAAGAAAAGAAATTTGCTTTTTGGACGGTCACACAGTCTTTAGGGGAGAAGAGAGAAAAAAAAAATAAACGGGAAGGAGTTCAAACTGACGAGACAAAAAGGACTACAAGAGTTATTGCTTGTTACTGCTGGAGACAGGATGGACATCTATTCCAAAGTTTGTTGTCGTTTGGACTTTTTCCTTGTTGCTGTTGTTGATATTTTTTTTATTGTAATTTTTTTTTTTTTTTACCTCTTGGTTTGTGCCGTTTCTATGGACAGCTCTAAAGTAGGCAAGTGCAGGATAGCTTTTTGTAGCTGCTTGTCGAGGGCAGAGAAACCAAAACAGAAAACACACACACAAGTTACAATTTCCACTCTTTGAAAATGCACTGAGCACCCACATTCAACAGGAATGTTGTTGTTTTTTCCTCCATTTTTTTTTCTTTTTTTTGGTTGTTTTCCTCGGTGCTTGGTTGGAAACAATCACTGCAGACACACTTTGTTTTGCTTTACAAGCTTCGCAGTGGTGGATCTGATCTGCTTCCCCGTTGGTTTGTTTCACAATAGCACCAGTTTGAGTGTCTGAGCTTCTGCGGTGTCGAGCAGAGGATATGAAAATAAACAATAAGACGGGGGTTAAATTCAGGGATGATGGGACGTTAGTCACGCTCAAGCTGTGTTGATATGGCAAAGTTCACCCACAGTCTTGATGATAGTCCAGATTAGATGTGCTCCCGTTTATCCAGGCCCAACACCAGAACGTTAAGAAGGGATACACAGGACCAGCTCAACACACACACACGCATGTACACACACACACACACCACAGGAGAGAGAACCAAACAGAAACGCTGAATTTTTTCAATATCCTATGAATTTAAGTGCATTTTGGATCAAATCAGGGGTTGTGTTTCTTTAAAAAAATTCAGACACTTCGTTCATTTCAATTGTGTGGGTTTAAAATTGAAGATGTTGAACAATTTTAAATCAATCAAGTCTCTGATCTCCCATTGAAAGAAAATTAAAATCAGTTGGCAGTTTCACGTCTGTGTTTGGGTCCCTGGTATCGGTGTTGGTCGGGGCGGCTCAAAGTTCAGGAGTGACGAAAAGCTCTCAATGGAGCTCCTCAAACAGCAGCGCAGGATGGAGGTGGGGGGCAACTAAAGGAGCTGGAGCTGCTGAGAGGCAGGAACGACGGGGACGCCATTAGCTGGGGGGCGTGACCGTCGTCTGAGGTGACTGGGTGTGTGTACGTAGGCATGGCTGGATGGACAAACAAACGGGAGGGCAGGCGGGTTTGGCGGGCAGGTGGTGGTGGCCGTAGTGGTGCGGGGCTCTAGGAGGAGAAGGCAAGTTTGACACTGCAGGAGGAGTAGCCCTCGTCACTGGCCATGCTCTGCAAGCTGCTGTGGTCGTCCAGGTCGCTGGTGCTGGCTGTGCTCACACTGTCCAGCTCTCCATGGGAGAACTCCGTGCTTTCCACGTCCACCTCGATCTCCTCTGCAGCCGAGGACAGAGAGATGAATGGAGAGAGGGCAGAGAGAAAGAGACAAAACTCTTTAGTGGACAACACATTAGTGTGGGGATAATGAGATTTGCTTTAAGGATAAGGCAGGGGATATTCTTTATTTTTTCTTAGTCAACAAATTCCACAATAAAAACAACACCAGCACTGCTACACAATACTTTATAACATCATTTACATCACTATATTGCAGCGGTCCATGTAAATAAATGAGTATCCTGTTAACTTGAGTTTCACTTGGTTGAACCGGGATGGAACCAGATCAGAATGACATAAAGTAGTAATACTTCACCTAACCAAAGTTTACTTCAAACCTTTCGAGATGTATTTACTTCTTACACCTCTGTCCAGGTATTTGAGTTGATTATTTTCACCTCATTTCACATACAGTCCCAGAGGGGCTCTGACCGGTACAACCTTAATGTGGTAATATTAGCCCGAGAGCAGATGGATGGTTTGATGGCCTTGTAGTTGCCAAATTAAAATCCTGTTTAAAGACTGCGGCCTCACTCACCTTGGTCAGAGTCAGAGCGGTCGGAGCAGAGGGTGGAGCCCACACTATCCATGCGTATCCTCTCCCCCTCCCCTGGGCTGCTCTGGGCTGCAGCACTGCTGCCGCCCCTCAGCAGCTCCAGCTGGCGCTGGAGGTGTCTCTGCTCCCGCTCCAGGGACTCCAGCTGGTATTGGCTCTTCCTGTCTGCCTCTTCAAGTTTCTGGTCAGGAGAAAGAAAAGGAGGAGGCAGATAATAGGTTAATTGTGTGTGGGGATCAGGGTGACATGAGAATGTATAGATAAAGTTCAAGTGTTTAAGAGTAAAGGACAGCCAGATAAAATCACGTTGAGAAAGAAAAGTGAGACACAAGAAGAGTAGATGGCTGCACACATCGATCGTGACAGTGAAGAAATATAGAGGAGATAAGAGTGAGAGAAGAAAAGCTGGTAGAACCGCTTAAGCAACAGTGCCTAGATGCAGAAGAGATGGATGTTAGACTATAAAGAAATTCCTTTCATATAAAAGGCTGTCAGAATACAAGCGGCACAAAACAAACAGCAGCTGTTTTAGCATTCAGCACCAAACTCGCCGTGTCCCTTGGCCCTTTTCCTGCCAGCTCTGAAACCCCACGATGATTTCCCTCACCTGCCTTGTTTACACCATATCACCTCCTTTACCCGCTGCCTCTTTCCGCCTTGTGCCATGACAATATAAGCGAGGGCCGTGGCAGGGACTGATACAGCCATGTGCTGTGCTCTAACCTTGTAGCCTTATGTCACGGTCGCCGACAGTGATGAGCGTGACTCCCGGCGACGGACCAAAACAATGGGCCGTCAATAAGAGATGGAGAGACTCAAGTTGACAGCAGCAGAAGTGCAGAGTGATGACGGCAGTAGTGGGAGGGGGGCCACGACAACAATATCAGCTTTATGCTTCTCAGTTACGTGAGTGCACACTACTGCAGGCCTTTCCCATGCAGACTGCTCAATCTCTGCCAGTCACATGCCTGTTTTTTTAAGTGGACTGGAAATCGTGAAGCAGGATGTCTTAACGTGTTATATGCTCTGGCAGGGAAATTATTGCCAGTGACCAGCTGAATGCTGGCTACATTTTGGCTGAAGTTTGTTTACATGAGCCAATTTTTAATGCTGTGGTAAATGTATTAAATTTACACATCTAGATTTGGATGGAATTATTCATGGATGTACTTCAGGTCTACCCTTCATTGGATTTATTCTGTTTACACCATTTACACATTCATAAACTAAAGTGAGCCATACAAGTGTTACAGGTCCTGTATGTGACATTCAGAGCATTAATATAGCAGCAAACTAGTGTTTGCTCTGTAAAGATATGGTGCAGTAATGACGTCCTGGGCAAAGAATGAAGTCACGCTACCCCTGTGTGTGTGCTGTAATCTGACCTTTACTGTAGTTTGTTGTGGTAAACTCTTAATGCATGTGTGTATCTTACTTGCTAGCTCATCACCACCGCTTTGCACTGCACTCATACAATAATTACAGCTGATATCGGGACGGCATCATGTAAGGTTTAGTGCCCACTCTCTGGTTTCCTGATTAACACCTTTAGCTGTGTCAGCACTGTTGTTGTTGATTAGCTCTGTTTATGGAGTTAGCACCGTTAGCTGCAAGCCGCCAGCTCAGCCTCCTCCATGTTGAGAACCATGTGCAGATATCTCATATGCTGTGAATTTCGCATACAGCCCCTTTAAGGGCTTTGAAATGAAAACAGCTAGTCGTTGAAAATTGCAATAAAAATGCACACTGCTGTCAATAAGCAAATGTAATCAGGTTCCCCTCAAATACATTTGTGCCACGGCCTCCCTGCCCCTGCAGCAACACAAACAAATTACGTATCAAGAGTGATCCCAGCAGACGGTAGTTGAATCTGGCAGCAAAGGTCAAAACAAACACAATCCAAGCAGGGATTTATTTATTGTTATGGCAGTGCATGTTAGTGTATTTGTATCAGCCTATCATTCTGATCTCATTTCAGCAATAAATACGTTGTTGTCTTGTTTTCATCTTTGCTCTGTTTGGTTGCAGAATACTTCATATTTTTATTTCTTTGGGGTCAAATGCGTTTCAGACTCGAACACTGCTCTATTTTGCTTGCTTCACTTCCTTCTTTCGCCCTGTGGTTCATATTTACATGTCGTCAGCTCTCTGTGGGCTAATCATCCCGTACCTTTATGTGTGCTTTGGCTTTGTTGAGCAGGCCCAGGGTGGTGTGGCGGTTGCAGTCAGGTCCAAGGGGTATGAGGGCCTTCAACCTCTCGAGACACAGCCGCAGGTGAGCTCGTCTGCGGAGAAAAGACAGAAACGGTGTGAAAAATGAAAAACGAAAATGTGATCTGTATTGCAACCTTATATCAATGGTCAGGAGGTTTCTTAAGGGAAATTCACTCTAAACACTGTTTAAACCAGCTGCCCCCTGTGTTATTCAGTCGATTTCTTTTATTTTCTGATGCACAGATTACAGGTTAACACAGACGTTAAGATGTTTACATGACTTTACACCAATCCCTAAAAAACCCCCAACATATTCACATCCGTTGATAGTATTTGCTGAGCATCTGTGGATTTTCTTCTAAAAGACCTGCACTTCAGCACCTAAATGCAAGCAGCATTCTGTCGTCTTGGTATGCAGGCTCATTAGAAGACATTGTATTCTTTGTGAGGATCCAACAGCTGCAGACCTGGCTCATGTATTGTAAATCCCCAGCTTATCGTTCAACAACACTGCAGGTTACATATGATTCACTTCCCACATAATCCTCTGCAGGTATTTCTTGCACCCAGCTTTAGTTACCCTTCTTGCCTACATTACAAACAAGTCTTAGCTGAAAGGGGGGGGGGGGGGGGGGGGGGGGGCAGGGAGGAAAGGTGTAATGGCATTTCCTAGACCCTGCTCGGCTCATACGCTCCATCATTCTGACAGTCCCTTATTCTGTGACTGCAGACAGGCCAGGGGTACTATCTATCCTGCTAATGGCTCCGAGTTGAGAGGTAAAGAGTGATAATTGTGGCTATAACACAATCAGCGCTCCATTAGCAGGAGCTGCCCTTTCAGCTCGCCTGAAGGGAAAAGTGGAGAGACATTAAGAATCAGTGGACTCAGCGGAGCCACCCAGGACCTCAGGAACTATCTCTGGGGGGAGTCCAGAGGAGACAAGCCCAGGGGACCGGAGCAGGAATTCACTGCACTGATTACGCCGGGCCAGACTGCTCTCTGCTATGCTCTGCTGCTTTAAGACTGGTGGAGACATGTGAGCACTGGCTAGAGTATATCCGTCTGTGTGCATGTCAGCGTGTGTGTGTGTGTGTGTGTGTGCGCGCGTGTGTGTGTGTGAGGAGGGGAGGTTCAGCTATGCGTGGATAGTGCTGCCGATAAGAACAGGAGAGAAGAGCAAGCCATTACACCAGAACAGTATGCGTGAGTGTGTGGTGCTTAAACTACGTGAACGAGACAAGTGCTGCATGTCTGGGGAGTTAAAGAGGAGGTGCCCTGATTCCGTCTGTTGTGCTATACCTTGATGATGTCACAAGACACACACGTTTTCAACCTGGGACTTGGTAACGATGATGAGTCCGGCTCAGGTCATCTGTGTGTGTAATCACTTTTATCCACAGGAGGGAGCAGAGTCCACCTTTGCTCTTTAGCTGTGAAACGTCTATCTGTGTTTGCCTCATCTGAACCCCGACACACACATGCACACTCTCAGTCACACACAGATATCAGCTGGCAATTAATCACTTTCTACTCTTTCTACAGCAGCCTGAGGGGGATACACACAGCTCCACCTGGGAGACGTCTAGGACACACTACAGAGCAGACAACATGGCAGAATATCTGTCTCAGTAATTTCAATTCTGATCATTTTTTTCAACACTGCGATTATGATTATTACTTGATCATGAGGAAACCAGGCATTAAGTGCATACTGCTAACCATTTTCAAATTAAGTAGGCCATGTACATGGAATGTTTAAACATTGCTGATAGGCCAATAAATAATTTATTGTGCAGCTGGAGCTGAAGAGCTGACACAAATATAATTTCACATTACGTGCAAGAACAAACATGTACTTGCTGCTGAGCGTCCCGTTTTTAATCTGTAAAATGTGTGTAACACTCATGCATGAGTAAGGACATCTTGTGCGCTCTTACTTTTTCCTTAGTCACAAACATTTTTTCCACTCACAGGGGCGAGGGAGTGCCTGATATAGAGGGCTGCGAGGACAGAACAGAACTAGACACACAGGTCATGTGTGGGCCCGTATGTCCGTCTAGCCTGTCAGGCGTCGTGCTAACAAACTCCAGACACCGGAGACCACCATCTTCTCCTCGACTCCCATCGAGATTAAAACAACCATCTCAGCAGACAACCTCAGATAACCCCCACTTACAGCCACTCCTGTCCTTCCCCACCCTCCCCCTCTCCCCTTCTCCCTGACCCAGCTGACATGATGAATGTACAGAGGAAGCGGAGGGGCACGCTGACCGCACAGGCTCCGCAGAATATCACCATCTAACTCTGGCTATGACCGAAATATCCCATTATGGTGCTTAGGACTAAGACTTCGATTAGTGAGTGCGGTGTGAGGCGTCACTTGTCGGGCTGCTGAATCACCACTTTTTACCGAGTCAGTGTCAAACCACAAACACCTTTTCACACCCATATGATGATGATGAGGAGGAGGGGGCAGAGGAGGAGTCTGCCACGCTGTCATCCTCTTCAGCACTTTGAGTCCTAGTTTTGTCCTTTTCACAGCAACATTCTGCACCGTATGACCACATGCTACTGGGTTGGCGGCTACTGATAGGCAGACATGTGAGACGTCTGCGTGACATATTGTCCTAATCTCTGGGTGCATGACGTGCTCTGCTGTGGAGCACTCTGATAACTACAGGAGCCCCCGAAAAGCATAAGAGTGAGTGACGGAGGAACAGAGTGTGACTGTGAGGGAAGGAGAAGAGAGAGCGTGTGCTAGAGTGTAATTCACTGCCATCACGTCGGGCTGCCTGGCAATGGGAAGTCAAACAACTGGAACTCTTATTCTCAGCTGGCTAGTATTTCAGAAATCACTCTGGGAGAAAAACGATTATGTCCTCAGAGCTGCAGGCAAAACTAAAGATAATGGCAGAGACTGGTTTATCATGTTAGTCTGCACCAGCACTATCTCTAGCTGTGTCACTTAGGGGTTAAAGGTCATAAGTTACTAGCTACTGGTGATGCCCCCAAGACGGGGCCCTAATCCCTGAAAAGGCTTGTTTATCATGTCGACCCACGGCCAAAGAGCTTAAGCCATTTGCAGCTTACGATATGAGTGGCGGCTTGTGACCATAAATACCTGCGTGCTGCAGCCAGAATCTCTCTCTGCCTCTGCCCTCTTGTAGCCACGTAACACAGCAACAGAGCCTACTGTTTCCCCAGTTCTTAGAAAAGGCTGGTGCTAGTTACATAAACTGCAATGGATTTACTGTGCAGCCCCATAACTCCATGTCCTCAGCTGCTAAAGCTAAGGATTGGTCAAGTAAACTTAATAGGAAGGATGTGACATCACAGGTCAGCAGGCAGTGTCAGTAGGTTGCTGTTAATGTGGGTGAATTGACCTCATTTTCATCAGGGGTGAAACTGCTCTCCTGAGGGTAGTACTCTCTAGTGATTAGGACTACATGTATTATTTTTTAGCTGTTATTGCGATGTCAACTTATGAGATAATCACACTGCAAAAGACATTTTGTGATGTGTAATTGCACTTACTGATTTTTTTTTTTTTAAGTTAGCCAAAAGAAAGTATCAGCAGAAAACTGCACTTAAAAATGTATCTTTTCTTTTCCGTGTATACTTGACATGAGCCCAACTGACCAGGCCGGGTTTGGAGAAATATTATATTATATACAAATGATTTTCAGGTTTGGCCGCCTTGATGTTGTGCTTCATGTTCTTTTTAGTAAAAATATAGTGTAAAAATAAATAAAAATGATGTCTGTGTTGGGCTGCTTCTTGCTCAGTGCTGAGGTTTGTTATTTACATGACAAAGCATTAACAGAACACAAAGGCTATTTCAGCTTTTCTTTTCTTCAACTTACATTAACTGTGTCATGGATGGGTTGGTTGGAAAATAAAAAACAGAATGTCAGGTTCAGGACAGGCTCAGTTACTACTCTTCCAAACTCAGGTCAGTTCAGACAGATGTTCAATTTGTTTAAAGACTGTTGAAAACAATTTACTTTAATTGTTTTAGTTCAACAAGTAATTTGTTGTATTTTAGCAGTATACCGTGCTAGTTAAAGATCCAAAAGCAAAAACAGCTGTATTGATAGTTAGCCATGTTTAGCTCCATATTACAATCACTTAGACTAAAAAAAAATCATAGATGCAATGATTATAAAAAGCCAAGTTCACATACGAAACAACTAAAAAACAATCACACCTTCAAGTACTGAAAATAATCAACTGCAGCAAAACAACAAAAATCAAAATCAAAAGTCACAACTGCAATGAATGACAGGATCTTTATGATAACAGACAGTGTGGAAAACATCAGTACATAAACACAACATAAAGTGAGATATCACTAATGCAGACTAATAGTGAAAGCTATAGCTTTGCCCCTCAGTATTTCCAGTGTCTAATGAATGGCACAGCGAGCCATTGCCTGAACGGGGATCTCTTCATCTGTGGTGGATTACATAACACGTGGCCAGTTGCTACCAGGACCTGTGCTCCAAACTGTCACGCACAGCAGGGAGATCAAATCCCTCGCTGACAATAAGACAACACAGGCAGAAAAGCCTTGTTTTGCCTCGTATTTTGTGGTGGGAGATTCCTGGGAAGGAAGCGAATATAATAGCATGTTTCACTTTGTTTTTGTTTGGTTTGTCTTTTTTTTTTTTTTCCGTTTTGCTGCCTTGCGGGTATACCTAAGCTAACAGCTGCTTTTGAAATCCCACGCTCTCTCTGGTAGTGAGGCAGTGAGCTTCTGTGAACTAGAGTCTTAATGCAGATCGATTCATAATGTTACTGGCTATTCAAAGGAAACCACATCTAAAGCCAATCTCCCACGAGTTCACAGGAGTTGCCTGGAACTTACAGTGTAAATGTGTGCGGATTGTAACAGCATTCATAAAAGAACTATAGAGACGGGGAGCTTTTAGTTTCCACTTGTTAATGAAGATGGTCATTTCATTTTCATACTTCTACACAATCAAGTCTGAATCAATGGTGGCTTGGTTCAGACATGACCCTGAAACATAATGAAATTATTTTGAAATAAGGGCGAAGCATGCATTTCAATAGACACATTGCAAGTATAATTCCATCATTCGCTAAAATTTCAGCAAAAACAGACCAAGGTAAAAATGTCTTCTAAAAAATAAAGAAGCTGATTTAATACCCTGCTATGCACAATCAAAAATAGAAGATTTAAAGTGTGCAAAATCCTAAAGGCACGACCTGCAGGCTCGCCACAGACACAGCCAACCTTCCCTTTCCTCCTGAGACAATGAGACACTTCCACTTCACCAGTGTGTTGTGTGTGTGCATGTGTGTCTCTTTCATGCTTGTGTGTGTGTGTGCTCCTGTGGCTTGTGTTCCTGATGGGCCCCAGATGGGTACGCAGGCAGGCAGCTCTGCCTTTTGGCTTTGACATGTGAGCGAGCAGCCAGCCGGCCCCGGGTCACTGCACCACACCTTTCCTCCTCATCCACCCTCCTCTCTCATCCCGGGCCCCCCCTGAATCACGTGCAGAAAGACCTGCCCTTTTCTCCCAAATTCGACTACTTTCAGTGTCCTTTCCTTGCTGCAGTTCAGCCGAATTCAAACGCAAAGCCCTGCCTCATTTGTAAGTTTAAGTAACACTGGGAAACATTTATACTAAAACAAATCCGTCGTCATCTCTGTACCGCTCTTCATCTCACTGTGAGCGGGTTCAGTCGTTCTTGAAATGCGTCAAACTGCCTCCAATGTGATTGAAGCAGAGTCCTTTTTAAAGAAGCACTTTGAAGCTCTCCCTGTTGGTATGGGAGAGCTGCCCACCACAGCTCTTACAGAACCTACGCACATCATATGTACATCTCTCTCTCTCTCTCTCTCTCTTGTCAGTACAACGAACAACAGCTCTACTGCACTCAACCTCCCTCGTCCTTGTATCATCTCATGCGCACAAGCAGAGTGCATGTGCCTTTGGACGGGCGCTGAAGGGCGCGCACACACACACACACACACACACACACACACACACACACACACACACACACACACACACACACACACACACACCTCTGTGTGCATACATGCACACACATATCTGATATCTCTGTAGTCAAAAACTAGTGTCAGACAAATAGCCCCTTAAATTTCTGTGTGACGTGAAACAAGTGTAGTGGCAGCAACAAGCTGCAATTCCATCAAGACAACAAGAGCAATCAGCACAGTAGTGTCTTGAAAATATTCCAGTGACTCTAGTAGGATAATGCTAGAGACAAGTGTGAGGGTATTGTTAACACCCTTAGTCTTGCTGAAATATCAAAACATAGACTGTCTTGTCTTTTACATTGTTAAACAAACATTTTCTCGCATGACTTCATGATGAACCCAGAATCCAAACAGGAGAAAATTCTTAATGAATTAAAATCACGGGGGTCCATGTTTAACAACAGCAAAACTACATCAAAATATCCATTTACAAACTCTCACACAACTCGTACAGTATAATCCAAGTCTAAATTTATCCAGTTGTAAACTCAGTTCTTCTTAAGAACATGCATTTTCTCTTAAACCTTACTATTTAAAACCCCTCCACATAAACAGTCTGACACGCAGACGAGTAAGCAGACTAAGCTTGCTCAGGTGTGCTTCTCAAGGATTCGTCATTCACCATGGAGGCATGCGAGAACAACAAAGTTTCCTTCATGAATTCAAGGTAACACAGGGTAAGTAATTGATTATACGAATAATCATTTTGTGGGTGAAGTATTCCTTTAAACTGCATAACAGGTCTTTCCAACCACAGGAGGTTCTCCCACAAGCAATAAACAAAAAAGAAAGAAACTCAGGAACTTCAACTGTATCGTAACTGCAGGAGCCGCATTCAATTTTTAAGCTGGGCTGTAGCCTAGTTGTTGTCCACTAAATGTCTGCTGCTGCCAGGTCAAACACAAGCCTCCAGACTGCAACAACTTATTCAGCCTGTAAGCAAGCACTACGAGTCTCTGATATTAATATTGGTATGGGAAATACTTACTTAATAAGACACTAAATGTAGCCAATATCCTAAAAACTAAGTAAGAAAAACAACATTGAAATGTGCAAACTTATTTCTCAAACCAAGCCATATGTTTTTATCCATTATCAACAATTTGCCAATTGGCACATGAATACACATGAGGACCTTATAGTCTCTGAGTTAGCTCCTGAGACACTTTGGTTTTTGAAGTTCTACATTTTGTGATGCTAACAACATCTAATCTTCCAGTATTTTCCTTTCTTATCCTGTTTTTAATAGGGCACACATCATCTGAATTTCCTTTTTGTTTTGCAGTGATGTTATTTTCAAGGTACTTCTTTTGACTAAATTACACAAAACATCATTTCACTTGCATCCTGTCACTTTGAAGACAATACTTGATGGTAATTAGGGAGCCATCCAGACATTTTTTCTGTCTTTTCTTTGTTGCTTACACAAACTAAAAGCCTCAATTGATTATCTCATGTGTCTGTTAAACAGACTGAAATTTGTGCAGATCTAATGCATGGCGTTTTCTGTGCGCAGTGAGTATTGAGAGGGGAAGAAGCTGAGCAGAAAAAAGGGAAAACACATATTCATGTAAGTGTGCTTTATGTGTGCATAAAATAAATGCCAATAAAAGAACACCTGGGCCTGAAGAGTGGCATGGACAGAGTAGGATTTGTTAATTCTTTTCATAAACCAAAAGCAGCTGAAAACAGCACCGACAAAGCAAGTGGAGTTTCTGCTTATTCCTCATTCAAAGTCCTCTGGAACCTGCAGCGTTAGTCGAAGCGCAAGCGATGGAGAAAAAAAAAAATGGCTGCCCTAGATTCCAAACTTGTGAATACATAAATAATGGATAACTTCTCAGGCCATCCAAGATGTCTGACATAATTACTGGACGTGCTCTTAAAAGGGGAGGGTCAGATTTCCAGCCCAGATACCAGTCAATACACTTCTCTCTGGCAAATCCCACACTCTCAAACCCATTTAACACACACACACACACACACACACACACACACACACACACACACACACACGATTTGACCTACTTCTAATACATGCAGAGGGAGAGGAAATTTGACCCTTCACCCAGTTATTACACTAATTACACATCACCAATGACCGTCTCAGCGGTAAATCTCCTAAATTGACATGCGAAAGGAAATTAAGACATCATTACACGGGCCCTCTTAGGGGAAAAAAAAATAAAAACTTGACTTCGTGAGGGAGTTCTATTGTTCATCCTCTGCCTTACTCTTCTTTGAGTGTCAGGGCTCATTTAAAGCAGCCGCAAATCATGATTCTCAGCAATGTCAAAGATTATTGGAGTGATTAGAGTATTTTGTAATGCAAAGCCTCATTTAAAGTAGACTAAGCCATGTCCATGGAGCACTACATCAAATCAGCGGCAAATTATCTCACTGTGTGGTGGGAGGCAATTAAATCAAACAGAAACTGTGGGCACAGATGTTTTTTCTTTCTCTGCTTTGAGCATTATTTTCCAAAACATTCCAAATCCATTATTTCACGGTTAAAAATAGTAAGCGAGACGCTGGGTTGCTCAAATGATCCTGACCGGTCACTAAGGCGAATCACATGTAAGGCTCCCTCTCCCAGATCATGTATAGTGGAACAACATGTGAACATGTGGCATAGTGATCCATATGCTGCAGATGGTAACATACAATATACATAGAGAGGGGGTCAACCCACATGGCAGCATATATATGAGTTACTCATGCTGCTTTGCTGTGTGACTGTAGGAATTGCTGCAAAATGTCGAGGACAGATGATCCCAACTCAAAAGAAATTACACCCCTGATGTTTGGTGGATTAATGGAATAAAATTCTTTAATTGCACATTTGGCGTCTTGTATGCCTGGAACATTTTCAGCTAATTTTGTGTTCCTGGCAGTTATACAATGCAATAACGTACTTGCATTTGGCTTAATTTATAGTGAAATGGAGTGCAATTGTTTGACCAGGAGAATTAACTTGAAATGTACATTGACAACCATGTCCACACCTTCTTTGTAAGATGACTATCTCTAAAGTAACTGGACGAGACAATTTGCCTGCTAGATTTATACAAGATAGTGCCAGCATAACAGCAAAAATACTGATGCATATTTTGAAACTTGCTATACACATGAAAAGTTCCCAAATGATCTAAAAATAGCCAGTTGTTCCTCTGCATTAAAAAGAGAGTGAAACCCAACTTAGCAATTATAGGTCTGGGTCAATCTTAAACATACTTTCCAAAGTATTAAAGAGACTGGTATATAATCAACTAGAAGAAAATCGACTCAAACACAAAATACTTTTTAAGTACCAGTCTGGATTCAGAACTTTTTGACTGCATAAAAATGAAGGGCGAGAAATTAACTAACATGGGTATGGTCATGTTAGTCTTATAGGAGGGCTTGCGATACCACTGATCATGGTATTCTTTTAATCAAATTAAAATGTATGGGCCTTAAAAACACAGCAGTACATTAGTTTAAATCCTACTTGGCAAACAGGAAACGGGTGTGTAAAGTAGGTAAGGCCCTGTCCACAGTTATGGAAATCACATGGGGTGCCCCAGGGCTCCATTTTGGGACAACTGTTGTTTTTAATCTATGTAAATGATACGCTGGTAGCAATGACATCTAAAATGATGCTTCACACAGACGATTCTGCCTTAGTGGTATCCAGTAAGGGCACCAGAGTAATATAGGAAACTGTGTAGAGAACTGTCGCTAGTAAGAGACTGGTTGATTGACAGCAAATTATCTTTACATTTGGGAAAGACAGAGTCCATTCTATTTGGCACTAAACACAAGTAAACGAAAAGCAAAGCAATTAAGGTACAGAGTGAAGGAATTATTATTGAATCCAAAACTCTCTCTCTCCATCAGTCAGTCTTTGAGGATTGAAATTGCAGCAACAATCTTCTCTAAAACTGCACAAAAGTTGAAGTTTTTTATCATTACACCCATTTTTTAAATACTGAAGTGAAGAAACTTTTAGTTGCCTTGTTAATCCCGTACCACTTCGACTATGCTTGCGCCACATGGTATAGTGGGCTTTCCCAGAAGTGTAAAAACAAAATGCAGGTGCAGAATAATACAGAATACAGAATAATGTAATCAGATACATACTCAATGCTCCTCCTAAGATACATACAGTATAAGACCCGTAGAAAAAAACACAAGTTCGATACTTATTTGTTGAAGTTTGAGTTTAACGACTGAGACTTAAACATATGTATGAAATAATGTTTAAAAAGCAAACTATCAAACTGACATGGTTGGAAGACAACAAAAGTGCAACACAAGAACAAGCATTATGCCATGCACTGTTCCTTGTGTAAAGCAAGAAGCTCATTTTTCTATACTGGTATCTCCCTATGGAATAACCTGCCCCCGCTTATTAAACAAAGTCAAACAAAGACATTTTTTAAAACAAAAGTTAAGGTGGAGGGTTGATGGATCACCTTTATGGCAGACAATTCAAAAGTAAACCATAAATGTGGAGTTGCAAAGGAGGCAAGTAGGTTTATGATGTAATTGGTTTGTTTGCAATGATGTTTTTGTGTTTCTATGTACTGTTTGCTATTTCCACTTTGGAAATAAATGTTTTTAGAAATGCCTTCAAGTGCTATCCTCTGGAATTTTCGTGTCATCACACTCCTTTGAGTTGTTAAAAAATTCAAATCAAATCAATAATGTTCTATATGCACTGTAGCCCACACACATAAAGCTTTTATAGCGCAACAAAAACAACACACACAACAAACTACAGGAAACACAACGGCTCTCTATGCTTGCTCACCACCTTTGTTAACTGGATCGCTGAGTTTACACAAAGAGCAGGGCTGTTTTTTCTGCTAAAGATGCCTCTTCTAGGATTCTCTGTTTTTTATGCCCCCTATGGGGGGTGGGGTCATTCTCCCTCTCTCACATGACTGCTGTCGGGTTGCAGCCAAGGTCACATGTTTACCCATACAGACAGTGGCACCTGACTGAGTGTTTTTTTTTAATAGGGGAAACTACCACTCACTAGGTTGACTGCTGGAACAGTCATCAAACAGCCTGGCTGCAAAATTGGCGCCGGACTATGAGCTTTAGCCAACTACAGCTTTATTATCTGAGCTATAAATGGCAGGTTCAGGAAACGACAAATGCAGATGGAGACAAGCTTATATGTAGAACAGGTTTGGATTAGGATGGTGAAATCATTATTCTGGGTTTCCTTAATGCTGACAACTTTGTGAATGATTTATGATTTGACAGATGGTTCTGGCATTAGCCCATGCATAGCACATGATGTTTTACTCACATTTTAGTGTCATTAATGCCCACTGGACAGAGCGTTGGACTGTGCCACTAACTGTTAATGAGGCTGGTCTGGTCCATGAATCTAATTTTATTTTCAATTACGATTTTGGATTCAAATGACTACAAGGAACATTCCGTTTTGTGACATATATCCAGCACACCTCTTTCCTTTAGAGCAGTGCTCTTTCACCATTCCCTAAAAGCCTGTACTCACTCTCAGCCAGGCTGTGGGATGTCAAGTTCACCTCAAGCCAGATTGTCAGCTGAATTATATTTAAACTTGAAATAAATCCACTGTTAAACAGAAAAGTTTTTTTAAGTTGACAAATTGCATGATGTTTCCAAAGTCAAATAAATAATTGTGATCATAATACTGACCATGATTTCTGCAATAATCGAGCAGCCTTAATGGGACCTTAACACTAACCTATGGGACTTTAAATGACATCCTCGTTACTGTGGCCAAGATAAGCAACTACTTGCACTGTACATTTAAGCTGGTGTGGTGTAAGTTTGCCCTTAAGCAATGGTAGGCTTTCTATTTTCTGACCGACTGATGCTTCCCTCATCTCCTTTATAAAACACGGACAGATGGGATGGATGCAGAGAGTCAGTGCGAGATAGAGAGGGTGAGATATATACAGAGTGGGGGAGGAAGGGGAGTGTTCCGTCTGTGTAATCTGCCCAGAAACTAGCCATGGGCACAAACGAGAGCCAGTCTGTCAGGAGTTCCGCTGGGTTTACCAATGGCAAGCAACTAAAATCCGCTTGCTTGTTTCAAGTTCTGACTCAGATTTCTTGCATCAATACCGCATGTTTAGCCAAATACTATGAAATACTAGAAAACACATGAAAGACGCACATGCTTTGTGTTGAGCACATTCATCCGACGTGCCACGAGTGCGTTTACTTTATGCATGAGTGACACCAGTGGAAATTTAACCCCTAACCCTGACAGATAAAGACCTATGCCCCACTCACGGAGCTACAAAGGACACAGCACTCATGAACTAAGCCAATAGTACGTCCTTTGTTTTGACAGTGACAGCGGGTAAGTGTTTTGTGTCTATTTCAACTGTATGGGCTAGAAAAGTTCTGTTTATCTCAACATCTTCCACCTGACAGTGAACATGAAATGAGCAAGAAACAAGGACATGGAACTTTGTGTCTATTGATAGAAACGCACTCAAACAATAGCAGCTCGAAGAAAATGTTCTAACTCGGGTGCCGTCTTCCCTGAGGGGTATGATAGCCAGTGGCCCACGTCCTAACGGTTCTATCATCCGTTGAGGGTTTTACTACACTGTCCACACTGACAGCCAATTGTTAAGTTTGACAAACAGGGCTGAGGAATGAGGGGAATGCTCATCTGCCTCCCACACACAGCAACCGCCTTCTCGTCTGAGAAATTAAACAATTATTAACAAGTCTTGGGATTCCATAGGAACTACGCTGAATGGTGACCCATATTCTGGTTAGATTGCAGGGAACGAAAAAAAGAAATGCAGAGGGGGTGAAAATGCATTGCTGCATGTGGGTGGGTGGGAAAAGGGACTCTGATATTTCTGAGCATGCAAGCAGTTGTGACCTCAATCCCAAAAAAGAGATTCAGTGTGTGTGGAGGAGAGAGAGAGAGACAGTCTTTCCGATTGGTAGTAAAGCTCACTGTAAAAACGCATATGGATTCAGGGCTGAAACCGCACTGGAAACTGGGGGCAATAAAATGCAAATGGGACTTCAGAAATCAATTTGGCCCCGCGGGAACCCACCCCACCTCTGCTCAACCAATCCTAAGGCCACAAGTGGTAAATAAAGCGAAACGCAGTTGATTACTAGGCAGACCAATGCTGCTGTCACACTAAACCTGCTGAAGCCACTCCAAGCCACAAACAGCATCCGCTATGCATAGCAACAGTGCAGAGGAGGGATGGAGGACAGATTGGGATAAAGTGGAAACAGAGGAGACGGAGATGAAGCAAACAACAGTGGAGTTTGAAAGAAGAGGGATAAAAGAATAGTGCAGAAAATTTGCCCTCTTTAAGCAGCAGCCACAGACATAAACACGTGATCACACTCACGTACACACGCACACACACGTGCAGAGTTCATCGGAGTAGAGAGGGAGCAAGGGGGGGATGCGCTAGCTGTGCGGCAGGGCCAAGAGACTCTGGGGCTGAAGCCCATCACTAACACACGGATTAGTTCACACGTGCACACTGCCTTTTAATCTGCTCCACTGACAAAGGTTGGAGGAGAGAGAGGGGAAAGAAAGAAGGCAAGAGACAAAGAGATGGAGTTGAGGAAAGAGATGGCCATAGAAACAGAGCGAGAGAAGAGGAGGGAGGAAGAAAAAGGTGGATGGATTTCGTGGGACAGAGGGGAAAAGAGATGGAGGAGGGGGCATGCCTTTGGGTTCACTGTACAAGAACCACATAAAAGTAAGGTAATGTAATCAATACACTTGTCTTTGGCAAATACCCCAAATCCTTCTAAAACACACACATATGGATCATGTGACCGGACTTTAGCCCTGTGTGACTCGAGGGGTAAGGGCAGAGGCTTTGGATTAAAACTTCAATATGGCCTGGCTCCTAAAATGGGCCTGGTGTAAAGCCTGGGAGATCCAGCCAGATGTTGGCTATGGGGGGGGGTGGGAGGGGAGTGGGTGGTTGGTAGATGTGTGTGGGGAGGGGATTGCCCTGTAAGACCACATCCACTTTACAGCTGTGGGTGTGTTTTAATACATCCAATAGAAGGCCAGGATAGGAGCGCAATCCAAATATTCTACATCAGCCTTTAATGTGCAAATACACATTCACGTGTCCAAACATTCTGAGGCACACACTTTCTCACTCACCTAAGTTAAACTCACTAACTTATCTTGCAAAGTCACTTCACAAAGCTGGCACATATTTGCTCCGATGGGGTGTGACGTTAGTTCTCAACACAGAAATGGCAAATAGTGACATTCAGCATACGCGCTGATGATGAGAAAGGATGTGAGATAGCTGATACAGGAGTCAGGGGTGGGGACTTCTCACACTGCTTCTTCATCTCACAGCTCTCATTGGTGAAAAGCTAACCTCTATGATTGGTCAGAAGGCAGTGGTGTTTCCCCCTTTTTCCCCAGCTGTATGGCTAAAAATAGAAGCCATAGTCAGATTTAGCCTAATTGAGTCTGTCTTGTGTCTTTAGCAAGCATTCTATTTTCCCCTCTTTCTATCTCCATCTCTCACTCTCTCACTCACTCTCTCCTTCCCTCCTTAAGGTACAAATTAAGTTAGCTCTGCTGCTAACATGACAAGCTGCTCCAGGAAGAAGGAAGGACAACAGGAGCATTTCTTCCAGGAACAGCATGTAACCACAGCCTCATCCATTTGGCCCAAAGTGGGCTTATCAACAAGCCCGACACAATGCCGTTAATGGAACAGGTTGAACAGCACAGTATGTGGGAGGAACTAAACACTTTGCAGAATACTGCAGCGCAGCCTGGACATGCAGTCCTCTATTTCAAGTTGATTAATTTGAACACCTACAAACAAATCACTGAAGATGTTCCCATTTCAGTCACACAAAAATTAAAACAAGCCTGTACAGCCCGGGTTCAAGCTCTGCTGACTAAGCCCATATGCCCATCCGGCCTTGTTGCTTTTGGTTACACTGTCCTTCCACAGAATGCTGTGTGGATGCACTTTTGCAGGATGAGGGCACAACAAGAAGGCGCCAAGATAACACGAGTCAAGGGTCAGAAGAGCGAGATAAGCCCAGAGTGATGGGTGAGCCTTCAAGTGCCGACATCCAATCCCCTGTGTGGAGCCCTACTTTACACCTGTCTGCAGAACATCTGTGTGGGGATGGCTTCTGAGGATGTGAGGCAAAACAATGGTGACCTCTAATTTTACACTGTCTTCTACCATCTGACAGCAAGCCACTGGGAATGCCAGGATATGCCCACAGAACTGTACGGGTCTGCAGTCTTTGCTTTTAAGTTCTCACTAGGCACTTTTCAAGTTGCTGCTATAAATCTCAAATTAAAGCATTTGACACTGAAACAACAGAGCAAATAAAAAAATTCTCTGACTGTTTCTCTGTTGATGCTACTCCATATAATTTGCTACAAAAACTGCAATATATCAAGCTCAGCTGTCTTTACTAGGAAGTCTCTGTCGCAGCTGCAGGAAGTGTTGAGCTTGTATTAACAGTGAACATTTAAAAAGGTCTGCTCATTTCTATTTTATTTCATCCTTTAGCAGTGCTCTGTCCCCCCTGATGCTTGTGTGTTTCCCCCCAAATAGGCGTATTAGGAAGTGAGAAAACTGGGTGTATTTGATCTACACTGTTTCTCTTTAGGGGTATGGATTTTTCAATTTCTTGATGTTAAAGGCAAGTGCCTCTCTTAATAAGGTATGTGACTGGCCCCCTGAGAGAGCGAATCCAAAAAAAAAAGAACCTTTTACTGTCAGAAACCTGGCAACCCAGTATGTAGGTGCGATTGAAAGGGAAATCAATGCAGGGTAATTCACTCCTCCTCAACCTCAACTCAGAGCTACAAACCCACACGACACAAGTTAAGATGCAGGTACGTTGAAGTGAGTTGGTGCTTTCCTGTGGTGAAGTACATGGCTTAAACAAGGAAGTACATCTTAAAGAAGGAACTTTCACTATCGTATGAGCCGACTTAACTTTAGGGGAAGGATACGACCTCATAACAGCTGGGCACCTGCCACACTGGTTGGTAGAGGAAGCAGACTCGTAGCCACAGCCACAATTTGTCACCATCACACTGTTTGCGGTTACTAGTACCACCCTGATACTGGCTCATGACTCATTGTGTTAATTACAGGTCGGAAATGCTCACTGTGCGCACGCTGACACAGTGGGAGTGTGGATCAGGCTTGCGTGATGATCACGGCTTCCCTTAGTCAGGTGTGTTTGACCTATCCCTCTACTCATCCCATCAGCCTGTCAATTACTTCCTCGTCCTCTGACACTGTCGTTAGCTAAGCCAAAGCCAAGGTAGGCTATTAAGGACTAGCACCGGGTGGAAGGGGAGGGGGGGGCGTGCCCCAGCACGTGTGCATGCTCTAGCTGGTCTCACCAGACCAAAGATCAAGTCCCTTAAGCTGCTTTTCTGAGCCAAGAAAAGCTTACAAGTCGTCACGTTGGTCAGAACAAATGGTCCCAGTTTTAGGCCCTGCAGCAGGGCCTGAGAATAGGCTGCACTCACTGGGCAGACAACAGAAAGACTGGTGAAGCAGTTTGGCTTTCTTCGTGGAGCATCAGCACAGCCAGAGAAAATGTAGCCCAGGCTTATTCATGTTTGACTGCTCATCCAACCCCAAAGGCTGGAACAACAGTGCTGAGTCTATAGCCCACTGGTTAAAAAGAATGGAAATACATGAAGGGCTTCAATCCCAACAGAGTCATGTACCATTTGAAAAATGTGACACCTATTCAATGATATTCAGTGCTGAGTTTTACTGCCTGGAGTACATGTTACTAAAACTACTCTCTATCACTATAGGCCTGTAGTTACTGCAGTTACATTCAGTGGGATATTTTAAGTTAAGTAGGAGAAGTAAGCTCTAAAATCTAACCATATATCCTGATAAGCTCATACACTTCAAAACCTTCACACGCATACAAAAAATAAAAACAGCGACTGTCCAAAACACCCACACCGATCCACAGTTGATGGCAAATGAGGCGTGACTATCTTCATTTACCATTTCACATACCACTGAGCCCAAACAAATCCCGAGAGGGCAGACCTCACGGATGCTACTTACATGCCACCCAAGGACACCCAGCTCCCACCTCTAATGGGCAAGACTGAGCCTTTTTAATATTCCGCAGGCACATGCTGAAAAGGTGTTTAACCCACACTGTTTGCCCAACTCCCCTTGTAAAGAATCAAGCGGAAAAGCCAATATTGTGCTGTGGGAAAAAATAATTTGCCTTTATAACCCTGGCCTTGATAAACAATATTAAAATGAATAGGTCGCTGTGGACGAGGAGGGTAAATGATAAGCGATGGTTCTTGTGGATTTATTGTAGCGAGTAAAAGCCTGTAGTATTGATTATCCATAAACAGAGTCATCATCCAAAAAGGGAAGAAAAAAAAACAACAGATTGAATAACAGATTCGACTCCAGGCCATGGAATACCTTTGCATTTTTCTGTATAACAAACAAGGATCACCCAACATCTAACCTGAGCTGGGGAATTTGTTACCAACATGTTTAGAAGAAAAAGAACTAATAGGCGGAAGGCTGTGAGATCAAAGCGCTGGAACTGCGACGTGCGGGCATACAAGCCTTTTACTGTTAAACCTTACTGAGGCAATGTAATTTAGTAGTGACATGAGGAAGTGAAATAGGGCTGTTAGGAGGTACATGATCAAAGCGGCAGAGCCACCACGTTATCTGGTCCCGCCGCACAGTGTAAGCATCTGGAATGTGGTGGGGTTTTTTTTACTCCTCTCTTTCGGTCCCTTTTATCCACGTCCTGTGGTCTCCACTGTCAAAGCGAGACTACTCGTCACAGAGGTTATCAGGACCTGTGGTAGCCATGCAAGGCAAATCGTCTCGCTGGCGGCAGATACACAGGGTTGATAAGTGTAAAGGCAAAAAAACGGGCCCCAGTAAGTCTGGACCATAAAGGAGCTTGCTCCAATTTACACGACTTGGAAGTTTGCTGAGATGGAACCAAATCTGCTGCTGCTGCTGCTGCTGTTGTAGAATCATGGTATAAGCCTGACACACTTGGGTGAACAACTATGCCTGATACATATAGCTTACAGTGAGGCATGTGCTTAAAGGGAATTGGATTAACTGCTGGCAAAAAAAGGAGGGGGATTATAAACGATTCTGACTTTAAGTGTGCTTCTAAAAAGATGGATTACCATTTCAATTTTTACCCTCTTTCTCTGCTAATGGAAATTTGAATTAGTCTTGTGCTGTTCAACTACTAAGCAACAACACCACACTGCAAACGAAGACAAGAAGGGGGGAGAAAGAACAGAGTGTCAGTATCTGGATTTGGTACAGTGGTGTGGTACAGGACGGCCTGTTCCCAAGTCCACTGTGTTCTGCTGCAGCTCTCTCTCTCTCTCTCTCTCTCTCTCTCTCTCTCTCTCTCTCTCTGGGTCTGCATGGACCAGCAAGGTGGAGCCAGGAAAGGGAGGAGGGAGAGGATGCAAGTTTTAATGGATGTTGTACTCATAACAAGAATGAAAGCACACTGATGCAAAACTTTGAAACTGATGCTGTCAAATGCACTTGAGTGAGTAAATCAGCAAAAAAACGAATAGTTTTATTATGCACAGAGTTTCATTTCACCTAAATTAAATTATCTATCTAATGGCTTATAACTGCAGTCACTATAATTCAGTTCTGAACCAAGCCAGCAGTGATCCCTTCTGTTCTGCCATCTACAGGCTTTACACTAGTCTGTTCTGATTGGCAGAGATGGCTATAGCCCATAAATGGCCATAGGAACAGGCCATACTACAAAGTGTCTGGCTCTGTGAATGTAGAAGGAGTGACGAAAAAAAAAAGCCTTCACACTGTTGTAGGAACAAACATCTGAGCTGGCACCTTTTTCTTTTTTTTTTGAAAACGTATTTGTGTGGGTGGAACACTGGAAAAATGCGACCCCGCATGAGTGCCGCAATCTGCCGAGGCCAGTCAACCGACCGGCTGGCCTTGTGTGGCATCGCGTATGAGCACCAAGATGACACATCAACTCTCGTCTATATTTAACTCACTGGACGCCTCTCCTTCCAATGTTCCCATCCTTTTAGAAGAGGCTGCCAGGGAGAATGGTGAGAAAAACAGGCCGAGGTGATATGTAATTACACTGAATGGATCCAGCCTCCCACATCCTTTCATTGTACCCACACCCTCAGAGATAATGAGATGGAAGGCAAGCTTTTTTCCCCATTTACCATAAATCCTGCAAGTCTAGCCGCTCTTATTTATGGTGTCGAAGAAAAACCTTTAACGGCTTGACTCCTGAAGCCTGCAAAGTCATAGAGCATAAACACCAGCGAGCACCCTATGTGGGTGGTGAACTCAATCTGATAAGGGCTTCTAAGAAACCAGTGTTCTGGTCTCTTCAGAAGAGACGGTGCGGTAAACTACCACAAGCCAAGGTCTCCCTGAATACCCCACATTTCTTCCACTGTAGATACTATCTTGAATGCAGAGATACAACTCAGAACAGAACTATGATCAGGCTTGAGAGCTACCGAAAGGACATTTTGTTCGGATATAGGGCTGCTGATGTTGTTGCCGCTACTACAAACCAATCAAAAAACACTTTCGCATCAATACAAGCACTGAACTTTTGACTTCAGCTCCAGCTCTGCCTGCATGCACCCTTGCCTGCCCCTGTAACTTGAAACCCTTAGCCTGGCAACCACACTGTTGCATAACTCTAAAAAGGTGCAAAGACAGAGAAGAGGGAATGCCTTTTACTGAACACAACTGGGTCACCCTTTACTTTTGGTTTTAAGGACCTGTTGAAGAGGCAGTGCTTTTTTGAGGAAGGGCGAAAACTTAGCGGGGCAAAATGAAAGTAGGACATGATGGACTTATTCACATGTAATGCAGGGTGTGCATGTGCCTGCAGGCTGGGCTCTTATGATTTAAATGTGAAATGTTTTGAAAAATTAATGCAGACTCACCTATTCTTCTCCAGCTCATTGTGTGTGGACCTGCAAAGACGGGAAAGAAAAGTTGTCAAATAAAGAACAAACGTAGACTTTTGCAACGAGGACAGGGCAGTCTGTTCCTCCTAAATAAGGCAATGCACTCTGTTTGGGGAAATAAGACATAACATTAAGATAATAACTTTCCAAGCTAGACCAACAGGGGCCGAGAGAGGCACAGTGAATTACCTTGTCGAATTTGATTTATGAATTTATTAATTAATCCCAAAGGAGACCAACTCTAGGCCCACTGCACTGGAGCCTTTATGCCAACAAACATCAGTGTGACAGCCAGGCATTCACTGTGGCATTATACAGCCTATTCCTCAATAATGCACAGCACTACTCTGTGTGTGTGTGTGTGTGTGTGTGTGTGTGTGTGTGTGTGTGTGTGTGTGTGTGTAACAGCAGCCACCAAAGTTCACACTGAGCATGTGCGTGCGTGCATGTGCTGCTGGGCAAGTGTGAGCATGCACACACACACACACACACACACACACACACACACACACACACACACACACACACATACATACACACTGTGCATGCAGCAGTCAGGGTTCATTGCTCTGTTAATAATGTAAAGTGAATCAGCTGGTCCCTAAGAGTCTCTTTGTGTGGCAACATACTGAAGGGAGACAAGTCCTCCTCCTGATGCTTAAATGGCCCAAGTTCCCATCCACACAAACTGCACTCCCCCTCGCCTCAAGGGGGACCGGTTTTAGGGAAAGGGATGATGGACTCAACCTCTCCTGAGTCATGTTCACAGCACTCCTCTATATTGTGGGTTATCAATACTGCAATACGCTTTCCTCGTCTATTTTTTCTCTTAACACAGAGCTGACAAAACTGTCATCTTGGCAGGAAATATGGAGAAAACAGGAGATAAAAAAGGGGTAGGAAGGGAAGTAGAGAGGGATATGACAGAGGGACCAGTCCAGGGCTGTAGTCCAGTCTGTACAAACTGGCCCTGCCTGAGAGGAAATTATTTTTTTCAAAGTTTAATTATTTACACCAATAAAAACACCATATGTCTCCATTTTAATACATTAGATTTCATGTAGTTGGGTATGCAAGACTGAATGTGAAGTCAACTGTGGCGGTGTATTTGATTTAACATGACAAGGTGTATGGCCAGGTTGGCTATCACAGCAAAACACAGGGCTCACATGTAAGCTGGCCCGGGCCACTTCCTGAAAACCTGTCAGAGCCTAAGTGCTCACACGCACACTCTTGACTTGACAGGATTCAACTTACATATTCTACAACCCTGTAGTAGTCATGCATGACTGTGCTCTGCATCAGCCAACCAGTCACACATAAAAAAATCACAAAACACATAAATTTAAAACCAGCTTTATCTCTTCTGCTCAGCTACTACTACCCTCTTAAATGTTGCCTCAAAAATGGACTCACAGTTGCAAAATGATTTCTTTGTTGGGAAAATAATTAGTCATGGTCTTGTGTACAATGCAAGCTTTTACATGACTATATAATTATTTTCTAATGGCAGTAAGTCCACCGATTTCTGAAACTGTGTGAGTCAGAGCAATAGTTTTGCTAGCAGAAGATGAATACTTTGGAGTGCATAATTTGCGTCATCAGCTGTCACTGTGCTTGCACTGTGCCTTTGTTGCTTGGAAACCCTCATCACGATTTGTAATCTCTTCCAAATTTTTGAGCATTTTGCCACAATCTGATTCAGTGTAGTGTGTAATTACGTCAGGGCTGTTTTGTTTTGTTTTGTCTTTTTTGTTTTTGCCAATTATCACTCTTTAGGAATGATGGACAATGTATTTTGGGGTACTGTTACAATTGTGGCCGTGTCAAGCAGTGTGTTAAGTGTTTTATGCAAAATGACTGCAGAGAATCAAAGGACAGTGTCGTAACAGATAGAAACATGGTAAAAACACACAAGTTTTAAAAGCTGATGATATTACAGACAGTGATGAAGAAAGTTAAAATTGATTTTCCCATACCTAAATAACTACCTAGAAGTGGAAGCCTATTTCAGGGCAACACTAATGTCCCTTTACTCTGAAATGGGAGAGGCCTTAGGTCAGCCCTGGTACAAGCCTCCCATAATCAAGCAACACACACACACTCCATCTTAGTGTGGCCTCTTGTTAAAAAGTCAGCTTGTTTTCGCATTGGCTTTTATCACCACAGACCGCTTTCCCTGTTGCCTGAATCAGATATCTCCGTGTCTGGAGCTCAACAACAATGATTATAAACTGGCTCAAGGCCACACACAACTGCAGCACACTTCCTTCTGTAGGCATGCACACATATGTGTGCATGTGCATACACACACACACACACACACACACACACATATACATGCACACACAGAGTGGGTCAATGAGATAAAGACACACACACACACATATACATGCACACACAGAGTGGGTCAATGAGATAAAGCAGCCCTGCTATAAACGGTAGGCAGGAGAGGACAGAGTCAGATAAGCCCATCGCTATAAGCCTCAACACGCTACTGAGAAGGTAGCTACTGTATGGCTGCGGCAGGCTCGTGCCTTACAGCAAACTGGGTTTAAAGAAAAAGTACTGTTAGTAATTGTAATCATTATATTGTCATATTTCAAATAAGTCATTTTAACATGCATTTTTGAATGCCCTCAAAGTAAATATATATGAGGAGTGAACAGGGCTGGGCAATATGGAGAAAATTAAATGTCATGATATTTTTGAACAAATACCTCAATGTCAATATTGTGACAATAGTGTAGGGTTAAGTATTCGTGCTTTCACAAGATACTTACACAATGAGATTTCTGATAAATAATCATCAGTAAGGTGGATATAATGACTAAGTGGGTAAAGGCAAATAATGGAACAGCTAGAACAGTCTGGGAAGTTAATCAAATTACATCACTTTACTTTAATGCAGCCTCTAAAACCAGGAAAATACAACACTTACTATATTATGAAATCCAAATGATATCTAGTCTCATATCACGATATCAGTGTACCTGTAATATTGATATATTGCCCTAGATGTGAGTTGTAGGTGTTTTGTTCAAACCTCTCTGGCTTCTGTGGACATTGCAATCTGACATTGCGAGGAAGTGAAAATGGTTCACGACTAATTAGCAAGATTTCTCCTCTTCCTATGTCAGCAGGCCATAAATAGGACTGTTGGATAAATGAGACCACTAATGACGCACACATGTGCCCCATCAGCCACCCTTACAGCACTGGGAACATACAAATAATGCTGTTTTGTTGGTTTGCAAGGTGTGCAGTTCCAGTGGGAACGAAATAAACTGCATCACATCACGAGGCTGAGAAACGGTGTTAAATGCTAAATGGTGTTACCTCACTGAGTGAGTTGTGAATGTGTCTCTGTGGAGAGCAAGACCAAACATCATTCCTGCACAGCCTTTTATGTGTAACTGTACTTACGCCTCGGTACAGGGCACTGGCAGAAGATTTCTCTTCTCTGTGCTTCTTGGTGCCTTTTTCTTTCAAGCTTGTGAAAATCTTTCTAAAAGTGCACCCTCCTACTCCTCGAGAGTTGTTCACCTTAGAGGCTATATTAAGGGCCAAGATGCATCATGAAAAGCTTTTCGGTTTCAGAGGATTTCATTTTACACTGAAAATAATGTTGTTCTGAGGAATCTGTTAACTCGTGAAGAATTTCCATATTAGGGGCAACTCTTTGGAAGCTTTGTAAAAACCGCCTCAGACCTATATCTGATCATGACTGTTGCCATGCAGAACTAGGCAGCGTTGTGCGCTCATGATGAGTAATGCGCAGTTCCTGTTTGTGGCCCGCCCTTACATTAATATTAAAAGGCTCAGAGAGAGAGAGAGAGAGAGAGAGAGAGTGGAGCGGCGTTTGATGTATGACTGTCAATGGACAGATTAATGTAAGCAGCCTATCACCAAGAAAAACACACAATACCAATGGGTGTTAACTTGGGAAATTCTCGCCTGGTTCTCCTACTACTAAACGCAAGTTTCTGTCATCAGTGGGCACATTGTGCTGGGGATGACCTTTTATCTTTTTGTGGCAGCTGATGATGTGATTATCAGACAGTGTTACATCCAGCTACACAATAAAATACACTGTTAAATATATGATTCACAACATGCATCAACAGCTAGATTTTGTGTTGCATACAAAAAGAGAGAAAATGTGGATGTTGCAAACGTGCTTTTCTTTGTAGGAATTAATTGTATATAAAAAGGTGAAACAGAAAATTACTGATTACCCTAAAGATCATTACTCCTGAAAAGGGCTCTACACATTCACCTTAGGAAGTCTGCAAACAACAGCGGCCATAAATAGCCATTTCTCGCCTTAAGGGCAGAAGGCAAAGCTATCCCTCTCTTCCACAGTGTAGAATACATTTGTCATCGGGGGAAAAATTCATGACTGCCATCGAAATCTACAAAATAACTCCATTTAAAATAAAGCAAAGCCTGCGGGTTTATTTAGCCAGAACTGTGAGGAATGCACATTACAAACGTGTCTTTTCGTTTTCGAGCCGTCACTTTCACCACGATCCCTAACCTCAGCCACTGCAGTCCGTTTGACAATCAGCTGATGAAAAGCTAGTAGAGTCGTTGGTGCTACTCCCTCCCCCCAAGCCAGGCAAAGAGCGGGTGGACGTCCATACGTACACGTATGCATTAAATACGTTTCTAAAAGTTTGGGAAACACCCATTCAAACTTATTATATCGAATAAAGTCTGTTTTCTGGACGGTGAACATGCTGCCAGCATCTGTATTCACCCTGTGGTGACAGCTCGCCTCCTGTTTACCAAACGTTGCGATAAAGCGTTGGCAGGGAGTGTAAGTTATCATCACATGCTGTCTGCAACACATCACATGTAGCTAAAAGACAGTTTAAATTACAAATAACTATCAGTAAACGCAAATACATGCAGCGCTGACACTGACCAGGGATAACACAAGAGAATAAGGAAGTTTCTTACCTATTGTGGTTACTGCTGAACTTCTTATTCCGGAATTTTCTTTGCCTCTGGTAGTTTGTGTTCTGATTTGACGGAAATGTCGAAGCATATCCGTGTTCACACTCTGTTGAAAGAAAAATTGTGGTTAATGTGGTTAACCGTTGGCAAACCAGGCCGAGTTTGGACACTTTTTTCGCGACAGGTCGACGTGAACATACAGGTAACACGCCTGTGACGAAATTGGCTGACAACACTTGGACAGTTAGACAGCAGTAATCGTTAGCTATTTCAAAAGCAGTCAACAAAGCAGACGTTAACGTCGTTTACACACATTTAAACACACAATTACCTCTTTCTCTCCTTTCTAGATATTCCGCAGCTTCCAATAACCTTTGGATATTCATTAGCTGAACAGCCGTCATCCTCTCCTAAGGCTGGCTGCCGTTAACGTTAGCTTGGCTATACTCAGGTTAACGGACCGTTAGCTTCGCTGGCAGCAGCAACGGCAGGTCGCTTTTAAATACAGGGAAGACAGTGCATCGGTTACAACTACACTGAGTGATATTTCATTTAAAAAAAAACGTCGTGTTATTATTATTATTTTGTTCAGTGTCTCTGCTGGCTCATCAGCAGCCGTTGTCGAAAAGAAGAGGAAAAAAATATCCAGTGTTTCCAAACTGGCAAGCTACAGCCAATCCTTGCCAGTTTCCGTTGTTAGAAAATGTCAAAACCAGCGTATCAAAGTATTAAAAGTTCCTAGGAAACATGGTATTAAATTTTTACAAAAACGGATACAAACAATATAAAATTTCCCCCCGAGGAAGCCCAGCGCCAGCAAACTGCCTGCTGCCACTCGTTTCCTCTCCTCTCCTGTTTGTTTACCTAGCTGCACAGCTGAGAGGCGGAGACCGGGCGGAGGAGAGGCCGGTCTGTGCGCGATGCATTATGGGAAACTGAGTCTTTCGGTGCGTTTAGAAAATACAGTTAAACATGCATGAAATTCGCCATTTTCACAATTTAGCATGCATGTACTGCGATTAATCGAGTAAAACATGTCCGTTAGAACTTTATGATTTAACTGTAACTATGGCAGGCCAGTATAATGAGTAAATGTGTCTGTGTGACCATGCTACAGTCCACAGGTCATCAGAAATTATTTGAAGTTTATGTGGTGATTATTATTCTTGCAAAGTTTAATCAAGGTTATTGCTGCTACTGATGACAATGACGAAACAGAATGTTGGAATAAATGATTATTATAAAGAAAAATCACCATTATTTTGGATGACAGGCCTGTAATATTGTGACAACTGTTCATGAGTACTTTTTTATATAAAAAATAAAAGCATACAAAGTAATTACTTTAGGACATCAATCATTTATAAATCGATTGTTTGATGTGTCACTGACTAATAACAAATACTCATTGTGTGTCATTAATTCCTCCCACACCACTATTCCCAATCCTCTCTCCTCAAAAGAAAAAATAAAGCCCTACAAATCCCATGATTCACCAGGACCGTGGGGGTGTACTTGCCGGCTGAAGCCAGGCCCAGCAACACATGACGTCGCCACCGACCGGGCGTCTGATTGGCGGATGGCTTTGACAGGCGTCGAGGGTTGAGCTCGCTTTTAACCAATCGTAGAGGAGCTTTGCGCCATGTGGAAACCAGTGCGACACGCCCCCAAATAGCAGGAAGCAAACAATCTAGAGAAGAGCTGAGCCGCTGCGATGTGCTGCTGCAAAATTCCCACGTTATATTGTAATAGCTTATATTACTCAGAGGAGTTTTGCAACGCGCATCAGCACGTATGCTCGGCTTTGCTGCACGAAACAACCGTGTACGGACAGACGCATTCGGAAGCGACGGAAAAACATCTAATTTCTCAGTGTCTTTAAATCATGACTTGTTAAAAGGAAACGAGGACATCATTAATAATTAATTTTTTTTAAATCGCTATTAATATTGCATTTATTACAAATAATCTGCATTAAATTATACGTAGGCCAGGTTGTATTTGCAATGTGAGAGAGCAATTGCAATCAAACCGATATCGACTTAATTCCTTGCACGAAAGAAGTTAGTAACAAGGAAATAAAACAGCCAGGCGAGGCATTTCTATGTGTTACATATGTCCGATTCATAATTCAGTTGTGTCGTTTTCGTTTTATGTATAAAGTTGTAGCTTTTTTTCGATCGAGTCTGCGGGGGCACACAATGACATCATCTGAAACTGACTTGGAGGGCGCTGCAATGTGGTCAGATTTATCATATCGGAATGGTAGCCAACATGCACACCCACACACCCAATCATTATGTCATATTGCTTTTCTTTTTTGGTGCTGTAGGGAAAATTTACAGAATCCTTGGCTGAGAGTTGTGCAGGCGCAAAGCGATGCACAGTGCCAAAAACATGCAGACAATGCAGATACAAATAGTCCAGATAATAATAAAAGCATACGTGTTTATATTGTCTTATAAGTGCAATGTGTATATCACTGGTATTAGTCTGGTGCAGGCTGTGCTTATGGCAGGCAGTGGTGCTTAGTTGAATGAACTCAGCCCTTTGTTGTCTGAGTCTATTGTCAATGAAGTCTTGTTTTCCTGAAATTCAGAGGCAAACGACAAGGATCAAACGCAGCACATATAAACTCACTTCCGTCCTTCCTCTCGGCGCTCTCAAGAAACCGAGCAGCCTCCAGCAAAACTTGTACGTTTTTCAGAAAAGTGTTGATCTGCTCCATGTGGGAGTCTTTGGAGTTGAAGACGTCATTGAAAGGGCAACTAGACATCTCGAAATCTTGCTGATCCAAGAGAGACGCCTCGGAATCGAAAAAGAACTCCTCACTCTTCAAACTTCTTCTCTGCATCTCACTTTTGGCCATTTTGTCCCTCTGTTAAGTTTGTGTGGCTTCTGCTCTGGCGACGTGCTGAGCGCAATAAACAGTGAGGCAGCTACGAGGGGATGCTGCTCTTGTCAGATGGTTCCTCTGTTCTTTTTTCTTTTTTATGAATGCAGGGTGTTTAATGTGGAGCAGTGGCCAATGTCAGTAGATGGTGGTGCATGGGAAAACAGAGAGCCCGGCCCCCCTCTGTCTGAGGAGTCTGCAAGGTCCTTGTGCCCGTCAGTGGAATACTTTCTACCTATACAGAAAAAAGGAAAGAAAGAAATAGGCACATTTATATTTCAACGTGTTATTATAATCACATAGTCTAATGTTATTTTATACACAATCTGAGTTTGATATACTTTTGTCTATTAGGAAATACAACGTAATGATGGTGTGAGTAGCAGAAGAGTGACAGAAAAAGCAATGCTATCAGTTATAGCAGTATTATACTATTTAGAGTTTAAGTACTGTTACTGAAATTTAATCTTACTCAAAGTAGGCAACTGATAAAAAAATCTGCACACATGATTCTCAGTGGTGCTCAAAAATTGGTTTTAAATGTAAAGAAATAAAATAAAATCTGAATCACATTATGTCTTCATCATGTTTTATTGATATGGTACAACAGGCATGGTATATTACGATCACCACAAGTCCTCTTCATAGAAAGAGGTGCAGTAACACAGTAAAAGAAAGTGAAAATAACAATGATGGGTGTGACCTGTATGACACCAGGAAGATGAGTGGACATAATAACTAAATTGTTTGAAGTGGAAAACCCAGAAATTACCTTTGGAAGTGAAGCCATCAACACCCTCTATTGTTGATTGAGCATTGACTGCAAATAGCTCTACTGATTCCCAGTTTCTAATTCTCATGAGACATGTTACTTTACTAGAAACATAACTTAAGTACTGACATGTTATTTAAAGGGCCAGTGTGTGGGATATATTGGCATAAATGGAATTTAATATTCATAACTATGTTTTTATTAGTTTGTAATCACCGTGTTCTTCGTGTTTTTGTTACCTTAGAATGAGCTGTTTATATCTACATACAGAGTGGGTCCTCTTCCATGGAGTCCGCCATGTTTGTTTCTACAGTAGCCCAGAGAAGACAAACCAAGCACTTGCTCTGGATGGGTCATTTGCGCTTTGCAATTTTAGTGTCGGCCACCGTAATACTCCTACACACTTGGCACAGTGAAGAAGTTTCATTTCAATCAAGGGGGACAGAAGAATGAAGTAAAGATAATATTTAATACAGAAGAGTGTACAGATTAACAAATGATTTGTGCTGATTAAGATTCAAAAGAAGTCTTTGGCCCTCATGATCGAGAGACATCTGAGCAGCAGCAGGATAAATCTCCCTATGGAGTCCAGACATGGTGGTGGTGGTGGCTGATGACTCTGAGGCTGCCGACTGCTGAGGCATATGAGGCTGATGAACCCGTAAAGACTATGTGGTGATGGGGAGGTGGAGGGCGCGCACGACAGCAGCAAGAAAGAACTACAGCAGAGAAAGAACCATATTTGAAATGAGGAGCAGTAAGATGATAGAATGACAGAGAAGGTGTGAGGTTGTGCTATTGGTTGATTGTGAATCAGCTGATGACTCAATTGACCTACCGAGACAATGACAACTAGAGATAGTGAGTGAGCATGCGAGCAAAGAGTGAATAGCAGGGTGAGAAAGAAACTTACAGCCTGAGCATGAAAAATATTGCCTGCCTGACTGAACTTTTGCTAGAGCTTCATTTGGTTGCAATCTGCAACCTCACTGCTAGATCACACTAAATCCTATACACTAGACCTTTAAAGTGGCCAACTGATGTATTAGTAACGGCAGTAGGCCTGGTAGTAATGCTAGTATTATAGCAGCAGTAATTAGTAGCAGCCCAGTTGCCAGAATAAAACATTGGCATTGCATGTTTTACATTTGTACGTTTCATATGTATCATATCAACAATTCTAAAGTAACATAGTTCAGATGACATATACATGAGGTGGGATTCTCATCAAGAGGAGGATGGGATGGTGGATGGCGTGAGACCTTGGCGAGACGGCTGGCAACCAGCAGACGGTTGAGACCAGTGACATTTCCAGCCGTGTTTGTGGCAACCAAACCCAGTATTTTAAGCCAAAACATGTTTTTCTAACGCTAAACAAGTGTTTTTTTTTCTGACCACACATTAACCACAGCATTATGACAACATAAAATTAAAAACTGAAATGTTAAGAAATGTTAAGTTTCAACATGTTTGCTACATGTGAAATGTAACTTACCCAAGGTTTGCAGAAACATAAAATGTTTGCTCTGTCACTTGGGTTGCTCTTAGAAGAAACAGTAAATTTACCAAAGTAGCAATCTCTATAAATAGATTCTCCATATGTATGCAAAATCTATAGGCAATGGGACAAGATTCAGAGGTGTAATGGTTTCTGTTTGTAGGCTGAGTAGTATTGACCAATCATGTTTGATTGTCCACAGTTCATGTGGAGAGGCAGAACGCATTGGCCGAAATGCAATCTAGGAACCAGGGCTGGGCAATTTATTGACATTTTGATAACATAATACAACACTAGCTATCGTCTTATCAATATCGAGGTACTGAGTCAAAAATACAGTGATATCTGATTTTCTCTGCATTTTCTGCATTCATATGCAGATATCTGTTAATAAAGATTAGCCAAAATGACTGGAGCATGGAAGAGGAAGTCTTGGCCCAGATATCTGCTGGCTACATTGGATCTCCCAAAATATTGGCCCTTGCCCACAGAGGCTTATCAGTGGTAGGCGATTGCTGAAGTATCAGTAGTATCAGTAGTAGTAGTAGTAGTAGTAGTTGTTTGTTTATTTTGATATTTTAGCCCTGAAAGACATTAAACCTAAGATGGCCTCTCAGTAAATAACCCTGATCTTGGAGAAAGGGGCAAGAGTGAGGAACTTAAATAACTACAGTGATAACACTATATTGAGTCCATAGATCCTCCATTGTGTGACAGGAATGGTAACTGACAGATAAGTCCTTAGCCTTGATCTTGTGCCATTCTCAGTAGACCTTTAGCTGAGCTGTTTTTACATCGCTGCAGAGTCCGTTTTAAACCGGAACATGTCGAGGCACAGGCCTGTATTCAGCTCAGATACCCCCTCTCTGCCACTTCAAAGAGCCATCAGCAGCCTATGACCGTTTGATGTAAAGTTCACAGAGACAGAAACTTTCAAGTCCAACGCACAAGGGAATCTCTGAAGGTCCCTCCCGCCCCTGCCCCACCTCTCCACCCTCGGTGAGGGGCACAGTAGCTGTAGAGGAAGGAAACCCATTTAAGAGCGGTCCCATTTGGAGTTTGGAAGGTGCCAAATTGACAAAAATGAGTGGATTTTGAAATGTGCCCAGCCTCATCCTCTTCAGAATGGTAGCCCAGATTCCCCAGTTTAGGTTACTGTGTGCAGTTTTGTAGGCTGTGCTTTTTAGGTTGCATTTGCCCCCTGTAGTGCATGGGGCAACTTTCCTTCATAGCACAAACATTTAAGGCAACACAAGAGATTTAACGTGTAGAATTGTAAGTTATTAAGGCTTGAGCATGTTTTCATTCTCAGTGAGGATCACACAAGCCCAACAGGTCACACGCCACTGTTGGACCAGTCAGGTCACGTGCAGCAGGGAGGGAGACGAGAGGAATGCAGGAGGGAGTGATGTGTCCCAGTAGGCAACACCGGTCACAGTATGCAAGTAAAGACTTCAGAGAGACTATAGCTCAGGGGTATGGATGTCCTACAGACACATTGTTCGTAGCCTCCCCCTACACTGACAGGTCAGACCATTACTCTTCACGCAATCTTTCCAATTAAAGGAATTAAAAGGCAACACCCATGTCAAAACAAGGAGACAACCTTGGTCATAAAGCCGTGGAGAGGTCAGGCTTCCAGAGGAGAGACGGGGACAGAGGTCAAACATTTCTAATAAGACAAGCTCATTTATCTGAGCCTGGGGGGCAAACCACAACAACCACCCGCTCCTCTGTATGTTAAAGGGGGGCAGCTAAATGGCAAAACGAATGCTAATGTCTTCCAAATGGAAATTAAATGATGCGGATTGCCCATTGACTGTAATGCCCTTTGATCATCAGGAAAAACATGGGACTGCAACTAATTTAATTATTGTTTAATCTGTTGATAATATACTTTTGAAAATAATAGTAAGAATGTGCACAAATTCCCAGAGCCCAAGGTGATGTCATCAAAAGCTTTCTTTGTCCAACCCGTTGTTTAAAACCCCAAAGTATTCAATTTAAAATAATACAAAACAGAGAAAAGCAGTGAATCCTCACACTGAAGAATCTGGAACCAGGGAATATTTGGCATTTTTAGCCAAACAAGTGGCTCTCGGGATGGCAGTGTTGGACAGTTGGTCCACCACTTTGGTCCAGACTGAAATATCTATAACAGTTGGATGGATTGCCATGAAATTTTGTTCATGGTCCCAGGGGTGTCGTAGTTGGGAGAAAAATGAGACTGATTATCCAGGGCCAAAATGAGACAGTGGGGCCTCAAAAAACCTGGAATGAAAAGTTTGGTTTTGTTTGTATTTTTTATTTCTAACTAATTAGTGCCACAACTAAATGAAAACTGGCTGAATAAACTGGTTGAGAGTGAATGCGCAAAATTGGTTAGTCAACCCCATAACTCAACACATTCTCACTCCAACCTCGTCACATCTTGATGTTTAGGCATGGACTTTCCACATCCAGATATGACGTGCAGGGTGCCCTGGGTGTGTTGGTTGTTGACATTCTGGGACACTGGGTGGTTATGCCTGTTACATGCATTATCTTCTTTCAAAAGACACTACCGTTTTCACAGAAAATCTACTGTTTACATACAGTCTCTTTAAAAATAATCGCCCTACGTTGGTACAACACTGCAAATTGACTTTTTTTTTACCTTCAACAACAAATGTGGTTGGGTTTAGGCAACAAAAGCATGTGGTTAGGGTTAGGGAAAAAAGAAGAGGGTTTGGCTTTAGAATCTCACAGGACATGAATACCACTAGCCTGGGTGAAAGTTGGTGTTTGTTGCTAGTTACTTTGCAGAATCAGAACAATACGAAATATAATCAAATTAAGTTATAATATCAGTCAGGCTTTATCCAGCAGTACAATATAAAGTAATGTATATCATACGCTCAATTTGGCCTGCCATCTGCAACATTAAAGCAATGAACATTTTCTATGACTCAAACCAAAAGGTTTCTGTTCCATCTATTTGAGCGTCCTTAGCACGGAAAAGTTTGGGGAACTCCTCACCAAACAACATTCCAGTTGGTGCAGTCACCAGAGGCATGTTGCAGCTAATTGGGTTTCATAATTTGGACATATTAGTGCCATTAAAAGCAACTGATGGCCCTATGTTACATCAAGATGCTCAGCCCATATGAGCTTACAAGGCACACAGAAACAAATAATGATAGAGCAATAGAATTCATTGTGTGTGTGTCTTTCACACATCTGTGGGAAACAAAACAAAAATACAACCCATTAATTGAATTTGAAAAAAGGCAGGTGGATTGTCTGCATACATAAAAGTGAATTCACGTTCTTATACGCATTCTGTCTTTTTCAACAATCCACTACAGACTTACTAACAGTCTGTTGACAGATGTATGTTCTAGCTGTCTTAGATTTCCACACACGGACAACCATGCTGGTCTACAGCCATGCTAGCATTGGACAGGATCAGATTCACTTCCTTGGGCTGAGAGGAAATATTTGTGTCACAACACAATGCTATACCAGATTTTCTTCCCTGGTTTACCTACGAGATATTTAAAACCCTGTAGGTTCGAGTCTCTGATCACATATTAAAGTATTTAAATTGAAAAGCTCATTATTCAATAGCCTTACTGTATCTACTATAGTGTTTGCCTTAGCTGTAGGTCTTCTACAAGGTGTTTGCTATGCTGACAGGCCAGAATGACACTCAACTCTCATACACTCACTCGCTAATTTTAAATTGAGCAACTATTGATGAGGTGCAATTCACTTAAAATGGGTTGACAAACTGATGTAGAGTTATATGATTTAACATTAAATCTTAATACTATCAAGTGCTCCGTGGGTATTGTTAAGGCTTGTTTACAAAGGATAGTGTAAAGTTAGCTTGCTAACAGTTGGATAACAGTATCTAGACAGTACATTTCAAAAGTATTTTCATGGCACATGATATGGGGCACATGTTATGACGTTCTAATGTTAGCATGACTGGATAGTGAACATTAGAAGTACTAAGTTACATTGTTTGTACAAAACAAACATAACTCGCCCTCCTTCGTGGAAAACTCATGAACATGCCCTCACAGCATGGGCTGAGTGGGGCTGAGGCGGTTACGGAAGTCACGGAAGCGTGCACTACTACATCCTGCTAAACCATGCCCTTCAGGAACTGCCCATTGGTCCAACAGCCCATTGGTCCGACATCCCATTGTTCCGACCATATTAAACCCATTGTTCTGAAGTCCGTTCCGAAATCATCATGAAGCCCTGTGGTTAAGGTCTGGCTAGGTTTAGGCACAAAAACCACTTGGTTAGGGTTAGGAAAAGATCATGGTGTAGGTTAAAATGAAAAAGAAAGTGACAAACACATAAGCTGTGAGCCTGCTTCGCCTCAAGCCTTTCCCAGCTGACCCAGTGCCGGTCACGGCGCACCATCAAGGTAGAAATACTCACCTGGCTACAACTGGTATGCTAACTATGGCTAACCTTGCTTGAACTGGTATTGCTAACATCTTGGGTTTCCAACTTGCACTGGAACAAAGTCAACTTGACTCATTCTCTGCTAGGTAAACCCAGGTAAATGGAGTGCAGCATAAATACAGCCTCACAGAGCTGCTAGCATGGCTGTAGACTCTTAGTGTTTCTGCTTGATGAATTTACGTATCAATAAAAACACTAATGGTTAATGTTTTGTTGATCATCTTATTGTTTCAGCACAAGTAAAACTTATTCTAATGAGTGACATCTGGGGAGCTGTAGTGATATGAGGGTGGTAAAGCTAATGTTGCTGCTGACAATGACAAAATCATAATGTGATGATGACGACAATGCCAGTCCGTCATTTATGATAAGCAACTGTGTTTTCAGAGGATACAAAACCATTTTGAGGCATGGTGAACATTGATCTAATTGCATTTCGCCTGGGAGAAATTACAGAGTTTGTTTTGCCGGAGCCATTTTGCGTCATCCCTGAGTCAACATCATCTATTCAGTCTCTGTGGACTGAGGACATATTAGAGTACCCGGCAAAATGAAACTCTCAAATCTTGTGAAGGCGGTAACGTAGGAATGGGAGACACATTGACACAATAAAAATGCTCGGCTATAATGGGTCTCTCTCGCCCGTTATTGCTTCCTCTGAAAACTCACTGACATTTTCGGAAATGTCACAGATTTACATCATTCTCGGAGGACCACTTCAGCTGGTGGTGTTCACGGGTAATTAGGCAATGTCCACAACGTGCACCTCGGGAGGTAGAGCGGGAGGAGAGGAGAAAAAGGAGGACTGAGTGATAGAGAGAGGACGATAGAGGGTAAAAGCTGTGTAAAGAAACTGAGTGATAGTTGAGAGAATACCATCGAATCTTTTTACAAACACGCATGGCCCTCCAGAGTGAAACCTTTGTCCTGGCAGCGGGGCGTAGAGATTTGAAGAGTGTCCATTCATACTGCTGACCTTTTTACAGCCTTGTATTCCTGTCTGTTCAGCTTTCCAAAACACCAGAAGCACCCTTCTGCTTCTCATTCACCCAGTCGGCCTTTTGACCTCAGCCTGCGTCCACAAGGTAAATGAGAAAACTTTAATTGAGACTAAAGGAAGAAAAAATACATAGCAACATGCCTAAAATGTAAAATACTGTATACACGTCCGCTTAAAAGATGCATATTAAAATACACTCTTTATAGTTATTTCCAAAGATCGAAGATGGAGCATTTGGGTGTCAGCTGCAGGGTAGCACTATCCTAAATCAACCTCTCTCTTTTGTTTTGGCCTCTGTCCACTAGTGTGGTTAACAAGGCCTCTGAAAGAGACCCTCATCCTTAACCTTTATGTCCTCTCCTCATCAGTCACAAAAGGTATTTGTTCTCCATGGGAGGTCAAGCTTGACATGCAAACACTGAATACATGTCCTGCCTGCCGCTTTTTTTCCCTCCACGGATCAATTACTGTAATTGTTGGCTTACATGTGAACCAGCCGTGGTGGCTCTTTACATTTACGCACACACAAATCTGCAAATCTCGGGCTGAATTGTCCCGAGCTACATAACAAATAACTATCACTGTGTTTCAGTTCCATCCTGTTTACAAAACTCCCTGTGCAAACCCAGAGCAAGCTAGCACAGGTGCCTGAGCGTAATCGCATGCCTGCTCAAAACACCGTCCATCAGATAGAGGGAACACTCGCTCAAGGAAAATGACCGGGTGAGAGTGACAAAGCATTTTTTCTATGGGAGCCTCTTCTACTGACCTCATGTTGACACTGTGGGCTATATGCTACTGTCAGTGTGCTTATTTTCCCAAGGGCCCACGAGCTGTGTGGTTCTCTGCTTTGTCAGGGCTTTCTGGCCAAGATACTAATCTGTCTTCCATCAAGATTGCAGTCAGGCTGTTCTTTTGTTTGGCTCGAACCGTGCGGCCGCTTGGGAAAGGCTTCCTGGGTATTATCTCCATTCCAGGATATTCTCAGCCCTTCCTTGTGATACAGTATCAAAACAACACATTATACAGCTGCACCCCACCCTGTTCTTCAAATCAACGCTGCTGATGCGACTACTTCTGCACCTCTCAATCTCAATTCTCACTTCCTGTCCCAACACTCTCCCTGGTGCATATTTTCACTATTTCTTTTTTTTTATTTAACGCCAGTGTCCCACGGTGCGAGGAGACACAGAAAACACCCACAGCACCAAGTCACTCACAAACATGCTGATGAAATGACAGGGCGAGTGAAACATAAACCTGTTAGACGACAGACTGGTGTTGCCCCTCCCTAGGCGATTGCCCTTTGGCTCTTGGTGACCATTGTTCCCCTCTGTTCCCAGGCAGTGACATCTGGTGACAATGGCCACGGCTGGAAAGAGGAAAGAGCCTGTGAGTGCGCACTTACACAAATACATACATACATACAAACACACACATGCAAAGCAACACATGTTTATTTGGAGACATCAGTGCAACAAACACACTATGGGTGTATGCAGAACTGAAACAAAGCTCAGACTGAGTTAACACACACATGCGCATGCGCACAAATTTCTGAACACACACAGAAAAGGAAGCAAACTAAATCTCTGTGCAGAATGAACTCGAAGGAAAGAGCTGAACCATAAAAGAATGATAACACAAATAAACACATTTGCAGACGATTACACACACACACTCTCCCAGACATGGGAGGGGCGAGAGTGGTGGAGAATGACACGCACACACATACAGGGGTACATGCAGAGCCATACAAATGGATGCAGATGAGTCAGATGTGTAAATGCTTATTAAGAGTTTAAGGGATGACATAAAACTAGCGCACACATGTACACATACACACTGTCTCGCACGTTTTCACTGAGCTGAAACAGTGGAAAGTTAGATAGATAGGCGGTGGGGGGGACATGCACATGCACATCCAGCATGTCCTTTCTCTCAGCAGCGACACACTGGTGTGAGTATTTGCTTCAGTTTTCTGTGCTAACCTGTCATTTATCCACAGGGGCCTCAGAGTGCTGTCTCTGTGTCTCTGAAGCTCCACTGGAGGTGTGGCACCACACTCCCCTAAAACATTACAACAACCCCGACTCTCTGATGTGGGACGCTGCCAAATTAGCCAGGAGGGCCTTCGGGCAGTGTGTCTCCTCTGCAAATTAAAGAGAAGAGAGAGCAGAAGAAGACCAGAGAGAGGGCGTACGCAGGACAGAGAGAGAGAGAGAGAGAGAGAGAGAGAGAGAGAGAGATTGCAGGTTCAAAGAGCTAATGACCTGCATAGGAGGGGAGCAGTAATGGGAGTCGTGCAAAGGGAGTCACGAGAGAAATAGGACGAGAAAGAGACATGACCTCATCCCTGTAGCTTGTTTAGTCTGATCAGACCAGAAATGGAGCAACAACATTCTTTTGCCTATCCTCACCAAACTGTATATAATGCAAGCTACTGAAAATAAGCAATTAGTTGCAGTCACTAGTTACTTCTCTCAAAAGTAATACAATTACTTTACCCATCATTGCATATACAAGTAATTAGTTACTAGGGAAAGGAACTTTTCATTACTTTAAATATCTGCTTCAATATTCTTAAGATGCACATGTTATTTTGGTGTTGCTGTGGCAGTGTGGGACGTGACAACAGTCAGATTTGATCTATTTCCCCTTTTCCATCAAAACAGAGCATGTACACAGGTTTTATAAACATTGGAAAATATGCTAAAAATAGATTTTATAAACATGTTACCATTGCCAAAAGGCCAAAGCTGTGTACACGGCTCTGCAGCAGACAAGTGTGCCTTTCTGTGTGTATGGTTTTTTTTTACTGGTTTGTGATGTTTAATGTCACAGACAGGCTGGAAAGCAGGTAAGTAAACAGTAGAAAGCAGCATGGTGGCCAGTGAAAATGTTACAATGGTTACTTCTTCTTTTTTTTTACATCCCTTACTTACTCAGTCTCTTTTTCAATCTCAGTGCTGACTAATTTGGACCAATGTTCAAGTACTGCTTGGGCAGAGATGAATGGTATTTTCTGGGGAATCTAGTGGTGAATTGCAGATTGCACCCAGCTAAAGCTTCTCCTGGCTAGATTTCCTTTAGTGTTTGTTGTTCAGGAGGTTTTACCAGAAGCAGAATTATCCACACAGGTCTCTTCCTCTTTAAAAAAAAAAAAAAGCGGTTTCATTTTACAAACCAGTGTAACTCCAATGCTGCTCATTGCAGATGGGCTTTGTAACCATGGTAGCTGACACAAAGACCTGAAAATGCGGAAACAGGAAAACGCAAATGGCCCTATTTGGATTCACTGTTTGGTTTGTCCATTCTGAGCTACTGTAGAAACATGGTGGTGCAACATGATGAGCTCCATAAACGAGGGCCTGCTGACTATGTGGCCATAAATGGCTCATTCTAAGATAACAAAAACACAATGGGCAATTATACACAGAAGAAAATATTATACTATATTACATTTCTGCCAATATAATCCCCGAAATCCTACACACTGGACCTTTAAAGTAAAAGAACACATATGAACAGGTGTTAGTGGGTGTCCAGTGGGAAAAGGGCTTATGATTGTACCCATCATCACTGTGATGTAAAGTAAGTAGTGGATAAATAAAACACATTTAAAGGCACTTTATGATAGCCTTGACAGGCCTTCAAATGCAATGGCCCCTAACCAACTTCCTGCCCCCCTACTTCCAGTGCCCCTGCTTGGACCGCACCCATCTTTAGACTCTGCCTTCATTGTGATTTCAGCTACACACCTGTAAAGTTTTGTAAGCCAGGGACGTAAAGTGGAGGAGCAGTGTTCCCTATACCCCTGGTCCTAGATTTGTGACTGTATTTTGACTTTATCACTGACAAAATCTGTCCACAGACAGACAGACAAACTAGCAAAATACTCAAAACCATTTCTGTGGTAGTTCCCCTTACAATAGGTACCAGCAAGACCTACTTTAGCCGTGATAACACACACACACACAGTCACAAAGTGCCAGCAAGATGTCAAGAAAAGTCAAGCATCTGGAAAATTTTTTAAACCTATAAAGATGACCCCAAAAAGTCAAGCGCCAAATATGCTTAAGGATACTGGCATATCACAAATCAATGTATTTATCTATCTATCAGCTTGGCAAATCACCTTAAAACTCTAAATAACAGCTTGGTCATATTGCAAAGTATTCTCTCTCTCTCTTCTGTTTTTTTAGCTATTATGGCTAATGTTATGGTGACCTGCATGCTAATATGGAGGCAAACTTTCACATTATTTTAGGTGCAACAGCTGAAATCTGATGTTTCAAAAAATGTTCTCTTGTCTCTCACCCCTCCATCCCCTGAGCCCCCTCCGACCTGAAGCTTTGATTAATCGCAAATATATCTCAATGAAGCCTTGATGCCCCCAAACTGGTATTCGAGACAGCCCTAGTTTTGACAAATATCTCTCACACAGGAGTAAATAGTGCCTTTGTTTGAGACTATTTTCAGCAGTGGATTGTACAAAATTGGTGCTCTGGTGAGTATTTACAGCAGCAAGATGGTGCGTGTGGGACTGACTCAAAATAAACTACCGTGCCCCAGCTCATCATAACGCAAAAACACATCAGTCAGTGCAACGGTGTGGCTAAATGATGTTTTTTTTTCAATATTTGTTGGACATTGTGGTGGGTGTACGGCTGTTTAAATAAATGTGTTGGTGTTTGTATTTTCAAAGGATTTGTTTAACGAAAAAATGGAATCTAATCAGAGCTATCCTTTAAGTATTTAGTTTAAACCCCAATTTAAGGCAGATTTTTTTCTCTTGATAATTAAGACATTATGCTGCAGATAGCGTTGGACTCAGATTTGGCCAGTAAAAAATCATGCAGGCTTGGCAGGATTTGCATGACAAATGGCTCCACTTCATTGTGGATTTTCTGGAATGTTGTCTGTAATATGTCCGTCAACCAGAAATCTTAGATGTTGCTTTGGCAGTTGTGATTGCATGGTGATTACTTTGTACATTAAAATGCCGCCAAGTGCATTTCTTTGTTTTACATCTTCTGATGAAAGTAAACAACACAGCCAACACGATCTTATCCTTAAAAAAACACCAAGTGCTAACACACAAACCACAGACATTAGTTTTTGTCCCCAACACACACACACACACACACACACACACACACACACACACACACACAGCAAACTTTGCTCTCATCTTTCTTGTAGCTGTAGTCGAGTAGCCTCAGACCCCCAGAGACACTGCAGTGTGATGATTGTGAGCACTTGGAGAACCTGAAGGGGAGGCGAGAAGAGGAATCAGAGGAGGAGAAGAAAGCAAGAGAGAAACAGAGGAGAAGACAGGAGAGGGGATGCTGTGGGAATCCTCCCTCTGTCGTTTCCACACTGGCTTCCTGTTGTCACCGCTCCCATTTCCTGTCCCAAAGGAACTCTGCCCGCACATCCCATGGTTCTCCCTTTTGTTAGTGTTTATTTCCCCTCCTGGTCTGCTAAATACATTTTTATTTTGGGGGGTGAATACCTGTGGTATTTTTGTCTGAATTCATGAGTCAAAAATAGATGATTCTTAGTTTTCTTGTCAGGAAACTGAGTCTCGAGGAGCTACGTTGATCACGTATGTTAAGTTTAATCATTCCCTTGTTAAAATCCTTGTTGTGTTTACGAATCAAATGACACATACATCCCCCTCTATCCTATCTTCCCTTCATCTTCGTACCTCTATCTTCCCTTCTCTTTCTGTTTTGTTGTTTTCCCAGGTACTTCTTCCTTTCACAGGCCTTCTTCCCCCCAGGGTCTGTCTGTGAATCTCCTCCTCTCCTTCCCCTCCTTCTCCCCTCTGTGGTTGTCTGTCTGTTTTCTAAGGTGGGGGCGGTGGGGTTGGGGATGGGGGGGGCGTGCAGTCTGGCTAGGAGTTCTGCCTGCAAGAGGAGCAGTAACCTTTCTTTGGGTCCTTGCTGATTTCATTATTTTCATTATTGGGAGACTTCCACCGTAGCAATCCCATTAGGATAAGACGGGGCCCAGCAGGAGAGGGCGCGCTGCCTGGGGGTGTCGGCTGGCTGTGTGTGTATGTGTGTTTATGGCATGGGTGTCCCTGTAGGATAAGAGACTAAACTTCAGCACAGCTACATTTATCCGGATTGTCAGGAGTCTAAATTGTAAATGTCTCATTTGTGATATTTGCTGATTTAACTTAAATAGCTGTTTATATTATTCCCTGTATGATAACAAATGAATTAGTGTCCAGTGAATAACATTATGTACTTAACGTATAGTTACGCACTTAATTTTAAGTTACGTAGGGTTAGGTTTAGGCAATTGTTTCTGGTTTGCTTTGTTTCACACAGTTCCATACACCAGTGTCCTGGGAAGTCATGTGTTGGAAAGTCCTGTGCTTTGTGTGCTTTGTGTGTGCAGCCCACTCTGACATCTCTCCACTTAGTGCATGTATAGGTCCAGTTTGTGCATGTGTGTGTTCGGACCTGTGTGTAATTGACAAACAGAGTGAAAAAAAAAAAAAAAAAAAATTGAAAAATTGAAAAAATTGAATTTCCCCTCGGGGATTAATAAAGTATAAAAAAAAAAAAAAAAAAAAAAAATTAAACCTACACAAGCCTTAAACATTGTTAACTAGCTTACATCCGATGTGCTTTATTGCCTTTAAGCAAATAAAAGAAGTCATCCTTGCATCTTGTGGCTTGTCTTTCTCATACATTGTAAGTGGAACTGCAACAAGCTCTCCTCTGACATTTACATACTTATTTCTCTGCTCCTTCTGTGTGTGGTTAGGCCCAGTGAGCTGCTTAGATGACATGTTGCTTCTCTAATCGGTTATTGGTGGTGTAAGTCACCTCAGCTGCAGTAATGAGTATATCCCACAGATATGTAGCATCAAAGCATTGTTTTGCTTCTCTTAATATTGACTTAGAGGATTGATGTTTATTATCAAGTGTTGTTCATTTAAAAGTGCTTTATGTCACTCAAGAGAAAGACAGTTGATTGTTGAGTCTCATTCCCAAGTCATCAGATACCTACGAATCAGGTTGATGGTTCGGTCCAAACTCTATCCCAAAGCATTGGTATTTGACGACCTGGAAATGAGACTCAACAGTCAACAGTCTTTCTCTAAAATGACATACAGCACCTTCATTGTAGATAGAAAACAAGTGAAACTGGTCAAATTGCTTTCCGGTAGTCCTTGCCCCATTTGCCCATTTATGAGCTCAGTAACGTTACTCCATGATTCGGTCACAAGTGTTCCCCACACAAACCTTGGGAGAAGCAACAAGTTGCATATTCAAAGATCCATAATCAATAATCTCACGGATGTCTGCTCTCTGCTTGGACAGCAGACACCAAAACATTTTGACTCCACAGGTCTAACTGATCATTAATGATGGCTTTGTTCCTTTTAGTGTCCCAGTAAGCAAACCCAATGAGCCAGCAGGCTATAGTGCATGCCCATACGCAGAGCCCTTAAACTTGCATATTAATTACACCTGTACTTGTCCTGCTATGACATGTCAAAATGTCTGCTTCCAAAAAGGTCTGTTTCTACAGACTGCTCTGCCTAAAGCCCCAGTCTGCTAGCTAGCAAAGGGGAGAAATGTTGTGATCGAGACAACTTGAAACTGAAAAATTTCTGACCTCCGTAAAAGAAAAATGCACAGCAGATCCATGTCATTAGAAGGAGCAGTTGTCTGACATCACATAAAAATGGCAGCACCCATAGAGGCACACATTTCAATCAGTAAGGGAGAGGGGTAGGACGTAGGCCTATTTGTAAACCACAGTGTTTGTATTAGGCTAGGGAATGGAACATTTAGATACACTTGCAAGTATGAAAGTAAAATTAAATGTATAATGGTGTCTGTTAGTCAACCCGAGCACCAGAGTAAACCTTGACATTGTACATTTCTGCAAACCCCAGATAAGCTACAAGATCTTTAAGCTTCATAACGTTTCAACAACACTGTAGTTAACGTGTGGTAAGGTTTAAATCCACTTGGTTATGGTTAGGAAAAGATCATGCAGCAATGTCTTGATAAAAACTACTGCTTTTCATGGCACAATCCACATGGGAAAAACAGCAATGAGTCACTAAAAAACAGCAAGGTTTGGTGTTTGAAAAGCCGTTGGAAATGCGACGAAGACTCGCTAAGAATAATTGGTTTTGTTGTTTGTTGGTCTCAAACAGTGGTCTTCTACGGAAGCGTATTGCATTCACTTGACAAATAAAAAAAGCCCTGTTTTTCTGAGTATTTTTTTCCTGTTTTTTATGGTATTTTTTTCTGTTTTTTTGTGGTAATTTTTTTCTCTTTTTCGTGGTAATCTTTTTTCCTGAATGAGGAGACGCTCCCACCTGACACCTGCAAGTGACCGGTGCCTGGGTAAAGTCTTCAAACTAATGATAACACCATCTATATGACTTAAAGACAAGAGTATCTCCTAGTGTCTCAAACCCAAAGCAAAGTAAAACTGGATTAAACTAAACAAGCGGTGTTTGCTTCCATTATATCAAGCTCTCAAGAAAGGAATGAAAGCGTCTGTTGTTCTATTGCTCTCTTAACTCAGAAAAAATTACCCCGAAAAACAAACAAAAAACCCCACAAAAAACAGAAAAAGAATTACCACGAAAAACAGAAAAGATTACACCGAAAACTGAAAAAATTACTCAATAAAATTTTTTTTTTTTATTTGTCAAGTGAATGCAATACGCTTCCGTAGTCATCAGCTTGGCATGTGTCTCACCGAGGTGATACACAATCCACCGTCCCCTCCCAGTGACTCATACACTACATCACTTTATTGATGTTCGTTGATATTAAAACCGATAAAACACACATGTATTGTATCTGTGGTTTTTTAGAAACGTATAATGCCGACATTTTCTTCTGGCAACCGTGTAGCTGTTACCTCGTGTCGTATTTCCTCCTCTGTTCAGTATCTTTCAGTTTATCTCTGTACACACTTGCCAAAGAAAGATCAGTTTGTCATATTCAACTGTGTTTTTTGCTGACATATGGCGTCATGAGCCTGAACACTTGGAGATCGGAAGTTGGAAATTTCAACTGGGAAATTCTGACCTTTGACTTTGACTGGAATGCAGCATAAGAATATGATCACATAGGTGTTTTCACTTATGTTTGACACTCATCTTCCTCGTTCTCCTGTTGCACTTGTTTGGGTAGGACAACTTTGAGTTATGCGACCTCACGTCATTTCCAGTGTAGTTCCACCCACCTTCAGCTCAGCTGGATGTCTTATGCAGCCAGGATAATATTGAAAACACCTGTGTTGGTGTGCAGGACCTTTAACTGAAATACCACCACAGATTGCAAGTCCATACCTCCTCCCCCCTCTCAGCTACCCTGTGCATCTGATGAAGCCCTTTATGAGCTGCTGAAGATCAAGTATGCTTTCCTTTAGTGGTTGTCCATGAATCACTGAAGGCTGAAGCCCAACGTGATGTTCATAGAGTCTGTGATAACTGCTCAGACACTGGTTCAATCTCTATAAACACCAGTGTGTCCAACGCCATTGGGGATACGAAAGAGAAGCAGAAACGGAGGCACAAACCCTAATTTGATCAGACTGTATGTCATCAGGTGTAAGTCTAATCCAATTAACATGAATGGACATTCACCTGGAGCCATGCAATAAAATGAAGGCCCATGGTCAGAAGTTGTTTATCTTATCTGATGAATCTTCCTGCTGGCCCATGTTTCTTGGCAGCACCCTCTCCAATCTTACACCGACAGAGAGCAAAATTTCTCAGCACAGAAGGCAACTGTAGTGCTTTAATTGAGTCTGGGAGCAAACCATTTTCTGACAAACAATGTTAATCCCTCACATAGCTATCATTTACAGCCACAACTCTTAGCTCACTCGTTGCTCTGATGAGGCTCTGAGGGAGCAGAGGAGTGTAATAGCCAATGAATCATCTTGAAAGTGAGGGGGTGTGAACCTCTGCGGCCTCCTTACAACATTATCATCTGGAGCCGAACTCCCGCCCTGCACTCATCACCCTGACAGCTTAAACACCCCGTTTAGTGCCCTTTTTGTAGGAAGGGTGTGTGTGCGTGCGTAGAAGGGAAGCGCAGGAGGGGTGAAGGGCTGAGGGGCCTCATTTAAACTTCAATGTGGACACCATTACATATGCGTATACTCACACAACCAGACCCATTCACATTCTACATAGCCACAATGTCACAGATACACACTCACACACATAGCCACTCAGCTCCATACTGGCCTTTGGCACAAAACACCCCCTGCCCCCTAAACTCATGACTGCAGAAGCTAAATCCTTATCAGTCTAATACTTCAGTGTTGCTGTCAGCAAAATAAATGCCACGAATTTGGTATTACAGAGGGCCTGGGTCACGCAAGTGACGATCAGAGGAAATGTATGTGCAGTGTTGGTGGTGCTCAATCTCCAATCTGACATTTGGCAGAGTCCAAGAAAACTTACTAATAGGATGGGAAAGATCAGAGTCCTCGCACACAGATAAAAGCTCAATAATGAAATTAGGCTTGGGACTGCAACATGCTGTTTGTTATCCTCTTGGTAACCATGGAGATTAGGATCAAGTGTCACCACTATGTACACACACACAGACACACACACATCCATATCCTCATGAGGACATTCACTGATAACCTCAACCATCAGGTGAACATACGAAACCTGAACCATTAATCAACTTACTAACTTAATCGAAACTAAACCATAACTCAAGCCTGATCTGCACTAAGACGTGAGCCATGCCACCTCTCTTCAAACATATAAACCCTTAAACTCTTCCAGTTCCTGAGTGATTCATCCTGTTTTTCTGAAATAAATCTGAAAATCTGAAATCTCAAATTATGGTCACTCAGGAAAGACTGTCTGAGTTTGCTGAAACAATCTTGGGATTTGGCTTTAGAAATCTGCGCTATTAATCCAATATGTTTACAATATATCAAATGACTATGTGTAGTGTGAAAGGGGTCACTCATAGGTTAGGTTAGGTCAGCCTTTGCCTGAGTAACCTAAATGAACGGTATTTCATTTAGTGTTTATTTTCATTGTCTTTTGCACAGATTAGGCTACATTATCATAAAACTCTGAAGTGCTTTTCCTCCCGGAGCTTTTGTTGCATTTTGCAGTGGCGTGGTGGGTGCAGTTGTCTTCGATTCTGCACTGCTGTCTAGTTCTCCCCTGCGTAAACGCTATAAACACCATACGCCATAAACACACAAGACTTTCACACTGAGTACAAATGAAAATAGCGCTCATGATTTTGGTAAAAAAACATAAATAAACACTCTCATACTGCATTTTTGCTGTTGGTTATGGCGTATTGTGGCATGGTTGTGTTTTGTCACGGGCGGGGCTCGGCCCTTGCTCTTACACACATGCGGAAGCTCAGTTGAGTGGAGGAGAAAAGAAGAGTGGAGAGTTGGAGACGGCTGCCCTCCATGTGTTTCTACATGTTTCCCGAGTAAAAACACCTGTGTCACAGCTGACGTTAAACAAAGGATCACATGCTCTGTTTAGCTCAATATATCCAATCCTGAATAGTTAAAATATGCCTTGATTGGCCCCCAGTCCCAATCTTTGAGATTGGATCGTGTCATCCCTAGTATAAAGTTAAGCCTAACAAAGATCATGGAAAACATTTAGATTATGTTATAGTATAGTCTAGAGTGTAGTTGTACTGGTATTACTTTGCTATAAGCTCAGCAAGACAAGTTTCCGCCAATGTTAATTCAACTCAACTTGAATATACATCAATAACTATTTGTAAAATTCTTGAGGACTTAGATATTCTCCCTTCTCCCATTGACCCACAGTGGAAATAGGGTGACCTCAGCAGTTGGCTGTTTCTGGGTAAGTAGGTCCAGGATGGGCCTCCAGCGAAGAGGAGGCCCAGCCAAACAATAGGAGCCAAAGGGAAAAAGTGGTGGAGAGGGTCCTCCAACCTCTACAGCCAAAACTAGGTCTTCCATTCACTGAGCTGTTCTCCACAGACAATGGGGCTGGATGGGGGTGAGTGAGTGAGTGAGTGAGTGGGTGACCAAGTGAATGAGTGAGGACTTTATGGGCACGTTGAGACAGCCGGTGCCAGGCAAGCACATGTATAGATGTTTAGGGCGCGTGTGCACGTGTGTGTTCCGCTTTCTTTGAGAGGAGCCAATCTACATACACACAAACACACACACTTATGCACAGACACAGACAGAAGGAGCCCCTATAGCCGAGCCTTGCACCCCGGTTATGGGTCCTCTGCAATCTAAATATGTCTCCCTACTGAACATCTGTGCTTTATCAAAAGCAAACAGCTCTCCTCTATTCATCTCCCACTCTCATAGCCCCTGAATGGTGATTTGATGTGTATTGTTCGGCCCCGTGGTCATGAACCCTGCTCTGTGATATTTTACTCCCAGGGAGGTTTTTTAAAAAAGTGGAATGGCCCTTTAGTAACCCATTTCCATGGCCGATTACGTGTCAGATGTCACTTTTTCCCACTATTTCATCCATTCTGCTTTCTCGGCGGACATTAAAATGAGTTATGAGTGAAGCTGCGGCTGTCACCAGGGAGGCATTTCTTTCTTCTTTTTCTTTTTTGCCCATGCATCATGTTTGATATTCAAATGTACAAATCTTAATCCAATGTCAGTTGAAAACAGCTCTGGTGAGAAGTTATTGCTCTGTTGAATAATTCAAACATTATCTTTTAGGGGGGTGTCTGGACTTTTTTTCCCCAAAAAGTCTGGGCAGAGACAATGAGCTATGTGAACAATTTCGGCAAGTCAATCGGCAACTCCCAGGAAAACACAGCCTCTCATTGTGTGCCAGTGAGATGGGAGAGACTGAGGAGAAGAAAGAAGAGAGAGAAAAGTTGATATTTCATACTGAGTGAGTGAGAGGAGGGGGCAGAGCTGAACACAGCCAGCTGCAGAGGAAAAGAAATTGCTGCCTCAATATGAGTTCCTTCTTTCTTTCTTTCTTTCTTTCTTTCTTTCTTTCTTTCTTTCTTGCTTTCTTTCTTTCTTTCTTTCTTTCTTTCTCAAGATAAACAGAGAGGGGTGGGATCTCCCCCACCTTGAAGCAAATCTCTGTCCCTCTCGTAGTTGCGTACGTGTATGTGAAGGGGTGTGTGGAAAAGAAATGGGGAAGCTATCCCCCTCCTTAGACAAAGGGCGCAGATGGCTAGCCCTCCTCAGCTTTGGGGTGGGGTGGTGCAAGCAGACGCCTGCGACGGAGCGCCGTGCCCTCCCATGGAGTTCATTTCAGTTCCCCACTGAAAGAGACGGCAGACAGGGGGGCCCTGCTTATAACAAGAAGGGCTTAGAGACCCTAAACTGCCCCCCCTTCCCTCAACGCCCCGACGCCCCCTCACCACTGGCCCATGACCCTTGTTCCTCACGAGGTCACATGCACAGTTACGAAGGTGGGAGGAATGCCAAAGCAGAGGAGGGAAGGAGACAGGGGCAGACAGAGAGCAAAAACTGGCCAAAAAAACAGGACGGTTTAAGAACTCATCTCATCTTACACTGAAAGCAGATTGTGCTGAGTTTGTCAACTGGTTATAACAGACACTAATCTCATTTTCTAAGAGAGATAAGAGCCTGACAAACTGCTAGTTTCTACCTCCTGGCCTCAAAAAGTTTCTTACAAATGAGTTTATGTGCTATTTCAGCTGCAAATTTCCAGACTGTGGTTGAAATATTAATTTGATCACAACAATAAATGATGTCATGCCACATGTTGAATTAATCCCATTTCTTGTTTTGGCATTTTGGTAAATGTGTTGATTCATTCTCATGCCCAGATTTACATGAGATGATAAAAAGGCCTACTGCTCTCACACTAAATATGAAACTGGAACTAATTAGTGTATAGCTTAAGAAATAAATCCAGCAAAACTGTTAAACCCCAAAATGTCTTTTCTATATTTTCCTATATTTTTGTAGGATTAAACAAACAAGATATAATATGTTAGTTGGTGAGCTTTGGAGGTGCTGCTCATAGACTCTATAACAAGGGTAGGCAACCTGTGGCTCCAAGTGGCCTTTACCAAATATTAGGCTACATTGAAATGAATCACGATTATTTTTTAACATTTAAATTTTCATTTATCATTGTTGTAGGCCTAAAGTGATTCTTAGAGTATCCAGTTGTAATTTAAAAAACAAATTTTAAAAAACTTTTAACATTTGTCAACTAAAACGTGAGTCATAGCGATATCTACGGCCTGGTGCCTTTTCTCTAAATTTTGCTGAACATCAAGAACGGTGACTTATCTTGAATCTCCTTAGCGAAGCTAGTCATGGATTCCAAATCCAGAAAGGAAAAGTCTTGGAGGAAAATATTGAATTTAATAGTCCATATACAGATTTGTTTACTTTCCTGCACGGTACCAAATATTCATGAATACCTTACTGCAGAGTAGCCACCTGATGGTAAAACATATTCATGATTAGAACAATTAGTAATGTTTATAAGCTAACTTAGATAACTTAGATAAATAGGCTGTGTTACCTTTATTAGAAGGCTCAAATATATTCTAATAAGTTGTTCTAGTAGTAAAGGTTGCTGACCCTTGCTCTATAATAATGGACCTAGCTACTGTGACATCACCTATTGGTTTGTGCACTGCTGTTTTGAAACCTCGAGTTTGGGATTTTGGTCGTCGCTTTCTTGTTTTTTTTGGAGTCAGAAGTGACCATATTTGAACGAGAGGGTTGAGCTGTGAAGGAGTGAGGGGTGGACCCGACTTGCTGACTATAGCGAAGTCTCTCACACAGCCTGTAACTTTAAGCGCTAACAAAATTTAAACAGGTCAGTTTCAGAAATTCACCACCTGTACAGTTTTTCATGAAGAGGAAAATAAGCTATAGACACCAGGCTGTTAACATGTCAATTTCTGCTTTAAAGTTGGCCATTTAAACATTGGGGTCTATGGTATTGACTCGCCACTGGAGTCAGCTTCAAGTGGCCGTTAGAGGAACTGCAGTTTTTGGCACTTCCTTGTTTGCATTATTTTTCAGCATTGGAGGTTGATAATTGGTAAGCCCCACTAATTATTATTCATACATTTAGATTTTTTTTTAGGATTAAGCAAAGACATAACATGTTCATTGTTGAGCTTCAGAAGTGCTGTTATTTTTCTTTGAACAGAGCCAGGCCAGGTGGTTCACTCTACTTCCTGTCTTTATGCTCAGCTGAGTAAACAGCCTTGATATTTACCTAATGGACATGAGAATGATGTCCAGCTTCTTATCTAACTGTCATTAAGAAAGTATATCAGCAATTTACCAACATGTTGAAGTGTTTCATAAAAAAGGCCAAAGAATGGGGTGACCTCTGGCACACCTGAGTATACATCGCATATAGGCTACATCCTTTGCAGCTACACTGGTTTGATTCCAACCTGCTGCATGTCACCCACTTCTCTCTCCAATCTTTCCTATCCATCTACATTTCCTATCATGAAAGGCAAAGATGAGGAACAGCAGCCAAAGGTGATAGTGGAAAGACAGAGGAGGGATAGAAGAAGAGCAAGTTAGACACTGACCCAGGATGATCAGTCCCTTCCACCTATCTCAAATATTTGTTATCTCTGGAGGAGGTGCTTTGTTCGTGTGCTCGTGCTCATGTCACAGCCATCCCTCCTTCACTTGACCCAGAGTACTTGAATGCCTTGTTTTGTTAATTTATCCCCCTTCAGATAGCTCATTCTTGTGTCAGGAGATCTCCCAGGTCGTTTGGGATAACACGGTCAAACTGTTTCAATGTGGCTGATTAGCGGTGATCTGATCCCACTCATGTTTAGGCGACACCAAAACATGTCAACATACATAGTCTACTTTCCCTAAGCGGAGTTTGATTAAGGGCAGCATTTGATGGGGGATAATCTGCAGGTGATTATCTGTGGTAGATAGGGAAGAGGAGAGTGGAGGCACATTCATAATTCCTATGTAATACACAGCACTTAGTCCCTTTGACCCAATGACCCATATCCTGCCTTGTAGAAGGGGGAGCCTATATTGTGATACTGAAAGGCTTACAATGGCTTATCTGGAGGGACCTCAGGCACAGTGAGGCGCTTGTCAGCCCACTCCTGATCCAGGGGGATTTGACCACAATGTGTGCATTATAATGGGCAGTGGGACGTATGTAGGCGCTCTGGCAGCTGCCCCACACACTGTACGGAACATATAGTAGATGTGTGTGTGTGTGTGTGTGTGTGTGTGTGTGTGTGTGTGTGTGTGTGTGCTAATGGGGGAAGAAAGGGAGGGAGGGAACACTGTTTGCAAGTCTAAGTGTGTGTGCGTAATAAAGATGGAAAAAGCGGTAATATATATTGTTTGCCAGTCAAAGGGGGCATGTGTTGTGTGGCATATAATGTGTAAATGTGTGCCTGTGGGCATCTGCGTGAGTGAGTGAGTGAGTGAGTGAGTGAGTGTGTGTGTGTGTACGTAAAATGTAAAGAAAGGGGGGGATATACCAAGTCTTAAGTGCACATGTGCATCGTGTGTTTTCTGAGAACATGTCTAAAAGTGTACATGTGGACAGTGGTCATTGTGTGTGTGTGTGTGTGTGTGTGTAAGTGAGTGCATACATGTGTGATGATTGTATAAACCAGTTCCTGCTGAGGCAAATGGAGGACCTGCACACACATATGAAACATTTATGCATGTGTATATCCAGATTTTCGCAATTCTGAGTATGTATTATACAGCGTGTGTGTGTGTGTGTGTGTGTGTGTGTGTGTTGCAGAGTGAGTGGGGGATAAAGGACGAATTGTTGTCAAGACTGTACACATGAAAACATTGTGTGTAGTTGGCAAGAGGGAGCAGAAGTGCGTAAGAAAAGGTTTTGTGTTGCCGTTGTACACTGTGTGTGTGTGAGTGTGTGTGTAGAGTCCCAGAGTGTAGCGTTACAGTGAGTAGGGGTGGAGCCCTCGTTAGTAGCTGGTGAATGGAGGTCAGTGTGACTCCTGAATAGTAGGGAAGAGAGAGGAAAGCCTGACAGATAGAGGATGAATCAACAGCTCCTCGCCTCTGTTTCTCTCCCCTCCCTCCCTCTTTTGACTCTCTCCTCCCTCCATCTCCAGCTACAACCATGTTGCAAAGCAGTATAGACTGGAACTGGGAAGCTTGTACATGTAAATGTGCAGCATGAGAATAAATTTACAGGAAAAGATGTAAAAAAAAAAAACCTGAATGAAAATCATCAAATCCTGTAAAATATCATGAATAACTTTCTTCAGGAAACAACAGAACTGAATCTGCAATAATAGCAAGCAGGACACTTCCACAAGCAACTCACAGTGCACAGAAATTTGAGATTGAAGAGCATCTTTCAATGGTAATGCAAACTCTAAACTAGAAAAGTGCCCTCAGCGGTGTGCAGATCTCCGCCCCACAGCCACCTGGGCTGATGGCGTCCAATCTAGACAGTTCTTGTAATCCCAGTGCACAGCACATTTCATAAGCTACTCAGGAAAAAAAAAAAAAAAATACATGCATACTTGTCTAGTTTTGATGGAGCTGCAGCGCATTGCAAATTGAGTTCTCCTGGTAACATGCACTGTATGTAAAATATGGCCACAATATAATTACTCATAAGTGGATTTTTAATAGTGTTAATGTTGTTTGTGGGCTACAGCACAACAAAGTAGGAAATGACAACAATTAACACAACTATAATAGACAAAAAAAAGAAACCTTTTAACTAGATAGCCTGCTGACTTACTTATGGCAAAAGCGCAACTACAAAGAAAAGTCCACAAAATCAGGCAGGCAAAACACTCGGCAAGTATTTAAATAATCTGTAGATGCTCCGGTTCAGAATGAGACCAACATTTTTTATGGATGGCAGTACTTAATGGCAGTATAAAACAGTAAGTAAAACAGGTTTTTCGACAATTGTGAATCACTGCAACTACAAGGGACCCTTAAGAACATAGTCATAAATGTGTTTGGCTTCAGACAGACAGATACAAACACACACACTCACGCACACACAACCAAACGCATTCCCCCTCCAGGCTTATGCCTGGGGGAGATAATTCACCACTACAGGATCAGTAGCTTGCCTCTAATATTTAAACTCAGAGCTTTACAGCAAAACTTGACTGAAAAGCCAGTCAACAAGGATGTGATAAAGATCTGACTCTTTTACCACCTTCAGGCGACAGCAGTGACCCAAGATTGATGTCAGTGTTGATAGATCTACAACATCTAAGCTGACCTGTGACTGTGCCGCACACCTGTGTGTAATGTGGGTCACAAACTGCTTAGCTCTGGCGTGAAAGGGTTAACAGACTTGTGGGACTGGTCAAATGTGGGCTGAAAGCTTGTGCATGATCCCACATCAAACACAGTGTTATTGTGTGAAAGTGTTGTTAGTCTCATCAGAGAATGAAGATGATTTCCCCTGTGGGAAGCATGAAATTGGGCAAACTCTGCCAGCAAATGTGATTACAAAAAAATCCTTATAAAATCCTCAATAAATGTGACATTAATTATTCCTGTAATATACATTTGTACAGCAATATTAATCTTTCCCTCTGCCTACATACTCCTTGTATGTATTGCCATTATGATGTCATCCTGGATATTAGTTGCATCAGCGTCAGGGTAATATACATGCAAATGTACTGAGGGAGGTAAAGTGATTTCGATGTATTAATATTTATTTTTGAATGTTTAGCTGTCAAAAGAGATATCTTCTTTTTGAAAAGTGACAATCAGAAAACTCATTTTGGTAAACCGTTGAAACAGTCCTTGCTTTAGATGCAAATATCTTTTAAGTTCTGCATTTAAAAGTGCAGGTTTTCCAGAATACGTAAACCATTCCTCATCTTGCTGTCTCTCCTCTGCCCTGTCTGTTTTATTTCTATACCACACTCTGTCATGATGCCTCTCACATTGCAAGCAGGAGCTCGAATTCCTCGATAGCATGAAGATATGACCGAGCAGAAAGTTTATCCCGATCCATATTCTCCCCTCTGCAGTCCTCCAGCTCTTCTCCTCGTCTCACATCTCTCCTCTGTCTGCTACACCTCTCCTCCCCTGTGCCCTTCATCGCCTCCATCCACCTCTCCCTCCTTCCTTTTCCCCTTTCTCGCCTCAGCAGAGAGACGGTCACTGGGGACTCGCATTTCTGTCTCTCCTCCCTCCTCCCTTCAAAATCCCCCACTGTTGTTGTTACCCTCCAAATCTCTGCTGGCAGACTATGGAGAGAGCAAGAAAGGCAGACAGAAAGAAATAGACTTCTGCCTCCCCCCCCTAAACCATCCTCACCTCACCATCCCCCCGCTGTTGTTGTTGTTGTCGCCCCTTCAAATCTCTTCTGGCAGGCTATAGAAAGATGGAGAGAGAGATGGAGAGGGAAGGTAGGGTGGAGAGAGAGGTTTGGGAGTCTTCTCAACAGGGGGATAGTTCTCAGGGCGGCAGGAAATTACCCATGTTGTTTTTCGGTAATCCTTTTTTAATATCAGGTTTTGGGAAAAGGGGGGGTGGGAGAGGATAAGAAGGCAGGAGTAGGGAGAGAGAGAGAGAAGGAGGGAGACAAAAGAGGGATCCAGGCCAGACAAAACGATTGGCGGCTCCCAGGGGGACGATATGGTGTCTGTGTGTACATAACACACATCTCAAGTGCTGGAAATGAATAGCATTATGAAACTCACACAGTATGTCTTTGCTGCTCAGTAATACCATTGGTATCCATCGAAATGAGTAACATGAATGAGCTAGTTTTTCTCTTTGGGGAGACTTTCCCCCCCGTTATTATTTTTATTATTTTCACAATTACAAAGCTTCTTTCACAAGGCTTTGGTTACAAATAAATGCCTAAATGCCTGAATGAAATACTGCTGAGGCGTTCTCAATAAACTAACTGCAACTAACTAACTAGATTTTTGTATGTTCTTTTGGAAATGTGTTGGGCCATTGTAGCCTGTTTGCCCTTGTCAGCCACCGTACACCCCAAAGAAAAGCAGAAGCTCTGATAAACCCAATGTACAGATAACAAGGCAACTGTTTGTTAACGCGATTGCCATGACAACTTTTTTTAAATGTCAGATGTGTGTTTAGTTGATGACATTCCTTTGCCCCTAACTCAATCAATGCACGTTTTAAAAAGAAGTTGAACAGCTAGGAAACAAAACTGTGGATCATGGCCTTTCATCATGATTATAAACACTAAAAACATCAATCAGCAACATTTTTAAAGCTGCACATATCAATATTTTCATATTGACAATGGATCATATGACGATGTTTAATGCAAATGTAAAAAATGTCACTTAAAGTCACAAACCCACAGAGATCTATAATGTGATTCTAAAGTTTCCCTCAGCTGTGTGTAACATTTTAGCATCTTTTCGCTCGATGTTTTGATTTTATGGCTCGCAGTTCTGCTGTTTCGGTTCAGCCTCACTGCTTTCATAAACCTCTTGAATGCCGCAGGAAGTTCTTTCCAGCTCTAAAACCCACTGCACACTACTTGCTCAGCACAAGATAGCAGATACACAAAGTTAGGAACTAGCTTGGTGGAACATTTAGCAGGTTAAGAGCTAAATATCCTGGTTAGAGGTTGGTAGAGACCAAACTTTAACTTAAAGTAAAGTGACTATTGGAGTTACACCTGTAAGGTGGCCAGAGAAATGATCCAAACAAATGCTAATGTTGGTTTATAGGCAGCTATTTGCTACTACTCACACCATAAAATCTTCATAAAGCAACCGTCGTGTTGTTTATGGCTTGCTGTACTACTTGTGCTACAACTGCAGCTGCTTTAACTTGTCAAAACTTTTTTTTCTCGCACTTAAAAGAAATTTAACCCAACTTTCAAAAAGTCAAAACATTCCTTCAAAGGCACACTTCACTTCTCACTTCAAGGCTAGATAAGTGAGGGCATGTAGTGATAAGGAGGAGAAGGATCTGCTTGCATTCTCAGCCATTAATCAGTGTCACTTATGGAAATCCAAGTCTCCCATCAGAGTTCCATTGTAGATGGTGGCTGACACAAAAGAGGAGGATCAGCCCACAAGACACAGCTCGCCGTAGCCTGGTTGTACCTTATTGACCCTCTTTATGGCAGATGCTCCCCTTTCCAAAGGGAGTTAGGCGTCTGTCTTCCACTCCTCCCCCACCACCCTTTCTTCAACGGGGTGTGGCAGATAGAGGAAGAAAGGAGGGACAGGAGAAGAGAGAAAAAAGAAAACTATACAGTCTCTCTATTAAGACATTGTCAGAAAACATGTACACCCTCCTTTCAGGATGCCTTGTGACCCTGGTATTTTGCGCAGGGGTGATATATGCTCAGTGCAACACACACACAACACAAACACACCACACACGTGCCCCTTATTTGTCTAGCAGGAGTTGGACAACTGCTTCAATTCCTGGGGTTCGGGGTAGGAAGGGAGAAAATGGATGTTTCACTCAACTCAGTACAACACAGGTCAAACGAGGACATAGAAGTAAAATCCAATTTATGTATTTAACCCTGTGCTTTCTGGTTTGAAAATCTGCTGCATAACAACCAGGTGTTGCTTTGACTTCTTGACTGAGGTTAGCAGTGTCTCACGTATTGTATCCAAATACATCTGGGTTGTGTTAAGATCTAGTTTAGATGGCGAACTGTCACTCACACTGACCTCTAACTTTGATTGAATTTCATTTATATGTTCACTTTTGATTTTACAAGAAAGAAAACTAAATGGTATTAATAAGACAGAACAGACATTCGACTCAGACATTCTGCTAAAGAACAGTCTTAGTAATATTTGATGTCTTGCTTTTATGTTAATAGATTTGACTTGATCCAACCAACCTCAGTACATTCACAGTGGGTGCAATGCAAGGCATCAATATTGTGTAAGGGACAATTATCAATAATTACATGATAAATAATTCTGTGAACCTTGTGTTTAGTTATAATCCATAGGATTTCAATTGTAGTTGATTTGGAAACCAATCCCAGCTGGCACAGGACATCAATATGACATCAGAATTCCTACTATGGACAGACATTAAATTTTGGTTGGGATAAAAATCAGAATTATGATATTTTGAATGTCTGACGTTAGCATTTCATGTCATGGGGATGTAAATATTATGACGTTTTGCAGACGTTGGGATTTGTTTTCCATACCTTACGACCAAATGTCATTATTCTACATTGAGGCATTTGGAAAACAAGAATTTTGGTTACTTAACAACACAACGTAAACCAATAAAATATTAACGACATCTGTCTGAATTGAATCTGACGTCAGCCTGAATTCAGCAAAATATCAACATCTTACAACATTGGTGGCCAGCTGGGATACGCCTTTCTCACAGCAGACATTTTGACTTGTCACAGTAGGAAAAGCATGGGTGTCACTATTAACACCAACGATGGATCAGTTATATTCAAGTTTTCAAGTGAGAGTTACAGTGAGAAAGCATGCACAATAGCAGGAACCTGAAATCGCAGCAGCTAATTGGGATTAAACCATCATTAATTTCATATTTTCACGTCTTCTGTGAAAAAGGTCCATTACTTCTGGTAACTGTGGTTCATTTTAATACTACAAATCCCAGAATTCTGGGGGCATCAAACACTCCATGAGCAGCAACTTTGTCAAAAATATAACAGAACGGCAACAGGCATAGGGAGGCCATTTGAATCTAGGGCAGGAATGGCGGACTCCACCACTGAAGATGAAAACTATTACATGAAAAGATGAAAACCACTAAATAGAAAGGTAATTACTGAATGGAAAAACATTTAATGGCCACTGCTGGAAAAAATGCCACCCATCAATAGTATCAAAACTGATGTTTGACTTAATAAAAATCGTAAAGATTATAACTTCAATGTACTGACATTTAATTGCATCTGAGGGTGGAGTTTCATTTTAAATCTAGCTAACTGTGAATCCAACTGACATTTTATGTTGACGTAATTCCCATCAAGTACATCTTGGCCCAACCACACTCATTTTAGACTTGCATTGTCCAGTAAAGTCCTGTCCAGTCTGATCTAGATAAAACCAGTTCAGCTGTTCTTAGTCTACCAGTCCAGTCCTCTTTAGTTGAATTTCACTGAGTGGAGTCAAACTTAAGGCAACCAAACCATGCACAATTTAGCCTGCTTCAGCCCACTTCAGTCCAACCCAGCTGTCTGGCCCAGTTACCCTTGACTTTTCTCGCCAGTTCAAGCTGTCATCTGAACCTGCGTGACAATACAAGCAACGCCCTGCCAAACCCAGCTTAGATCAGCACACTTCAGGCACTTCTCTGTCTCTTCCTTCCTGGATCCCTGGTTTCTGGTGATAAGGAGGTTAAAGGGCAGTGTGTGCGTGGTTGACAAGGGACTATAGATCACAGTGAGTAGCCACAGTTCTTCTATTTTCTGCTGAGGATGCACAAACACCCCCTTCAATCACCCCCCTTTGTAAAACAGCATTGATCCCTGAAACAGTTTATAGTGATATTAACAAATGATCAGGTCAGGTTGATAAAGGTGATGTGGTGCTGCGTTCTCAAACACCATACGTTGTAAATATGCTCTGTTTAACTAGTAGTAAATCATAATATATGGTTTGGTATCAAATAAATCCTGTTTTTTTTAATAATGTGCAGAAGTCTAGTCCACTCAACTAATCTACTGAATCCTTGACAAGCGAAGAGGAAATAGGATGCTATTGATCTCCAATGGAGGATTAGATTTCCTATAGCAAAAGGATACAGGTCTCTTTCTACAATGGGTGGAGCATGTGATAGAGTGGCCTATATATAACCCATAGCAGAGAGTCAATATCTCGGAGAACAAATGATACTGTGGCTAAAGGCGATCCAGGCCACTAATTCCTCTCAGCAGTCGCTGCATTTGTCACATGGATCTGTTAATTGCAAGAGAATATAAAGCAGCTTTCCATCTGTTTCCAGAGCTGAAGTCAGTGGGAGTTCCTATGTGGTTTTGTTTAAGGGTACTTCATGAGCATCACATCCCTGATGGTTTGCTCCAGCATGTTGCCACTGTGTCTATTTGCTGGTTTGTTGGATATTTTTATTCTGTTGTCTGTAGCATTAGTCTTTTGTAGTTCTTACTTGTATACTGTATTCTGTTTTTCTGTCTACAATACTATACAAACAGCACCTATCTAATGTCTCTCTGTGTTGCCCTTTCTCTAACTTTCCTCCAAATACGCTGTACAGACTAATGTAGAAGCACAGTAAGAATTTTCGGCACAACTTCACCTACTTGCAAGGTGCATGGAGAAGGAAAAACATCTTGAAGGGGTAAAACTCCAGCAACAGGTGCTGCATGCAGAACATTGTATGTGCTGCATTTATATAACACCTTTTTACCTTACCGGTCAAAGTGCCTTACAATCTGTCTCTCATTCACCGTCATACACCAGTGGGGGTGGAGCTGCCATGCAAGACACTGGTCTGCCTATCGGTAGCAACTGAATTGCCCAATGACGCTTCAACGTGTGGACAGGAGGAGCCAGGAATCAAACCACCAGCCTTTTAATTCTTTACACAAATTTACATCAGCTGCTCAGTTGATCGGTCTCTATTCTGAGCATCTGTGGACAGAGCAGTTGTGTCTTGTCAGACGTCTGTACTTTTGAAGTGTATTACACTAAAGCCACTGCCTTTCATAACACTGCATTGCAAAGTTGCACCAATCAATATTTTTTACATTAACAGTGGATCAAATGACTGCATGAAATGTGAAAGGTGCTGCTGGTGGTGATGAAGCCTCAGAGATTTATCACTTGACTCTGCTTTTCCTCTCAGATCTACTGAGTGTTTTAATGTGTTTGAAGGTTTTGCTCTCATGGACTGCAACTTTGCTGTTCTGTTTCTCTTTTACTGCTCTAATTAGCTTCATTTTGAGTGAAAAAGCTCTAAAAAGTAGCTGTAAACTATAGTGATGTGTGGGACAGGGTTATTTAATACCCACACCCACCTTTCCCATTATAAGAGCCAATCTATGTCGCCCCACCCATGAAAATACGCACTAATAAACACCAAACCTGACCCACAAACTGCCATCTGTATGCATTAGTAGCACAATTGTCAGGACTGAGGACTTAGACAAGGACAGACACATGAACTGAGCACTGTGTATGTGTTTGAAAGAAGGGTGGAAGGTGGACTATTGCACCTAATATTTCTGTTAGCTATTAATAATTTGCTCGGAACGTTGCTTTGTCACTTTTTGACTCGATCGCCTGAACCTATGATACTTTTTGGTGAGCTTACCCAAACCCACCTGACCCATGGGTCAACTCATGGGACCTGCAGGTTGTGGGTTGATGTGCGCATCACTAGTAGGCCTACACTACCTGCACAGCACCAAACAGCAGCCAGACACAGTTAGTGTCTAGCTGGTGAACATCATGGAGCATTTAGCAGCTAAAAAGCTGATTATTTCAAAGTTGGAAGAGAACAAAAAACATTCTATAGGGAGAGCAAATACTGGACTTACGTTCGTTGGGTGGCCAGAAACACAACTGTAAATGTATGCTAATGTTGCTCTGTGTCTGCTGAATGTGTAAATAGGCTTAGACTGTTTCCTAACGCACTAGCAAAAGCAACTTCATTAGAAGAAAATATGTTAATTTTGTGTTTATGGCTTGTTTATGTCTCTCATGTAGCTGAAACAAAAGCATCCATTAGTACCAGTTTATTGGCAATTACTACTCAACCACACACTACTTATTCGTGATGCAAAATCACATCAGTAAATCAGAAATCTACTGATGTTTGTGAAACGTTAAGCTCAACTTGTTGATGCAATCAAATTGTCTCTGAAGTCTGCAAGAAATTAATGGTGTTTTCATCATGCTACTAGCTCTGAATGCCGAGTCCAACTTTAGGAATTCACACCACTGTGACATATCAATCACAAGCTTTTTTTTCCCTCTCACCCTTAGGCCATTGTTGAGGACTCCATTGTGTCCCCTGCCCTTGAATGTCGATGCTAAAATATGGCACTGGGTTGCTTGTTGGGGGAGGAATGATAAAACACCAAGATAATGCTGCTCAGCAGATTTCCTTGTCTTGGTTCCCCAAACAACATCTATAATGTCGGCCTTCAATGAATTAAAGATTAAGGGGCCATAAGTGAGATCCTTACTGCCCCATAGCACAAAATGAACATAATACATCTTCAAGGATTTGATAGAGCAGTTTATCAATAACAGTGACTCCACAAAATAATCACCCCCAACACTGTCTTACACACACACACACACACACACACACACACACACACACACTGACTTGCACTTTTCACCCTCTCAGTTGATGCAGGGCAGTGCTATGAGGGCACCATTATGTACTCAAGCCACAAAGCCAATAACACAGCAGTATTATAATCACAGTACACTGCATCATGATTATCTGATCACGAGACACTTTTGCTGGAGCTCTGCACACAATGCGACTTAATTAGTTCTGTTGATTACAGGCCACTGGGACCTTAAACACTGCAGCCAATCTGTGCATGCAGAAAGAGACCAATAAAGGTTGGAGGTTATTTAATACTTAACCTGCATTAACTGATTTCTTTGGCCTTCTGTGGGCAGCAGCAGGAACATGCTTAAACACAGTGATGTCTCTTTGTAAGTTGATATGGTGAACTTGTTAGCAAACAGTGGCTTATTTGCACATCCAGCAGTCACGAATCAACATCATCAACCATTTGGAATCATGTTTGTTGCCACCTGGCAAAGGTAAGTCCAATATTCACTCTTGTTTTTGGTCTCCTCTGACTCCTGAGGAAAATATCTGGCTGCTAAATGCTCCACTATAGGTGCACGCTACTCTGTCTTTTGGTGCAGGAAAGGTAGCATACAGTGTGTTTTTAGTGCTGAAAATGGCTTCTCGTTATGGCTGGAAATATAGCAGCTTTAGTCTAGCACTTAACAGGCCATGGTGCTGGATGGTAGATCATGGATAGAGGCTTTAATCTAATCTGAAACCATCTAAAAACACACGCTCTCATGATGATGCACGGTGTATGAAAGTGTTTGCACCCAACAGCTTAGTAAAACATCATGAAACACAACAAAGGGTTAAGTATCAAAAAAGAAGAGGTCTTTTTGGTGAAGACGATCTAGAGATGTTTAATTCATGGCCGGTCAGCAAGTCTAGATATGCATTTACTATCTTCTCTCTCACACAGAAGACATCAAGGATGAACAAAATTTACCACCAGCTTGTGTGACTCAGTGTGTGTGTGTGCGTGAATGGGTGGGTGGTCCTGTGGGGTGTGCATTTGGGCTCAGACCTAACTGACCCCTTATGTTGTTTATCAGTCCTTAATTCATCCCAGTGGCATCTGGGCATCACTGCAGTCTGTGGTAGCTGTGAAACTTGGAGTGGTGGGGTGTCTAGTTGTGTTTGTGTGTGTGCATGTGTGAAAAAGAGTGTGTGCGTGTGTGTGGAGGGCTGTGAGCCCCCCCAAAACAAGACCTATCATGGTTTCCACACTCCCCTAGCAGAGCATCCATCTGGATGCAAGTAGGTTCATTGTTTTGACACTCACAGCGTGGTGCTGTCTGGAGAGGAGAGGAGAGGAGAGGAGAGGAGAAACCCCTCTTCACCTCCTTAATTGTGCTGAACATGATGCAATAGGATGGATGTGTGTGTTTGATGTATGAGTATGTGCATCTGTGTTGTGTTGGAGAGCTTCAGTCAAAAACAGGACACTTGTCATTTGACAAAGATCTGCGGTGGCCGCTAAAGCTTACAGCACAGCAACTGTAGAAAACACACACACATAATCACAACACCAGCTTAACAATATATGCACAGCATACAGCCAAAGACAGCAGGACACAATGGAAAAGTTACAAAACAATGGGAACACTAATCCCTTGTTTTCCAGAAAGCATTTTTCCCCCATAGACCACCATTATAAAAAGACGTCTGTAACACTGTTGACAAGGTCAATAGTGACTGTTTTTATTACAACTTGGAGGTGTTATATTTGTAAAACTTTTTGTAAAACTCAGGCCGAGAAGAGCATTTTAAAAATCTGTGACATCATCACAATGTAAAGTCTATGGGTCAAGTGGGTACTTGTGGGCGAGGCTAGTGGAGACACACTACTGCACATATTCGGTGGGCCGCATACCGCGGAAGTAAACCTGGAAGCTAGGAACTTATTTTGGCGTCTAGTGCCAGGTAGGCAGTTCCACTGAATAGGCACCATCTTGGCGTCCCGCATCTAGTTATTATTATATATCTATACATTAAATATGGTTGGTGTGTTCATAATTTTTTTGTGTACCCTAGAAACTTTTATTGTCTTTTCAGGGCCACCCTATAATCAGACCTATTCCTGCAAAATTATAAACTTAAAGGAACAGTGTGTAGGGTTTAGGGGGAATCTATCAGCAAAAATGAATTATAATATTCATTGGGGCGGCTGTGACTCAGAGGTAGAGCCGGTTGTCTACTAATCGGAAGATCAGCGGTTTCGATCCCTGGCTCCTCCAGTCTGCATGTCGAAGTGTCATTGGGCAAGATACTCAAAATTGCTCCCAGTGGCTCGTCCACCAGTGTGTGAGTGTGTGTGAATGGGTGAATATGTCATGTAGTGTAAAAGCGCTTTGAGTGATCGGAAGACTAGAAAGGCCCTATACAAGTGCAGTCCATTTATCATTATTTTATTTTAATAGTGTGTTATCACCTGAAACTGAGAATCATGTTTTTTTGTTAGCTTCATATTTTCATAAGTATCAGGTCCCCTTTCATGGAGTCCACTGTGTTGCACCGAATGTTTCTTAGGTAGCCCATAACAGATAACCACTGGCTCCAGAGAGGGCCTTTCGAATTTTTTCGTTACCTGAAGGTTACAATCTGTAAGCTCACTACTACATGGCACTAAATTCTACATACTGCATCTTTAAAATTTGTAATCAGTCTCTGTTTTTGACCAAATACTAGATGATTAACTTCTTTTGTTTTCCTAAATTGATAGATTTGACAGTACCCAACATAGTTCTAATGAATATACATTTTGCCCTTATCGTGTGTTCCTCTTTGCTGCTCTACAGGGAAGAGGAACACATCATGAAAAATGAAGCTTTATTGATCCCGACCCAATTTCCCAAGGGATCAATAGTTTCTTCTCTTATATTGTAATTTGTCTTCCTATATAGTACAGTTAAAGTGTGAACAACAAACCAATCAAATGAACTCGGCATCAGCACTTTACATCAGATATAAGAAGCTATAATTGAATGCACTGCTCAAACTGTCATTAACACACTTCATCTTTCCACAGTCACAGGAAACACAAGTCACAGGATTGCTTGTATGCTTTTATTGTTCATATCAGGAACGTTGCCAAGTAAAGTGCTGTATACTGATATCACATTCACTGACACCAGGACAGGATTACAGTGTTGTAAATACTATATATGGAAGCTACATCTAGCAATATGTAAAAACAGAAATGATCCTAGATAAAGACTTTCTCAAGACATTCTCTTCTTTCACTAACACACTCCCTGACGTGTGGATTTCAAGATTTTTAGCGTTTGTGTTAACCTGCTTATGACGCCATGTGGATGCCAGGAAAGTTTCCTTTCCTTAAAATTACATTCAAATAACTTTTTCCTCCAACCATTCAGGCATATCTTAAATTGTCAACTCAATTATCTGGTGTGTAAGTATCCTAAAAAATATGATTTCTGACAGGTGTGGTGAAAGCTGAGTTGTGTTGTTTCCCTCAGAAGAGTTCAAGTGAAAATAGGCCGAGGTGAGAAACGGCACGTTTAAATTTTAATCTGTTCTAAAAAGAGACAGCATAAGAAGTGATGGGCAGTCCAGAGTGGACAGCTCCACCAATAATATCTGCAGCAGCTTGGCATCACAAAGATAATCATTATTGGAGAAAAAAATATCTTGAGGGGGTGTGTAAGACTAAAAACTGCTAGTTCTACGTCAACATATTCAGTCAATTGGCAGATACTTAAAGACCAGAAGGAGACATCTTACGGGGAAGTTAGCACACACTATCATGACATAGGTTTTGCATATTTTGTTTTGCATCTGAGGATATAAATGCAGTCAAGGCACATTGGCTGCTCTCATACACACAAAGTCCCCCAGTTGCTTGGATACTCGACTGGACATTCCATGCTCGCTGTGCAAAACAGACGCCATGTTGTGTCAAAGCTGTGACAGGTTTGAACCAGCATGAGACGGACATCCCTCTTGTGGATGGAAAGCGTGCAGCTGATTTGGGTATTACGAGAGAAGCGGATTCTTTGGTGGTAAAGTGAGCATCTGTGGACACATCAGAAGGGCGCCGAATAAAAAGTCACACCTACTCAAACAAAAACAGAACAACATACACATTGTTTAAAGCAGTGGTTCCAGACCTCTTTTGATCATTTGAAGGGAAACTCCACTGAGCTCCACTCAGCTGTGTGAAATCTGCTAAATTTCCTAAAGTGATGTCATCTGTGTCAGCGTCAGTTGGGTCTGAAGACTCCAAGTTTGAAAATGGAAATAAATCTGGGGGTGTGGAGTTTGAAGAAAGTGAGTATAACAGACCCCAGAAGCCTGCTGGAAGATAGAGGCTCAAAGCTACATTAGCTGCTGCTAGCTTAACATACTGAATTGAACTGGCTGTGGTAGAGTTGCATTGTGGGTAATGTCAACATGTTCTCACTCCCAACTTGTCAAATATGGCAGCTTGATCAGTGGTCCTACGCTTCAGACTGTGACACTCCACAGTATTTAGCCTTCTGGCGTCACTTTTTGATGCTCAGGAATGGCGTCTAAATTATTTGCTCGTTACATGCATAGTGTCTTTTCGAAATAAACTTTCATATTGATAGGAGATGTAAGTTTCATCACAGAAACTACTTTAGGTTTAGGCAACAAAAATACTTAATAGGCTTAGAACGTTTGGACTGTGTAATGTAGTTATTAAACCTCATCATTTCACGAGACACACACACACTGGTCTCCAGGGTGAAAGTCCTGCGATTGTTTGACACATCCACCACCCCTCCCTTCCATCTACCTTGGTTTCTCGCTCTTTATACTACGTAACTGCTGTTGATGGGTTTACACTGGTGTTAGCGGAAAGCCCAGTACGTCTTTTACAGATGCTTAAGGGTGCCTTGAGAATCAGACGCAGATGGCCACTGACCAGGCTGCTGTATTTGACACCTGGGAATGAGAACGGGCTGGTAATGCAGGCCCCAAATTTTGCCTTATTTAAATATTTTCCAATGGGATTAAAGTTATACAGTATTTTACAAGAAAGAACCAAAGGTAAGTCTGAAAAATAAAACTAAATTGCTGTCGCAGAACTGAGATCTTTCTCGAATTGAGATTTTTCTTATGCCTACCCAGTAACCAACTTGCAACCCATTGTGAAGGTCCCTCCCTAGGTTTGAAACCACTGCTTTAAAGAATACTGAAGAATTCATTACTTTACAGGTAAACAAGATGCCACACAGTATTTATAGTTTGTCAATAACAAAATATATGTCATATTGAAGGGTCAAATTTCTGGTAATGTGTATCTTCTGAGTACACTGCGTTTTGGAGAGAGACCTTCTTATACACGTCTGTCTCTACATTCATGCAGTGATGCATATCTCAATGTGTCAAGTGTCATTGTGCTCACTCTGCATTTCACAGCATGTCTGCTCAAGTGCTTCTGCTTTTCCTGTGCCTCTGTTATGATCATTGTCTCACTTGCATTTAGTCAATCGGTGCCATAAATGTGTCGCGACTTCCTGATGGAACTATTCACACAAACAACATTTCCATCTTTTAACATCATGAATAAACATTTTAAAAAAGGCACGTTACTTTTTTCCTGCTCATTTAACACTGAAGTACTGTATTACAGCATAGGTGCTCCTATTCAAAGCTGCTCTACAATACTGTAAATCATCATGAAAATGCAGCATTAAGCTTGTGAAACTATGAATATGTACACTTCATCATATACCTGTTTGATTCATGATAATGGCATAAAGGAAAATGAGTGTGTATGGATTATGCTGAACGCAAATTGTGATGAACAAACATGAAAAATGAGCTTCCGTTTCTTAAAATACAGTTTTATTTGTGAATTTACACTGATTAGCAATACATCTAAAAGCAACTCCATTAGATAACCATTTATATAGGATTTTCACAGGTCACAAAGTAGCTTGGCTCATTCTGGCATGCCAAAGCAAAACTCGCTCTTTTTAAAAAAAAAAAAAAAAAAAAAAACAGAAAAAAAGGTGGATAGAGAGGCATTAGTAAAGCAAGGTGCAAACAGTCGGAAACAGAAGAGGAGAAAATAAAAAGGATGCAATGCACATTCAGTTCATCTGGGAGCAATTTATGCTCATAAAATGGTTAATAAAAAAAGCCTAGTGCTCTCTGCAAACTAAAAGGAAAAAAAAAAAAAAACGTACTGCGATACAAATGGAGGATGAAAAATAAAAAGAACTTTCCGGGAGGAGAGATGGTATGAAAGAAGAAGACAGTCTGAGTGATAAAAACATGGTGCGTTAGTGTCAGGTTGTCCTTACCCCCTGCCCCTCTCTACTACACACACATATGCACTTCCATTTCCAAACTCATACCTCCCTTCTCCATCTTCCAGTTGTGTGACCTCAGCTCTTTGCCCAGAGCCAAAAGCTATCGTTTAACATAGCTAAAGATGTGTCCCTAAACCCTCTCTCCCTTCCTCCCCCCCAAATCCAATACTTCACATTGCTAGCTGGGATATTGGTACATCTGGTTAAACTGCGGGGGGGAGGATATGTGGCAACCCATCACACTTTGGCTTTGCAGTTCAACTGCGGGTCATCTGACAGTTACAACACGATCGTGTTTACTAGAGAAATTACATGAGGGGAGGCTTTAGAAGCTGAAATGACGATTGGGCTCGCAGAGCGATCAAATAAAAGTAAAAATGTCCATATGACCTCCTTATTATGTTCCAGTTCCAGGAGGAAATAAATGGCAAATTAAGCAAGAACCGTAGCTGCTGTGAAAGTAGCTACTGAGAAAAAAATAAAGTTTGTGGGAGCCTGAGGGGTGTCGATGCAGTCACTGGGGTGATTTAACAGAGGTCTTGTGAGGGTCCTTGATGCCCCAAGCAGGCAGAATCGCAACCCTTGTCTCATCATTTAAAACAATGGAGGAAAAAAAAATTACAATATGGCTTTAAAAACAAACACACAAACACACCAAACTAAAGATGTCACCACTCCACGACCCGTGATTCTCATTTCAGCTGGTGACTGCAGATAGTTTGGCGTTTCAACACTACACTTCCTGTTTTGTTGAGTTGAGAAGTAGAGATCATTTCTCACGCGTGACACCAATGAAAGACTACTCCCTCTTTTCATTCGACTCACTTTCTGGGTCCTGACCTTTCTCCGACACCATGCCTCGCTTGCTACTTGCACAACTTTTTTGTTTTTTTTAACCAAATACTTCACAATCTCCTTCACTGGTGAAACCACCTGCAACTAAAATGTGTTATATACCACAAGAAAAGTGCAGCACAATAAAATAAAAAATATATAGTTAAAAATCTATAGCCAACATATCCAGTTTTCATATATCTGTGTTATATAGTAAATTTGTGTACTCTGAAGATTAGAATATAATTTGAGCAATCAGGCATCACTACAGAACATAGTCAGCCATATAAATTCAGTTCTTGCAAAAAGAGAAAACATGCGTAACATCTGTAATTCTCTGTAAAAGCTTACAAATGAGTACAAAACAGAGTCGACTAATACCAAATTTGTGTTCGATAAAAAAAGATCAGATTTCATGAGATGACAAACTAGACACAGTGACGCTTCACTAAAATGAGATTGTTTCTTCTTTTCTTCCATTTTGTTTGGCAAAAAAAGGGAAAAGAAAACACTGAGATGAAGAGGAGAAGATATGAAAATGCTACATAAATATTCTGAGTGAGTCAGCGGCTCTTTGAGATTACGTCAACTTAGTTGTGATAAACCGTCAGCCTTCATCCTCACTATCTTTGTCCAGTCCACTCTTTAACTCATCTTCTAGTTCAACCACAATCAGCTGAAGACAGGGTTTGTATCAGACGCTTGGAGAGTGTGAGAGAGCAGAAAGAAAACGTCTCTCACAGCAAAATAAATCAACACAAGCCCTGTGGCTGTTGTTTTTTCTGAGACCAGTTTTCCAGTGTGACTTCAAATTTCACGTGGCCTCTCAGTTCCCTATACAGAGTCAGGTGACCAGAATGTAAAAACAAAACCTTTAAAGACCAGGGGATGTCTTTAAATAAAAAAAGGTTTAGTTTCATTTTGTGCAGTTGTACAGCACTCGTGTTGCAACCCAACCATTTAATAAAATTGGATTTTGAAGCAACAAATATGCAAGGTGGTTTCAAGTTCTATTTTCAGCCTGGGAAACAACACAGGAGGAGCCAGTTATTCAGGATCTAAATGGCCTCAAATGACACATTACGACTTTCAAGGAGCCCTGTTAGAGTACTGCATGAGTGATCAGGTGTGTAGACACCCAACACCCACTCAAGTCACCCCATATCTGCTGCAACTTTAATTTGTGGACCCATACGCCCATCCCAAAAAAACATTCTCGTCTTTTTGCAGAAGGAGAGACATTTCTTTTTTTGTTGCAAACCAATTCATTTTTTAACTAATCAATTATTATGCCTTTTGCACATAAAACCTTTTGTTAAAAAAAAATTCAAATAAAATTAAAAACATAAAAGGACATTGAAAACGAAGACAAAATAAAAACACAGACAAACAGAAAAGGTGGCTGCTGCCCCTCTCTTCTTCTTCTGCCTCGCTCCCCGCTGCCCAGCTCCTCTCAGGCCTCTGTCTTCTCTTTCTTTTTGTTCTTCTTCAGGAAGGACGGGGTGCGGAACTTCTTCTTCTTCTTGGTGTTGGGCGACTTGGAGGGCGAGCTCTCGGGGGACAGCGCCTCCTCAATCTTCTCTCCGGAGCGCACCGTGATCTCCACGCTCTCCACGCTGGTGGTCAGCTGGCTGACGCGCTTGGACAGCTCCTCATCCACGTCGCCGTGGTCGTCTTTGCCGTTCATCAGGCCCGTGTGGTTATCTGAGGGGAGGGGGGAGCGAGACACAGGTTAGATCAGGACAGGGAACAATGGACAAAGGAGACCACATCACTCAATTCAGCTTGACACACCCTATAAACAGACAACACCCACAACTACGAAACAACCATATGGTCTGTGCCTGATATAACATCAGTGAACAACGTGTACTAATGTGGAGGAGTGGATCATGTGGGAGATAGTGAGACAGAGTTTGCAATCAAATTAACTCATGGAATAAATCAGTAATTTTCTTATAAAATATGTAAAAAGCACTGACGCTGTGGGAAATAACATGTCAGGAAACGCTTATCTCCTTTATGTTCACTGTAAAGGCCTTCACACACGGGGGGCGTTTTTTCATGTGATTCATTTACTCATCAATATATATGGTTTTGTACCTTTGGTTTGGTCATGAGCACTTTGACACAGAACGTGGATATTATGCAGTGAAACAGCTTCTTTTTACTTTTTTTTAAGGTTGAAGTTACTTTTTTTCCAAGCTTTTACACCTCTAATAAAGGATGCACCAATCACATTGTGCGGAGTAGATGTCACATCTTAACCTTACCACAATAGCAACTGTTTGCATCTTTGCCGGTGTGAATAGTTTTGACTGAAAGTATTCGTAGCTGAGTATTTCAGTGTCATTTATTCACCACTGCCCTGGTGTGTCAAGGCCTAAAGTCAATGATAAGCACATACAATGCAAAATGAAGTCACAGAGACTGTCAGGGCTATGTGGACATGTGAAGTATAAATTGGGCTTTCCTCCATGATTTATGTCATGAATACACTAAACGCTTGAAAAAAATAAACCACCTACATCAGGAAATTAAATGCTTTTAACTGATTTTGTCTTTGTCTTTGATCATCGGCTGGAACCAGAGTAGAAATGTTAAAAAACAGATATAAATTGAATGGCCTAATGAAGCATCTTTCTGCTCAGGTGTTACTAGTTTTAACTGCTTTAGTTTTGGAAACTTTAACCGGTATTTTTTTATCACTATTTACACAAATACAGGTAACACTTTACTTGAAGGTATCTACATAAGGGTGACATGACACTGTCATAACTATGACATGACACTGTCACGAACTTGTCATAAACATTATGTACATGTCATAAATGTTTATGACTGCTGTCGTTAAGTGTCATTCAGTTTTTGTAATGACAAGTTGACATTATATTTGTTTGGGATGTCCTTATTATGACAACCTGAAATTAATCAAAGTGACGTTACCAGAAGTTGTCTTTGTCATGACAACTTGACATTAAATTTGTTTGGGATGTCCTTATAAAGACAACTTGACATTAAAATTAAGACATCCTCTGGTAATGTCATCCTGATAATGTCAAGATGGACATCCCAAACAAATTTAATGTCAACTTGTCATGACAAAGACAACTTCTGGTAACGTCACTTTAATTAATGTCAAGTTGTCATAATCAAGACAACCCAAACAATGTCAACTTGTCATTACAAAAACAAAATGACACTTAATGACAGCTGCCATAAACGTATATGACATGTACATAATGTTCATGACAGGTTCATGACCGTGTCATGTCATAGTTATGACAGTGTCATGTCACTCTTATGTAGATACCTTCAAGTAAAGTGTTACCCAAATATATAGTAGTTTATCCACAGAAGACGTTAGGATCATGTCCATCATACGAGGGGTGAGCTCACCAACATGCTTGTAAAATGATTAAATATAAAAAGCCACGAGATCATAAAGTAAAAGTTGTGTGAAATCCTCCCTTCTTCTGTTTCAAATAAAAAAGAATGGGACTCCCAAAATATCTGGTATTTCACCCTGGGGTGGTGCCTGAAATCCTGCATCACAGAGAATGTTGTGTGGCTTGTGCGCGTTCGACAGCTCCCACTGGGTCGTCTCACCACTTTTAGCATAAGCTAGCAAAACTGTAACCTCAACAGCTGTTTATGAACCTAATCTTTGCCTGAACCCAAACATTTATATTAAACATTCAACAAATAAACTGATCTCATATTGTATTTGTATATTATTCATTACAGTTTGCCTAATTTTCCAAGCTTTACTTTGCCACTCAGTCCAACTTCTCACTTTCCTCAAACCAAAGTAACTCAGGACTTTTTTAAAGCATTCTTGCAAAGGTGCACTCAGGTTATCATATAGTGTAGTCTACACTAAGTGAAATTTGCTGAGACGGTCACGGAACATTATAAGCTTCACCAAAGTTCTACTTGTAGCAGGAACAGTGTATAAAACTGAACTATATATTACAGGTGTTCATCATGTTACTGTGTCCACCCTATGTATGTCTCACTCTGCACATGTCGTTCATGTGAGGCTTTGCTGTTCTGAACACACTAATACCATCTGAACTGTGTGTTGAACTTCCGCCTCACACAAAGGGACATGCTGTCCCAGTGCTCTACATATTTCATAACATCCCTGCGTAAAGCTCCAGTGACCTGATAGCACAGAGACTCTGTCCTCCTTTCACCTTAAAAAAAATTGGGGCTTTGAGCAGCGACCTACACCCTCTCCCTTAATGACTGTTCATGTAACAGGCCCGCTAGTGTCACATCTCTTTCTCTGGGCTGCGAATGCAGGTTAGAGAATGAAGGGCAGCGGCATCGTGTTGCTGAACATGAAAACGGTGATGACTTCTCCTGTTATCTTCATCCGAGCACAAAAAACCCGACACAGTGCGACATTAGAAAGCAGCTCACACAACAACTGACCCGGTTTCAGTACATCTACTGTACACGCTGACCTCATAGTGGTGGTGTCAGAAATTATGGGTCCCCTGAGCCAATGTGCTGTCGTGGGTTAATTGTTACTCATTGTGTGGTTTTGCGTGTTTGTGCTGGAGGGAAGCTGACAGGAAGTCAATCCCATAGTGTCATTATTTACAGCCTGTAAGGAGGCTGCTGTGATCTTTGTCTTTCTTGGAGGTACACCAACTGGCTTCAAATGTCAGACCCAAGAATTTCTGTGTAGGGTAATTGTTACGAAACTGTAGATCCAAATGGAAGCAAGAGGCAACAATTCAGTACCCAGAAATCATGTGAGGTGACATCATAGCACACTAATGTTACCAACCCAGCAGGTCTGTGATGTTTTACACAAAGGAAGGAGACAGGACAAAAGAACTCATATTGATGTGAACTCCTTTTGACAATGCTAGTAAGTGGTGCATTTAAGGACACTCCAGCATTCAAGATTAAGAGTTAACGTGCCCAAAACTTGATTTGCCTCCTTTAAAAGGCATAGTTTGTTGTTTTGGGGGAAAAAAATTATTTGGTTTCTTGCCAGGAGTTGGACGAGGAGATCGACACCACTTTTACGTCTTAGTAATAAAGAAGTATTTCCCCACTGGAGAGATAGTCTTTTCATAAAACTAGGCTGTCTTTGCAGTAGAAAGACATAAATACTTTTGAAATTGGTGCTACGTGACCAGAGAGAACAGTGAAAAAGGACTGTGTCATATGCTTAAGAGCTCCGGCTGGTAGGTGACATAATGCGAACTCGTCCATTTGACACTATGGCGGCTGAATGGTAACAAACAACCTCCTATTACAGCCAAACACATTTCTGAAAACATCTGAGGCGAGAAATAGGCAACACAGTGAAAGAATCTTGGTTTATAGTTGATCAGCGCTGCTTGGAGATGCACGCTTCCCTCTGCACAGTGACACGGCTGGCAGATGTCGTTCGGTTGAAAGAAAATAGTTCCCACATGAAACTGCTCACAACAAGGTCTGTGGATTATCTTGAGTAACTGGGTCATGATTTCTGGAAAGTGACATTGCTGTTGAGTCTGCAAATGTTATTTTTTTGGCACTTTGAGCACCACAAGCTGAGTGCCATCTAGTTCCATTATACTGGAGAGAAGGCGGACATCTCTACGTCCGATATCTCCAACACTCAGCAACTCACACTAAAACAATCTAACTTGATAAACAGCACTATGCTACGCTAGCTATGCTAATTGCCTGGCTCTCGCTCTATTCTAAACGTACAGACATAAGACAGGTATCGATCTTTCTGTTTAACTCATTGCAAGTCAGCAAAGTCTTCGCAAAATGTCAAACTACGACATCACAATCAAAGCCAGAAGACAACACGCAATAAGCCAACACGGACACTCTGAAAAGAACAATGTGAATTTGGTCTTTGACGTCCCTAAATGCACCAATAAGGAGAGCTTTCAAAAGCAGTTCGAACAAGGTAACGGAGCTGCTCCTGTGATGGATTTAACTATCTTAAAGGATTATTTACAACATGATTCTCATATTGTGCTGAAGGCAACCAGTGGCTCTGAATCTGTTTTTGTACCCTGAATGTAGAAATTATAAATGTATGCTTTAAAAAACTGTCAGCAGTAATGTAAAATAAGTGCCTTTAAGGTTTGCTTCATCGCTTCTGGCGAGTACTGATGAGTTTTCATAACCAATAGCAGAAATGTATTTGTGAAAAAAAAGGACAAATTAGGTTTTAAACAGACGGGACACTATTGCAGTTTCATTATGTAGACGGGTGAGCTTTTACATGAAAAATGGTTAGTGCAGTACAAACTTATAGCACAGATCAGTAGTTTAGACATTGCATACTGAGCTCTGAGTCCATTTCATTTTAATTTGCACTCTCATGCAAAGACACATCTGATTTTAAAGACACACAGCAAGGCAGTGAAGATCATTCAGACAAAGTGTCTCTGTCTCTGAGTGAGCGATACCTTCTTTAGCTGGAGTGCTTTGCGGGGACTGGGTGAGAGACAGAGACTGAGAGAGAGTGGAGCCATCGTCGGAGGTTAGCTCGTGCTCTCCATCTGCAGGGAGGGTGGGGAGGGGGTCGAGGCGGGGTGAGGGACGGATGAGAGGATTGCAGGGTGGTGTAGAGGATTGAAGTAGTGGGACGACAGCAGGGGTGAGTGGGATGAGAGGTTGGGGAGGGGGATTTGGGATGAAGGGTCAGAGGGAGGGTGAGGGAGTGGAGGGAGGGGTTGAGAGATTAGTGGTAACACACACATGTTAGAATCAGGCCATGCACAGCTGTTTTTCCACAAAATTTCACAAAAATCCTTGTCTGTTGATTGTCAGGCTCTCGGACAGCCGCCGTTTGTTTGTTACGTGATTCTCCTGGTGGCTGAGTGTGCACTGTAACATTCTGTTGTGCCTTAATGTCACACTGACGGGGCAGACGCTCTGAACTCAGAGGCTGCAGGTTGGATTCCCAGAGCAGCTAGCTAGCTCCTTGCGCAACATGCTAACACAAAACATGCTAACAATAAGGCCATTTATTCGCTTTAAATATGTGATGGACAAAAATACAAAAATCTTTGGGCACTTTCACAGGAAAAACGAGGGAGATTAAATATATTAAAGCTAAGGCTGTCCATTATCTAATAGTGTATTTTAATTTTTAGCGGAACTGTATCATGACGAAATTGTTAGCCAAATTATATCATCAAATTTTTTGGTTAAGAATTAACAAGAGGAGCAATACCAACTTTTAATACACTTTATATCCTAAAGGCCTTTGCACACTGAGCCTGTTTTTTCGGATGCGTTTTTAAAAAAAATCAGTGGCTGATGTGAAAATGCGAATGGCCCTATCTAGAGCTAGTGTGCCAGTGTTTGGTTTGTCCATTCTGGATTACTGTAGAAACATGCCACTACAAAATGTTGGACGAGGACCTCCTCCTTTAGTAGATATGTAATGAAAATGCGACATCTTATTTACAGGTGATTTTACACCAAACAAAACATAATTCTTCAAATTCTGTCCATATATCCCCCTAAATCCTACACACTGGACCTTTAGGCCACTTCCTGGCTCTTAATGCATGAAAAATAACCGAGTACATGTTTTGTATCTCGTCCATGATAAAAACAGCTTTTAAAAAACACCTTTTGTACGTACAGATAATGTTACAGTGCAGCTCAGCATTAGTAGCTTCATTAGTTTTAAACACTGATTAGTATGAATGAATGACATTCCCATATTACTTTAACACATTCATTGACACATTCAGGGTTACACATTCAGTTGGCTGACGCACCACAGTTATTCACAACAGCATTATAGAACGTGGTTGCACAACAGCCTGGTCTGTGCAGTGAAAGTGCTAATATGTTCGCCATCAGATGTTACATGCATTTAGTTGAGATCTGAGGAGCGAACTGTGCATTTTTCAAACATGGTGTGAGCTACATGAGGCCTGTCATATCGAAAATTACTAAGCTCAATTTAAGTGCACCTTAGGCAACACTTAAGTTTCCATCTGACAGCTGCTGTATACGCATTTCATACTCTATACGTTTATAATATCACACTTTAACTTACAAAATGAATTTACAGAGTTGACTGAACACTTTCAATCACAGGCTAAACCTGTAAGTGTGTGTGCACATGTGTGTGTGTGTGTGCGTGTGTGTGTGTGTGTGTGTGTGTGTGGCCCAGGCATATATCAGGCCATTACAGACGGTCTCCAGCTTGCATCCAGATTGGCCACCGGGGATTCGTGGGGCTGTGGGGGCAACAGTGTCATAGCAACGGGCTCCGCTCATGTGGCGGGTGTGAAGACCTGCTGTCTGTTCGGTCTGCCATCTTAGTCACACCGACCTCTCATACAGTACATGTGCACGCGCGCCCGCACACACACACACACACACACACACACACACACACACACACACACACATTGCACCATGTTTCATATACACATAAGGATGATCCATGTGGATGATCCTATAAACACTCATGACCATGTGCATGCTGATGTACACACACATGTACACCAGTATACACATTAATCTGGTCCAACATGGAGGGAGCGTGCGCAGAATGGGGACTAGTGGACAACCCCCCATCACTATCTGTTCACTATTGATTTCCCCCCTGCCTGCCTGAAAGGCAGTGGGACAGAGGGCTAATATGATTAGCATTGACAATCCTGTGTGTACGAGCGTGTGTGCACACAAGGTTAACATGGATGATGGCAGCAGTAGAGCCTGCGGGAACAAGCCCTCATGTTAGGCGATATATAGGTGTGTGTTTGTATGTGATACCCCAGGCAGTGTGTTAGAATCCACTGGGATCACTGCTATGGTGATAATATGGATGTTTACTGCTGAGAGAGTGCAGGACAGACTCAACCTGAACAGTAATCAATCTGCAAGTCAAGATATGAGGAGGAAGAGGAGGGACGGATTTGCCAGTTCTAAGAAATCCTGATTTGGTTTGAACTCAGTTTGAAATCTGCTCCAGCTGTTTTAGCTGATTCTGAGCACTTGAAAATGTCAGATGGAGCTTGTTAACAACTTTAACAGACTTCAGCAGGACGTGCTCACATCTGGCTGTTAGGGTCTCGTCTTTGCTGCAGTTGAAAGTCTTTGAAAAGGAAAGAGAAAGCTCATGGAGGGAGGAAGTCACCTGGCACCAGCTAGACTGAGACTTTATTCTCAGTTCAAATCCAATAGATTTAACTCTCGGTGCATGTCATGGTCATGTCAGTTTTTGAGGCTGATACCAATATCTGGCTTATAATAGAAATAAGATAACGGTATACTGGATAATTTTGTAATCAACGAGTTGAAATACAAATGAAGTATGTTGGGAGCAGGATTTTTTACAGTTGAGGATAAATTTTAATTTAAAAGACGGCAGCAACAGCTGCAAATTTAAGACAATGAACTAAATATGTAACTATAATAAATAACTATCAATCAAAGCACAATAAATTCAATTTAAGAGAAACTGAGGTTAAAATGATCCATTAAAATACAACCTAAGAAACATATATTGCTGCGATTGATTTCTGATCTCTGATAAACCAAGATTGGCTGATACTTTTGACCCTGGTGACACATGAGAAGGCTCTAATACGAACAGCCAAAAATTAGAGCACACATCATTAAAGACAGCAAAGACTTGCCACTTACTCAAAATCTTTTTAAGGGCTCAGATTAATCAAAACAAATTGTGCCTTACAGATTGATTATTGAATGACTGTTGTAAATCTGCTCAATAATGTGATGTTAAATGAACCTTCACAGATTGGGAGGATTGTTTGCTGCTCACATAAAGCTTTTGGCTACGAGGACGTCACTGTGTGTGTGTTTGTGTGTGTCAGTGTGTGCAGTCCATATGTCTCTCAGTGTGAGCCGGGCTCTTGTGGTGTTTGCAAGTTGAGCGTGAAAGAGTTCAGAATCAAGTCCACACACCTATGAACATTCATGAATTTACGGGCTGGCGTGTACTGTACGCGTGGGAGTTTACACGTTTGTTCGAGTGCGTGTTTCCATGTGTGTGTGTCGTACCGCTGAGGCCAAGTTGCCTCCTCTCCACGTTCTTGCAGTAGTCCTTCAGCTCCTTCTCTGACAGCTCACTGAAGGGGTTGGGAGGCAGGGGAGCCATCTGCTCCTCCTCTGTGGGCACGTATGGCTGGGGAGGAGACAGGGAGAGGGGTGAGCATGGGCATTAGAGCACACACACACACACACACAGACGAACGCATCAGAGCACAAATGCATGTGTCTGAGGGGTACAATAATTCATTACAACATGACTGCAACAGATCATATAAAGATAAAAGTGTCGACCACATCAAACAGAACTCATCTAATCATCAACTCCACGCAGAAATCCTCAACCAATTAGCCTGATAAACCCCAACATCTTTTTAACAGACTGTGGAATAATAAACACTCCAAAAGCGTACTGATGCAGTTTACACTGGGGGCACTATGACTAACAAAACAAGTCACACACATGCACACAAAAACACACATTTGTGACACGTCTGCTCAGATTTTTGCTAAAAAATCTCTCCTGAAACCATCATGCTCCAACATAACATTTCATTTCCAGATCTCACACACAGGAAAACAAGAAGTGCAACTTTGTCTGAAACAGAATTATAAGTGGTGTAAATGAATTTAGAATCTTACAAAAACAACATTTATAAACACATGCAGTGTTTTTGTTCTGAACGGGCAAAAAGGTATAAAAAAACTCACAAAAAACTACAGTCAAATAAAAGCACCACTGCAAACGGTGACATTTAGAAAAACACTTGTGGATATTTACCAGAACTTTTATCTGCACCAGATCCTTCAAGACAAGACACCAACCACAAAACCATCAGCATGGAAATGTCTTAATTTGATATTTTTTATCTTACGTTTTATGTGTTCATTATTGTCTATTTCATTCAGTCTTTCATAACTACGTACGTCTATAAAACTTACAAGAGGTAAGGTTGCTAAATGTGCTCACTTGTCTCCACCTAGTGGCCACAAGGTGTCATTAAACTGGCTGTGCTCTCCAGTGAACCACTGAGGCAGGTGATTAAAGCTCCATCATAACAATTCAATGCCAACACAGGTGTTTTCACTTGTGTCTAATCAGTCAGAAAAACTGAAAACACCTCTGAGTTATTTCTCAGTGAACATGTATTTAGGGAAATGTGTATTGTTGCTCCAGTGCAGCAGGGAGGCCGAATGGTTACAGACACATATACTGGATCTTTATAGACCATCTACCGAAATCCTGAAAACTAAATGTGGAGTAAATGTGTCTGGCTCTGAAGAAGAAGAGAAAAAATGTGTGTGTTATAATGTGTAAATTTAAAAAAGGGTAAAAATGGATGTGAACTCTCCATGAAAATCTGATTTCTTGCTCTTAATTTCCATCATTACTTTCTGAGCTGCCCTCAGTGTCAGACAACTCTGTTAAAGTAAACAGGTGCCTCTTTCAGCAGGAAACAAAACACTTTTCTGTTAGGTGGGAACATCAAACTGTTAAAAGCCATCTGCATTTATTCAGATATTTTTTTTAAAGTTTATTTTTCTAAACTTTTGTTGTATTTTTCTTATATCTCTAACTGTAGGCAAGGTGATGTGGAGGGCAACTACAGCCAAGTATAAAGGTGATCTAAAACAGGTCTTGGTGTCAGACCCAGTGTCTGGCACCAGTGTTTGAACAGATCTAAATCAGTCTGTAATGCCAGCAAACCAAGTGAATTTAGATTTGAACATCAAAGAGAGCAAATTTTTACCCGTCGCGGTTCATCTATAGGGATGCCTGCAAGGTGCTGAGAGCGTGGCCCCGATGACGTCATATCAAAGCGGTTCTGCTCTCTTATCTGTGATAGGACAAAACACACGATGGAAGCTTTAGCAGTGACTTTGATTTAAAATTATGGACAATTCAGAGCTCAAATTAAATTGACTGAAACGTTGAAATTTGTACAACTTCACATGTAACATTGCTGACTGAGAGGAGAGAATAGTTAAGACTCACTTTGTTTCTCTTCTGCAGCACTTCAGTGGGGTCTGTGTTGAGAGGGACAAACTGATTGGGGTCCTCGATTCGGATTGGGGTTCCTGTTTCCTCCGCCTTCATCCACTATAGAAGAAGAGGAGGTGAAAACACATGAAATCAAAACTATCTGCTCAGAATTACAACCTGACACAGTAAAAATATGTAAAAACCTCTGATGCGACTATTGAATGTATAACCCTATTTATAAAGCAATTTTTAAAAAATATCTATTCTATGCTTACAATATATATTTTTTTAAATATTAAAGTGTGGGATAAAAACTGAGGGACTAAAAATATATGAGCATCCAGCAGTCAGGGGCTCTGATAAAAACCTACTAGGTAGGCAGTTTAAATTTTGGCTTAACTGGGCAAAATTCCCATAATAACCTTTGAGCATTTTGTAATTCAAGTGGACTGAGAGAAAACTAGACTTCTACACCTCCTCTTGTCTCTGTTTTCAGACTTTAGAAAGTCTCGCCTGTGATGGGAGACTTTGGCCAATCACAGGTCATTTTAGAGAGACGGTGTTCCTATTGGCTGTTCTACAAATACAGATGTGCATGTGCATCCCTTTAGGTTCTGAAAGCTTGACTTAATGGTGGAGAGTCCTGCAGAGACAGTTGCTATCCCAGCATTAGCAATTGCTGCCTACACTGCAAAGCATCCCAAAAAGGAACACTGACTTGTTGAAACGAGAGTCTAAAAGAGAGTCTGACTATAAATGAAACAAACACGTCAGTGTTTCAGAGATGGAGAGATAATGTTTCTAATAGTTTCGCCTTCTGCTAACCACAGCCAAAGGCTCACAGCTGTTTCATGTTCCCATTTATTGTAGCTTATTTTAGCTAGATCCTCGGAGAAGGACCCCCCAACCAGTAGCCACAGCAACCTGAATCCAGCCAGTGCTAGGGGACCAGACAGCCCCGACTCCCCACCGGACCAGGAAACATTCTGTGGCTGCTGCTGGCCACCAGCCTGCTGTGACACCCAGTACTGGGGGGGTTTGCACTGGCTGAATTCAAGCTACTACACCTGCTGACTGAAGTTCTGTCTCCTGTGCTACTGCTTGCTCTCCTCCCAGGGGAAAAAGTCCACAGTGGCGGAGAGACCATAGGGTAGCTTGCTAGCTCAGTCTCATTTGTGGTCTGACGAGCAGAGACAGAAAGCAGGGCGAGGAGGGGCTGAGCCAATGAGCTGAATGCAACTGTACAATGAAAATAGGATTAAACACGTCAATGTATGGGGAACACTTGGTTACTGCATGATGCGTGTGCATATGCCTGTAGATGTCTGGTGGGAGGGAGTTAGGAAAGAGAGGGGAGAGCTGCAGGAAGAGGACATATTTTAAAATTTTGCCTTTCATGCCTTTTCTAGATTTCCTCCTATCCCATTTGTCAAGATGTTTCAGTTTTGCTGCTGGTTGTGCTCATTCGTTTTAACAATGCCTCTTCTTCTTCTGAACCATTCAACTTTGTGGAGGTGCAACATAAATCACTGGAGTACTCTTTTAAAGTTACTAAGCTAAATGCCTCAAAGATAAATCACATCAACCAGTGCAACTGATCCATAATGCAGTTCTCTACTCAGCCAGTAGATGGCAATATAGTATCAGGTTTTAAACACTGAGGAGCAGCTCCAGTCACAACAAAGCAGTCAACACTGACTGACAGTAAACTGGAGGATGAGTCAGGGCACTGTGTGATGTACATGTCGACCCTTTTCCTTCAGGTTTATTATTATAAGTCCAGATTCACATTTTAACACACAAACATTAAGAAAAAGTTTTACTTTCAAGAAGTTATGGAAGTTCAGCTTCATGCATTTATAAATCAGTATACAAACTGAAACCTTTAATCCTCCTCATGTTTTTCACACAAACACACACACACACTCTGCTCACCGTGGTTGTCCTGCTGTTGTAGCGCTCCTCTCCGCCCTCCACGCTGACCTTGGTGTAGCTGTTGGGGGAATTGAGCCAGCGCGTCTTCTCCCTCTGCTGCCGCTGCTGCAGGAACTTGAAGGGCATCCTTGTGGCGCCGCTGTCCCCGTCCTCCTCGAACATGAATGCTGTGACCGTGGCGGGGATCTCTACGTCACTCTTGTGCCTGGGCTTCTCTCGCACGATGGGGTGCCTGTAGGCGTAACCTGTCCTGTAGCCCTGCAGCGGGAAACAAGGTCACATTAACAGTTGGGTTTTTTGATACATCATGATTTGTTTAGTGTTTACAGTCACCAGAAAACAAAACCTCATGGTTAAATCATACATTCCTATTTGTCTGCTGTATCTATGTTGTCCCCATTTGACTTCTGCTCCTCCATCCATTCCTTCTACAGCTGTAACATCCTGTTTACCCCATCAGGATCATTAGATGGTCTCACATAGTAGCTCACATGACAATACAAACATAATGATGCACTTAGTTTCTCATTTTTACACCAGTAGGAGCATAAATTAGAATTTACTCAGTGACTTTTCTTTCCTGTAATGCTGCTTGAGCTGCCAGTTTCACACTTAGTCGAATGGAAAAGAAAGAGAGACCCAGTGTTGTGACCGCAGGGTTTCTGGCAGCACAGACGGCAGAGCCAGAGAGCCATTTCCTGTCTGACCCTTTCTCTCTTGCCCCTCTTCCACTCACTCATCCCTCTCCTCTTTATCCTCATCTTTCCTTTTCTCTCACACTCCCATTGCTCCCCTCTCTCTGCAGTTTAAGTCTCACTGGGTCCTGCTGTTTTTCAGACATTTTTCCACACACGGCTTGACAGTGGAGTTCCGTTCTTTTCCGTTTTGTCCTTCTCTATTCATCTCAGAGTCACGGACAAAGTTAACCTTTCAACTTGACGTGAACCTCCTTTTTGTTTATAATCCAGAGACAGTTAGCAGGGCTGGCATGCTCTCTTCCTGCAACAGCCGATTTTTTTACTTGCTCAGATCAAGGACTTTGTTACAATTGTATACTGGTTGTGAAAGGTGGATGGAGAGAGCAAGTGGTTTATTTTCTTTCCCCTCGTTCTCTTCACTGTGTCTGGGTCTTGTTCTGGCACCAACAGCTTATCTGATACAAATGTCGTGTTCATGAGGTGTGAGAGCAGAGAGGGATGACACAGAGCTGAGCTGTTCAGAGTCTCGACATGCTGCTGGGAGGCAGTGACTTGAGAGAGGAGAGCAGAAGAAGAGAGAAGAGGGGGATGGAGAAAGGTGAAAAGGTGAAGTGTGTGTGCGTGGGGAGGCACAGAGGAGGAGCAAAGACATTTAGCAAAGACTGACACAGCACCTCTCTGTGTGGTGACGCTAAATTATTATCTTTTAAATTATTTGCCCTCTTCACTCAAATTTATTATTGTGCCATTTTAAATTCATCTCTCCTTCCTCTGACTGTTTCTGTGACCAGATTAATAGCTCTCAGTATCGCCAGTTTCCTCACATTTTCTATTAGCAGAGTTTAGGTTTCTGTAGGGGGCGCTCTTTTCTACTGTTTCCCAACAGTGGCCACCACCGTACATGGTTGCTTCCTAGTCCCACATCAGTTCATTACAAATAAAAACAGACATGTACTATAAAACTACAGAGGATTTCTCCCACAGAGAACATTTAAAACAAATATAATGCATTCATGAAACGCTTATGGGTTGTGTCATTTTTTTTTTTTTTTTTACGAAAAGCCAAACAGATGTTTAGTTGTAGGAAAATGACATCACTTTACAGAAGTGGTTTTGTAGAAAACGACCTCTGAAAGGCCACAATGTGCTGAGACTAAAGAAAGGAAAAGGAATCCTCTGTATACTTTTATCTTCGTGTAATTTTAATATTTGCCTCTGAGCTTATTTGTACAAAGATAACACACAGAAGCGAACAGTGTAAATCTGATCTAGTCATTTAACGAGCCCGAGGCTTTATGATAAACAGATGAGTGTTCTTTTCCTATCGTTGTGTTTGTGCTCCTCTCACTTTGATGTCTGGACTCACCAGGTTATCAAGCATCCTCATCAGAGACTCAAACTCCAGCTCGCCAACCTTCCATTTGTACTGTCCGGCCATGCTGATGGAAGCCGCTGAGGCCAAGGCGAACACTCGTGATTTGTACTTCTCCTGATCCAGCACTATCAGGTTGTCCACACCGCCAGCACATGAGATGGCATTCACCTAGAATGACAAAGTAGGGACAGAAGGAGAGGAATGTGAGCATCGACTGCAGACTGATGGCTCGTGATGCAACACAAAACTGACACAAAAAGGCCTTTCTGTTGCCAAACATCTGTAGCATTAGATCATCCACCTAAAATAAGAATACGCAGACTTCCTGAATTTTCCACGCAGAAGAAAGACGTCATTCACCAAAACCAAAATGAGATGCCCCTCAATCTACAGCGACCACAGCACCAAGGAATATACAGTACATGGCATACAGCAAACATGGTGGGGGGATTTATTTATAGAAATTAAGCTGGGCTTTGCAGGATGGATTAATGTTTTCTTTTGCTTGACCGGGGGAGAGTCAATCAGGAGATTTGGTATGACTGTTCCGGCCTGGGACGCAACAACATCTCTAAAATCCTCCGTACAAGTGAACACAAAGACACGCAAGGGTCCAACAGCAAAACAACCAAATAAATCCCACACATATCTCTAAGCACTGATACATCATAGCATCTCTCACAGCTCTGCCACTGAACACAAGTGATGACATGTCAAAAAAGTCTGATAGCTATATCTGTGGATAAAAACACTGTAGTTATGTGACCCGTCTTTGACATCATCATGGGATTCCTGATGTGTTCCTATTTAAACTGAATATTATTCACCCATGAATGGTATACCAGCAGCGAATATTGTAACAGTGTGTTTTACATACAGCTGAACAGTCAATGTTTATGTCAAGCAGGTTACGTTTGGATTCATACTGCTACATTTCAAACATTTACCCACCCATTTATTCAACCTTTTCCTACTTTTGCCTGACTATCCCGACCACTTATCCATTATTTTAAGCTTACTATTTCAAGCATTTATCAATTACTTTTAGGTAATTATTTCAAGCATTTATTAATTATTTTGAGCTTACTATTTCAACCATTTACCCATTATTTTTAGGTCACTATTTCAACAATTTATCAATTACTTTTTAGGTAATTATTTCAACCATTTATCAATTATTTTTAGGTAATTATTTCAACCATTTACCCATTATTTTTTAGGTCATTATTTTACCCATTTATCAATTATTTTTAGGTAATTATTTCAAGCATTTATTAATTATTTTGAGCTTACTATTTCAACCATTTACCCATTATTTTTTAGGTCATTATTTTACCCATTTATCAATTATTTTTAGGTAATTATTTCAACCATTTATTAATTATTTTGAGCTTACTATTTTAACCATTTATCAGTTATTTTTAGGTAATTATTGCAACCATTTATCAATTATTTTTAGGTAATTATTGCAACCATTTATCAATTATTTTTAGGTAATTATTTCAACCATTTATCAATTATTTTGAGCTAACTATTTTAAGCATTTATCCATTATTTTTAGGTAACTATTTCAAGCATTTATTAATTATTTTGGGCTTACTGTTTCAACAATTTATCAATTATTTTTAAGGTAACTATTTTAACCATTTATCCATTATTCTGAGCTATTTCACCCATTTATCATTTATTTTCAGCTAACTATTACAATTATTAATTATTTTTAGGTATCCTTTTCGAACCACTTATCAAATACTTTCATCTAACTATTTTAACCATTAATCCCAAGTAATTTTTTTTTACTTTTGCAAACTATTGAAACCGCTTATCTTTTCCTTCCAGATAACTACTTCAACCATTTAATCTATTATTTTTTTATGTAACTGTTTTAATGATTTATACTTTCGACTAGCTGTTCTAACCGCTTATCAATTACTTATTGCTTACTATTCCAACCAACTGTTTTAACTGTTTATCCATTACTTTTAGCTAACTGTCTCAACCATTCATCAGTTACTTATTACTTTTTTTTTTTTTTTTTTTATTACTTTTTTTTTTTTTTTTTTTAAATTAGCTGAGCTACAATCTTTCCACATACCCCCTTGACAACAGACGACAGAATTCAGATACCGTAAACTAAATATGAAAGTGAAATTGAATATCAACTGATAATTCTGATTTAATTATCATTCATATCTCCTGCCTGATCCACACCTCTTGAAATCCCCTCTGCCATCTTCCTTCCAGCTTTCTTAGTGGCGCAATAAATCAAAAGGAAGAACAACACCCTTCTCTAAATGCTGCTTTGGACCAACGTCAACAACAACACATCAGCTCATTACTCCCTTCATCACTCCTGAAAGCCTGACTGTGAGACTGTTTGGCCAACACTTTCCATGAGGCAAGAGATTACGACTTATGGAGTGTTAAAATAGTGAGAGTGGGGAAATGTGAAAATGGCTGTGGAGACATTATATTTAGCGGGAAAGCTGCCGCCCTGTTGGTCTAATACATGTGCAGAGGAAGCTGACTGGTGCTGGAATGTGCTGGGTTCCCAAAACAGCAGCAGCTAGCTCGAGTGTGTGCGTTGGTCTGTGTGTGTGTGTGTGTGTGTACCTGGATTTCGCAGGCGTATTGGGCATTGTAGATGTAGTGAAAGGCCTCTTCGATGGTCTCCCCGAGAGCAACCACACCGTGATTCCTCAGCACCAAAAGCTGTAACACAATCAGTGATTAGGAACAGCAGAGCAGTCAGATCAAACAGAGTCTTCAGAGGTACAATTATGTAACAGGCCATTTAATTAATAAGTAACTATCAAAACATTTCTAAGTCAATGTATCAAGGGGTTCGGGCCCTGGATGACGACAGCAGGACCTGGCAACACACTACTGGTGGAAATTCCCTTGAATTCCGTTTTTCTGCCAATTCAAATTCTGTTGAACTTCGATCATTACAAAAGAAGCCAAGTGCATGACGCTCACATGAAGAGTGTGCAGGGACAGAGAGGTAAACCGAACCTCTCAACATCTCAACAGGATGTGCTGGTTTGACTGTCTTGCCACTGTTTCCTACTTGAAATAAATCACACCCTGATAATTAGTTCATTTCTCTTTCTTGACTGCAAGGACAAAGAACGAAAACACCCCTTCCTCTAGCATGTTAAAAATACCCGTCAAGATATCAGGTCTGCACATCCCAGGCTTAACAATCGCTCTGCACTCTAGTGTGAGTGCAGAGTTTTTGGATATTTCTATTTATTTATTTATTTTTGCTGAGCATTAGATGAGAATATCAACACCACCCTCTATGTCTGTGCAGTAAATATGAAGCTACAGCCAGCACCCTGAGAGTGTTATCCATCTTCTCTCCTATTTGCCCACAAGAAAGCTAATTTAGCATATTTCTAATAAGTGAGCTATTCCTTTAAGAATGACGACGACTGCCCAGGTGGACGACCTTGCTCAATTTCTTGTTTTTTCCTACCTTCGCCGTAGGTCCCAGGGCCTTCTGCAGCTCTCTGCGCTCCTCCTGGTCGTCCAGGCTGCCCTGGTAGTTGTAGTAGGCGATATCACCCAGGACCAATGCCTCCTGGGAGATGGGCAGGATGCCACACTTCATAGATGACACCTAAAGCAGGAGGAAGGTGAAAAAGGCAACAGAGGCATATGAGAGATGAGAAGTTTTGACGGGTGTGTTCGAGCTGTTTTATTCATCTGAGTCTGAGGTTGACATTTATATTAGATGTCTCTGTGAAGAACACTTTGAAACTCCTCTGATGACTGCAGAGACGAGCCTCTGTGTTGCATATCACAAACACTTCCCATAACAGCTTCTATTTAGAGATCATTATTCCTTTTAAGTTGAGGTGTGATTTAATTACAGCATTCAAATTCTCTCTGAAACAACTCAGCTCAAAATCCAACATCTGATTATTACGTTTGCTGTCAACAAGAGCCTCAGGTGCTCTGCAGGTTAATCAGGAGGTTTCAGTACTGTGTAGTGTAATGTGAACTTACAGCAGCTGCGGCAGGAGTGTGCACGTGTATGATGCAGCGGATGTCTGGACGCATTGAGTAGATGGCAGCATGTGGGCTGAAACCTGCAGGGTCGACCCTCAGGTTGGTGGAGCCCTGGTCGATCACATCCCCTATGATGTTGACCTTCACCTGGGGCGACAAGGAGAGGAGACAGAGTCAGTGAATGCTTCATGGAGCTGGTGGAGGTGAAGCTATTTTTACCCAAACCCTTTTTCCTTTTTCTTAACTGGTGAAAAACTAAAGCTGGCTATTAAAGGTTTCTGAAACCCTGACAGCTGCATCATCCAGACAGCTCTCCTGAGAAGGGAAGGGAGGAGAGATGACGAGGCTGCAGGGAGACATACTTTAAAACAAACCATGCCTAGATCAGTGTAATCAAATATACCCAGGCACTAAAGCACGTCCGGAGACTTGCACATAACCAGATCCACTCCCTCACACACAAACAAACAGCTGATAGCCCTCAGAAATTAACTAAGAAGACATAAACACAAGTCAGAATCAATGAGCATGATGACAGAAATCACATCATCAACGATTTCTCCTCTCCGTCCACTCCTCTCTGGGAAATGAATTGGAGCGTTACCAGGAAACATAATATAGTCGGGGAGTGGACATGACGTCCTGTACTATGACAACTTAATTACCAGGCAGTTAGCAGTTATTAGATTTAAGGATGGGAGAGAAGAGCGATGGAGGGAATGATAGAAGAGGCAGAGACCTGGAGGGAAGAGAGTTGGCTAACCAGAGTAAATGAAGAAAGATAACTGGACCAAGAGGCTGAAGAAAGAGCAACTGACTGCAGATGACAGTACTCGCTGTAAAACCTAATGACAAACAGAAAACACAGCTCTGCCTGTAGATCTTGTGCTGCCGTTACCGTGACCACATATTCTGTGATAGAAACCAGAACCTACAAGCTCACATTTTGCATTCACATTACAAAGTCCAAATGTGTATCACAACAGGGGCATCAACCATCCAGTCTGAGGCTAATGAAATACACCCATTCAGCTGAATATTTACAGTCCAGATTTTTACTCATGTGCTTCACTTCTGCCACACTTCGCTCCTGCCTTGAGAAAGACTGTGTTTCTGGAGTAACTTGTTTTAAACTCTCTTTTCTTTTTGGGGCTTTTGTCTCTTATTAGGACAGTCGAAGCGGGAAAGGGGGGAGAGAAAAGCGGGACAACATGCAGCAAGGGGCTGTTGGCTAGAATTGAAAAATCAGAGCCCTGAATAAGAAATAACTGGTACAGCCAAAAAAGACATCTCAGGTAAAATAAGGAGAAACAATATCAGCTGGGAGCCTATCCCATTTGATATTGGGTGAGAGGTGTTATATTGGCACTTATATAAAATATTGATTAACTTAAACACCAGGGTGAAGTGCACAGCTTGATTTTAATCTCTGGGTCAACTCAAGCTGAAAATCCTGAGACCTGTCCTGAGTGCTGCTCTGTCTCCGACTGTTTGGATGGATGACCTTGTATTGATCTTTCACCCAGCTTTGGAAAGTGAATAGCACCAGCCGAGCGTAACTAACCACCACCATCTTTGTCTCTCTGCGCACACCCACAGCTGCAGCCAGCTGTCAGGCAATGGAACATCGATTGGTTTAGATCATATGTCCAGTACAGTGTCAGTTCACCCTGTCACGTCCTTCAAAAAGCAGCTCCCTCACCCCTCACCCTGTCAGTCAAACCCACCCTGCTGCTGAGAGGCCCCTCTGACAAACATAGCACTTCTAATTATAAGAAGATGCCAAAGGACGTGTCAGAAAGAATCTGAAATGTGACTCGGCTGGATGAAAAGTACAGGATAAGGGCCTGAAGAAGAAGAAGTGTGGGCAGCTGGAACTATTTATCACTGCACTGACATCAAACTGAACTAACAGATGAATGAAATGCACAAACCAAAAACACTCAGATGGACCAAAGTGTGAATCCCTCTACGAACTCAAACGACCTCGCCTTCACCTCAAAGCTCAAACAGAAGATCGAGAGGGAGAGGCAGATGGAAACTGACCAAAGCCAAGTGAACTCCAGCCTTTCTCTGACGCTACAGCCTCCACCCAGCTGACCCCAACACGACCCCCAAGACTCTTTATTCTGGATGACTTCCTCTTAATCAATCTCTTCGCTTCTCTAAACACTTGAACTCAACCATGTAACTACAGAGAGCGATGGATCAAAACAGGTTGAGAGAGGAAGAATAAGAAGGGGAGGAGGATAGAGAGAGCGAGAGAGAGAGAGAGAGAGAGAAACCCAGCAGCGACAGACTGGCATCAAAACACAGACAGGCAAATCTGAAAAGTGCCCCACAGCATAATTTTGTTGTGTCTCCCGAAAGCTGCTATGTTGTGGTCGGAAAAGATGGATGTAGTCCAGATGCACACTCAACTAAATATACTCCATTTTAAATGATTTTGTCGTATATCTTCAAGACTGAGCCCACACTTTACCCTGCTGTCTCTGATTTGTACGATACAGTAAGTAGCTGTCAGCACAAAGTGTCATTATGAGCTATTTAACTGGGACAGTGTTTTTAGTAGTTAGACTTTTCCCAGTGGTACAAGGACAGTCATTCTTTCAGTCACTGAGGCAGCTGAGAGAGTTCAGAGTGAAAGCTGCATGTAAACAGGTTCATTTATGTTTAATTTGAAATGAGTCATGTCGGGAAACAAAACAAGTCTGGATTGGTAAAATATTTTGATGGGAGGAGTGTGCGTCCACTTTAAGAAGATGAGGTGTCTAGCTCGTAGAGTTCTAAAGGCCTAACCACACAGGGTTTAAAAACTTTCTCAAATGTGTTAAGTATTTGATGCCAGAAATCAGTTTAATCTGGACAGGACCAGAACATGTGAGTATGGTCAGCAGGCGACTGTTTGCACCTTTTAAAATTATTACTTGTATACCCCGAAGAAGACCTCAGATTGTAATAAACCATGCCTTGCTCAAATAGAGGAAGAGCGCACTAAATCAACGATATGGTCCCACCTGTTGTCAGGTATTGGCACACCAATTTCTTGCCCTCTAATCTGCTTCAGATGGGCTTTCAGATTCAGGTTAAGGGAGTCAATGGGATTGTAAATTACAGAGATGGAGTGTTTCTGGATGGGATCCAAAGCCGGAGGAGAATCCATCAGGGGCCCAGGAGGGTGATTAGGGAAATGGGGATAGTTTGAGTTAATGAAATGTCAGACTTTAAAGCAGTATTTTAACTCCCTAAAGAAAATAGTGTTCTCACTTCTGGACATCGAAATTGTGAATACACTATACACGGCAACTTTTCCTATTTACTATTTGGTGTGAGAGTGTTTTTGTTAGAACTAAAGTAAGCTAGAGAGCCTTTGTGAGATACAGTGGTGGAATATTAAAGATGTTTTATTTAGTTTTAGTCAGCTAAAGACCTCTGACCTACCTGCGTTTGGCATTGAGGGAATACCTCACTCCCCAAATGATTATTTTATATAAATTATTTACCCTGTGTTGTTGAATTTGTGAAGAAAACTTTCTTTTTCTCGCATCCCAGTCTCGAACGACAAATCCAAAAACAGAGAAAATTCTTTATGAATTGAAGTAAAAGGGGTTTGTGTTAAACAACAGCAAAGCTATATCAAAACATCTGTTTGCAAACTTTCACACAACTCGTGCAGTATAATCCGAGTCTCATTTATCCAGTCTTATGCTCGGTGCTTCTCAAATAGACGGCCCTTTCTGACGGGGAAATGAACAGAAAATGGAACTTAATCTGTGCTCTCTTCAAAGCCAGACTCCATTCACAAAAACAGTAATTTGACCTCGCTGATCACGGGAGCTGCTGGTCTACCACTGCCTCCATCAGTTACTTAGTTGGTATTATTGTGTGACTTTGGTGAATCTAACCCACTAAGACTTCAATTCCTCAAGATATTTTCAGTTTTTTGGATTCTTTGTTCATCGTGAACATGTGAGAAAAGCAATATTTTCAAAAAAATGTAGTTTAACAAGGGGTGAATTATCGATACACAAACGATCATTTGGGAGTGAAGTATTTCTTTAAACTAGCACATTCATTCTTACTTAAAATATCTTTGGTGAATAAAAGGTTATCAGATCAGTATCATGCTTCACTTCACACAGAGCTCAGCATTGACTGCACAGCATCTGGACTTATTTGTTATTACGAGGTAGCTAACTGATACCACCACATCTTTGGGGGGTTGTAAAGTTGATCCAGATGTTACACAGACAATTTCTAATTTATCTATTTATTTAATAGCGTGACCATTGTCTTTATTCCTTGAATAACTTAAATCAGATTTGGATTTAAGCGATAAACACACATATAAACTGAAGTAAACTTTATGTTCATTTGGGGCTACAGCTTCTGTTTGACAGATACATTTTCTGAGCTTTATTCTGCATCTAACAAAGTTTTTCCACCAGTTGAACTTCTGCATTGTATTCCCTATAACGAACACAAAGCTGTATTTCCTTTGAGAATAGCTCCAGAAATATCTCACTGTAAAATCTGACTGTGTTTTGTGCTCGACAGAAACTGAACCAATCAGGACTGCCAAGAAGGTTTAGCAATAAAAATGTTCAAATTAAAGCCAGACTTAGAGAGGAACAAAGAATAAAACTAATCCGTCTCAATGACCTTAAAAATGCTTGTAAATTTACTCTTCACTCTCGTTGCTATCAGGCACCAGCAGGAACTGAACTTCAGCTGAGTTTCATTGCACATCTCCGCCTGCCAAACGCACCCGCGGGTCAAACAGTGAAATCTGCCTGTCAGCAGTGTGGCTACTACATCCAGCTGTCGACCCACACCTGCAGCCACATTACACAGGTGTGTGTGTGTATGTTTGCACAGGTGCTGAAGATAAAGTAGGAAAGAAGTACAACAAAGCAAAGAGACCAAGAAGAGAGGAGATAAAGAAAACTATTTAAGTGTCAGGAAACTTTTATGCAAACTTTGATAATGTTACATAATAGAAAAAACAGACTGTGGGGGAGTTATGTGGCTTTGTTGGGTAGACGCTGAAAGATATTCCTCCTGAATGTCAAACAAACCGCAGCCACCAAAAACATGACAAACATTCCAAGAATTTATCACTACTGGGCAAGTTGATATTGTTGTTTTGTCAGTTCATATTTTTTCATATTTTATGGATTAAACCACAAGACAAAAATATTTGCCCTAGAGCACAAATGGCCCCATGCAAATGACTGAAAGTTTAATTAATCTCAGAAGTTGTGGCTGACAGAATTTTCAGGGAAACATTAATGCTAAAGTGCTTTTTGTGCAACAAACATGAACCATCTTCTGGCTGCTAATGCCAAGTATGAGTCATTTTTTTTATTCAGGCTGTTCGGTATGTCTATAAAACTATTCATAGCATACATTACTTCATTAATGCCACAAGTCAGGGTGTTTCATCTTGTTTTAAAACACCGAGAAAGCCTAATTAATTTTTGTCAGATACATGTGAGCAGAAATAAACTCTTGGATGGAGACCAGAGGGAGAAAATAGAGCACGAGGAGAACAGACAGACAAAAAGATGAAAATAGAAACAGAATTAGAGGGAGTTTAAGTGTAAGGCAGGAGGAACAGGAGGTTGCAAACAGATTATTGACATCGCATGCTTGCCACTGTGACAGCGTGTGCACTCACTGAACCGAAACCTGACAAATAACCCGAACAACAATATTTGCTGACTTTTTATCGAGAAGCAGCAGACAAAAAGGGACAGACACAAGACAAACACTTGAGAGAGAGTGGCTGAGAGGGAGGCACGTTGTCCTTGCAAAGACCAAAACACTGAAAAGAGGCTCATCTACAATTTTTCATACAATTCAAGGAAGTACATTGAAGGAAGTAAATGTCTGATTAAGCTAAGTGGAAAAGCATTAGCCTTGTCCAGTGAAGGCCACAACATTAATACTCAGAGCAAACCTTATTACTGCTGGCAAACACACAAACACAAGGACACTGACACACATTTACTACCTATTTGTTTGTTTCACGCTAACCAAGGGCCCGCTAAAATCAAAGGTAACTTTGGTTATGAAGTTACACAAACACTTAAAGAAAACATAAATGTCTTGAAAACATCTCAACTCAGAATCTTGCGCTTGTTGTTAAAATTAGATAATTGGATTATATCTTAATCCAATTATGTAACTTTTTTTTCTTTTTCGCTTTACTGCTAAAAATGTAATTACATTCTTTAAGGCTGAGAATATAACTTCATGGCTGTATGGATGTAAGGAAGGGTCTGTGGCTTCTTAAGTTTCTTACCAGGTTTGATGCAGACGCCTCAGCGAAGGACAGTCCTCTGGGGATGATGAGGATGTGGTCTTGCTCTTTGCTGACTCGACCCTAAGACAGGGAAAAGTAGAATTACTTTTTTTGTTGAAGGATCAAGTTGACTGAAGTCTGACAGCAACTAACTTAAAAAAAACCTTAGTAAGGTAAGGATAAACTATTCTTCATCTTCATACTCCGAATGAGGGATGTGAGTGATTAGTCAACTTCTGTACAGCAACTTCTCTTCACTGTTAAGTTAGAGGCACTCACTCTCTCTTGTGTATCACTCATATCTGTCCCCACAAAACAGGGTCAGGTAGGAACCAACTGGCTCATAACCAAGGGAACATAATGACTCCACTTTAACACTGCACATGAGAATACAAATGAAACAATACACAAAGTACAATAAATGACAATGAAATAATAATTTACCAGTAACTCAATAATGCTGAATCTATTGCTACTTAAATATAATTAATGTACCCATTAATAAATACCACAGTAACTTAAGAAATAAAAATAACTGAAAAACATAATGTGTGCAGTAATTATGGTTACATTATTTATAAACTTATTATTATATACAATTGTGTTCACCAACAAAATCACATTTATTAAAGATTTATTTTCCTAAAGAATATTGTTTTAAATAAATGTTATTAGTTAGTTTTATGAAGTGAGTTGTTGCCATTTTTTGTATGATAATGTGCAATGTTCGTAATGCGTGGTGCAAGGTTCCCCACATTTTAATGCATTTAAAATATGATTTAGTTATTGAAAAATGTGGTTAATGATTTCAAATGGCTCTTATAATGTGTGCAATATTTTTTAGACAATGTTTAACCATAAAGAATAAGTTGTGCTCAATTTTGAATGTTTTTCTGAATGTTTTGAGACTTTTTTAGACTTGCCGAATAATTAAAGTTTAAATTTCCATTTTAACATCAGTAAAATTAGTTGTAAAGAACACCTCTTATTACTGTATATAATATTGAGCAGTGAAACCATACTGGTCAAAAGTAAAGTAAAGCAACATGTCAAAATTATTCTTTTAGCATGCTTCTATGAGTGAAAGTAACATGTGAGTCAAGACAATTCAGTCAATAAATCTCAACAGAACAATCAACATCTGGTGTATCTACTCTTATTGCCTTTAGAAACCATTGCTGTGTCTGAAGTCATTTCCTTGTAAATTCATTCACTACTAAATCATCAAGTGCAGTGTCACACCTGCCACCTGTCATTTTTACTATAAAATCCAACACACTGCATTATGGGAATGTGGGAAGAAAGAAGCATACATGCCACAGACACTTTGTTTTTTATCCATTTTTGAAGGCAGTATATATAGTGCATAAATTTCAGACTTAAAATGAGGACACTGAAATAAAAAGGCGGACAGTAAACACTGCACTATATAGTAAACAGGGACTGATTTCAGACACAGCTCATGACTGTCAACACTTCTAAAGGACAGAGTTTGAAACTCAGTCGTGCTCATGATGCAGTGCCTTACTGTGATGAAGGAGTTGGCGAAGTGTGCCCAGCTGAACAGGTCCACCAGTCTGTAGAGGCTGGCCACTTTACAGCGTGTCAGCTTCTCGCCTTTCACCATCGTGGTGGATTCCACTCCATACATATCGTTGATGGGTGTGACCATCCCCAGACCTGAACGATGGCACGATCAAGGTTAAAGGAAAGAAAATGATCCAGTTGCATTAAAATGACACGCACAAACACTTATCGTCTCTTTCTAACGACGGTGACGACAGCCACGCAGGACCACTGTCTTGTTATCTAATGATGTACCCAACACATCTGGCTCGACATGAAACACACTGAGGTGATGTAAACAGCACTTAAGCTTTATACTTTGTTTACTGCCAACGCCTCTTAGATTCACTCATTACGGGTATATCTTAAGGCAGAGCTCAACTGAACTACTACATTGCCTTTGGTATGTAATTCTGCATTAGTCGTGCATTCCAGTGCACTGATTGAAAGCAGACTTCACATACGGACTCCTGGACACAACTCAAAGATCAAAATGCAGAGAAGTATGCACAGCTCTTCCGGAGTCTGGGGTCGGGCTGTCTTTGGGTATTTATGCCCTTCAGCACACAAAGCTCATGTTTGGATCTGGATGTCCTCTCTGCAAATACTGATGCTCCGTTTCTTTTTTCAGCGTAAAGTGGCTGCACCCTGAGCAAGGGTGGCACGGTCTGCTAAATGTTAGTCTGGTTGCCCAGGGTGATGGCCCACAGCACTGTGAGCACTTACTGAGGGGGGAGGTGTTGAAGCCGGCCACGGAGCTGGCCATGAAGAAGTCAGCGATCTGTCTGAGGGCCAGCAGGCCGGTGGGGTTGTTGCCCTTCCTCTGCTGCTCCTGGATGAGGCTCTCCAGCTCCTCTTTGAAGGCCTGGAAGAGAAGAGGAGAGAGGAAGAGTTGAGAACTAAATAATGTGACAATGAGATGACACAACGTTGATAACTAGAAACGGAACCCTCAGATTCCCCTAAATGCGGATGGGAAAGCGATTTTTATAACATCATAAAGGGCTTTTTGGATTGAAAAGATAAGATCCACCTGTACAGAGCACCAGCAGGAGAGTTCTGTATATTCAATTTAGAATTTTCAATGTATCACAACTGAAAAGAAACAATTTCCAATATTTATACACCACACACAAAAATCAAACCTGTCATTTTGAAGATGGGACTTCAACTTTCTTCAACTGTACTGACATATATAAAGAGTGAAAAGACAGCAAGAGTTGATGGTGAGAGTGATTAGAGTTGAAGGGAGGGCAGGGGATTAATGGTGACAGAGGGATGAAAGAGTAAAAGATGTGGGAACATTAAGAGAGACAGGAAGAGAGGGAATAAACAGGGAGACGTGTTAATCACAGATTAGACATGCTCCTCCAGTGTCAATCTGAATAGTCGTCAAAGCGCTCTATGAAGCCGGATCAGGATAGGCTGGCTTCCCAACAAGCTGAGTCAGGATTGGCTGTCCGGGTAGCTCGCAGCCTGTGCTACGATTGGCTGCAAGAGTGGGAAAGAGAGTGTGTGTGGCTAATCCTCCATGTCCAGACTACAGTCATCTGTTGAATCAACAGATTCAGCTTCAGCTCCTTCATTTAAAAACAGATATAATGTTCATATTTATTATAGTTTATTCATGTTTTCATTGTATTTTTTCTATTCTATATTTATGTTTCTTGACTTTTGCAGTACTTGATTTTATTTTTATTTTCACTTACTACACAAATGCAAATTCCTAGTATGTGGAAACCTACTTGGCATTAGACCACGCTCTGATTCTGACACAATAAAATAGATGCCAACAAGCTCTTATGCAAGACCAGATACACTCACAGCCGGCTGTGATACATCACATGAAGCACTGTATGATTTTATGCTTTCACTTTCCTTCAAAGCAAATCACAAGACTTCTCACTGTACACTGACTGCAGACTGTGACAGCAGACAAGATAATACTGTATGTGTAGCTGCTCATAATCTTAATAAGGTTGTTACCCTCTCAGGGCGCACATTCAGCTGTCCATACTGGCTAATGTCATTAAAGCTGTGACCAGTACAGAGGTAATACAAAGGAAGACATGATAAAGTGTTTAGATATGGAGAAATAATGAACAACGTCTGTTATTTTCCATATCAGGACATCACATTTGTATCACATGGTCATCCATTAGTTTTAAAGTTTGTCTTCAGTCAGTTTAGCCCATCGTCATTTCACTGAATAAGAGAGTTGATGAGCAACGAAGCAGTGTTTAACTTCAGTGTTCTGTACTTTGTGCACTGGTTAAAATTATTTATTAAATCGACTCCAAACAGTCAGAAATAAGTATTTGTCTCGCTGCTATTACAATAAATTCAATATAATGTAAATGAAAACTAAAACACTTCCTGGCTTATCTTATCCCCTGAACCATCTCTGTACGAGATGATATAAATGATTTCCTGAACTCAAATCCAGCTGAACGTTTTAGTCAGAACAATTTCCTGATAAATACGTAACAGAGATAGGCTCCAGTCCTCTGCGACCCCTGACAGGAAAAGCCTTTACCAAAAATGAATGAATGAATGAATCCCCGAACATTTTGTTTTCTCCATCTGTTCCATCACCCTATCTTCTATCCTGCATTTCTTTCAAGATCTTCTGAAATTATATTTATTCATTTTATTATATCATTTGAATTAACAGTCCTCAAATCTCTGTGAACTGATTTGTCAAAATCCTTGTGTGGATCTCCTGCAGGTACATACAGTTCATGTCTGACATGCCTTAAAGGGAGTGCTCACCCCAAAAATAAAATATACATCTTTTTCCTCATGGGCTGCACAGTGGTGCATAGGTTAGCACCGTCGCCTTATAGCAAAAGGATTCCAGGTTCAAACCAACCAGCTGGCTGGGGCCCTTCTGTGTGGAGTTTACATGTTCCCCATGTCAGTCCAAAGACATGCAGGTTAGATGCTCACTGCTCACAACATGATCTATGAAGGAAAAATATGTGGTTTTGATTTTGGGGTGAACTGTCCCTTTAAGAGTTATATTAATTATTTGAGAAGAGAAAAAGACGTGTATACTACCGCCTGTTTTGGCCTTACCCACTGATCTGATCTAAAATCGACTTCACCTCATGTGAAGTATGCTGACAATCTCTCACAGGCTCCGAGCCCACATTAACTTCCTGGTGGAAATTTTACACCAGTGATTGGAATCTGTGGCAAAATCAGCACAGCCTGAGAGTGAAAATAGGCCATGACACTATTTCCATGCGATGACTCCTATTGCAGGGAAACATCCAATATTTAGGATTTTATTTCATCTCAGTGCTTATGCAACAGCCAACACATTCCCAAAGGAGCTGCATCTGTGCACAAAAACATCTCCGACACTTAACTTCCCCTTGTCTCTGCCCCCCGCATCCCCTCAGCTCACCCTGTGGGACAGTCCATTAGTGTTATGCCAATGGAGTTGGGGCCGTTGGTTTTATGCCCATGTGGGGGTGATTTTTGTTAGAAGTGGAGCAACCCCCCCTGTGTCAGGACGCACACAGTCCCGGAGCACCGCTGATTCTTAACCCAAGCCAGACATTCCTCAGTCCCTGGTGGCAAGGTTGCTGTGGCAACTGGCCTGTTACGGATGTCTGACAGTGGTGGGTCGGGGTTTTTTGTTTTCAGTTGTTGTTGTTGTCGTTCTGGGCATTTCTGTTTGAAAGACTGTTGTGCCATCACATTGACACTGGAGCCGCAGTGCTAAAGACACAGTTTACTGGAGCCAGAGCAGAGTCACTTGACCCTCAGGCAGATTCTGTGCTCCTGACTCGACTCTAAAGGTTTTTGTTTTGAGTCTGTGCTGGAAGATTATTTCTGCTTTGACGCTGCTTTTACAAAACGTCTAACATGAACAAAAACTTCAACAGTTGGTACAGTACCATTGTTACTATTAAACCTGCATTAACAGACTTATTGACCACTTGAGGTCAGAGGTACATACAGGACCAGGTATCGAAACAACCCAGCAACAAGCACTATTGAAACTTCACCAGTCAAATGATACATGCATTTGGACCTTTTTGTACTCTGATCTAGAAATAATGCCCATTTATATGGTTTTGTTCACGACCAATCATCGCAAGTGCTCCTCAAGTTAATGCGACCTGTGGTTGGCCCACTGCCACAGCAACTATGACCCATACAGTCTGTGGTGTGGTGAAGTCGAGCTCAGTGTATTTGACAGAGTTGACAGTTAAGAGTGCAGGGAAGCCACCAAAACATTATTAAGTATGGCTATACTACACGCTTGTGGCATCCTGTGGCATTCTAAGCAAGTGAAAGCCTCCATTCACATGATGGGTATCGAATAAAGTAGAAAAAAAAGGATCAAATAAAGTTCTCTTTTGGTATCTGTATCACTTTTAGGGTACTGGTATCCTAATGTTCTAAATGATACCCAACCCTAGCGCTACGAGGTGTAAACATTAACACTGACATATTATTGTCTTTAAAGCTGACATCTGCTTATTTACACATCCAGCAGATGCGAAACAATATTTGAATTCATTGGAGTCATGTTTCTGGCAATCTGATAAATTTAAATCTAACATTTTGTCTCCTTTTAGCTCTGTTTTGGTCTCCACCGACTCCTAAGGGAAATATTTGGCTCCAGCTGCGAAATGCTCCACTATGTTTACCTACTCTTCATTCATTTTATCTGTCTGCTTCTGAGCAGGCAGTGTAGGCTACAGTGGACTTCTACAGCTTTTTTTGATGGCTGAAAATGATGCTATTGAGAGCTTAAACTGAGGCAAAACAATATAGTTGCAGGCCGTAAAAACAAAGTAGCTTAAAGATGCTAAAAAAAAACTATTCAGAATCACTTTTGAAATACTGTCCAATCAATTTCAGACAAACTTACAACACAACAGACCCGTAGTGTTTTGGAATGAAACCTTATTAAAAAGCACATGAGCATAACAACAAACACATCCAGAAACACGCACACGCACACACAAACACTAGCAGGCATCTGCTCTACAATTTGTGTGTGTGTGTTCTCAAGCAGATTATGACAGCAGGGATTTGATTCCCATCGTCTAAACAGATTAATCCTGAGGTCTAAAGTGGATCGTATCATTAATATTTTGGCAAAACCCCCACATCTGCACCAATGAAAATAACATCACACGTCAAGTGTGTTTTTTAGCTGCTGTGGCGTGACTGCTCGACTCTGATAACACCTTCGAACCTTCAAAATGCTCTACATCACTGCAGTTACAGCACATTTGCCTTTGTAGTGAAAAATAACAAATATCCATCATCTACCTCGCCTGATTAAAATCACTGACAAGACGAAGCAGCTCTCTCCACTTACTGGAGGAATAAAATGTGATCCAATCAGAGAAAAGGTTTCGGTGACTGCTTCAAAATGACAAAAGCTAATCTTTCAAAATGGAACTACAGCGGTCTTGAGAGAATTAAATCAACATGCAGACTAGAGCTCGGCCAGCACTTTGGGTGGACAAGTCGAAATCTAAGAGTAGAGAAAAAAGTAAAACATGTTCACTCCTGTAACGTAACAAAAAGCTGGTTTGTCTGACATGGAAATGTTTCAGACAACCTCTGTTGTAAAGGTGAGGATTTATTGGATGAGCTGTCAGGATTCACAGTCTGCTGAAGGACATTACATCAGGGCAGATGCTTCCTGGAAAGAGCACTTTTAGACTTTACTACGCTGTCTGGTGAACAAAAACAGACATTTTCACATGCATATTTTGGATCATCGGAGTCACATTCTCCAGAGGTCAACAGAATCCTTTCTTCAAACTCTTACTATAACAGGAAGTTTCTAGTCTTCCAAGAGCTTGAGTCATATGACCTACATGGGAGTTTCCTTTTGTCTGGTTTAGTTATTGTTGCAGATACAGGTGACACTTAAACTGCTGTATGTCATTCTGTGGGAAAGGAAGACAGAAGTTTTTATGACTTTGTTGGAGCGAGGCTGCTTCTGCACGTCTGTGCTTGTGCGCTGATCAAAGAAGTGACGGTTGCAGTATTACCTCACATGCTGATCTGAATCAGTGCATTTAAACAAATCTGGTTGTTGTTAAGGTTCGCACAGAAAACCAAGGCTTGAAAACAACCGTCACAAGTAGCCTGTATTGGACGGGGACTCAACTAGGCTTTATCAGCTGAATATCAAATGTCTTCTTCTGTTTTCTTATACCTGTGAATGCTGTTTTTTGGGATCATTTCCTGTAGCAGGTTAGGATTACCTTCTCACTCCTACAAAACTGCATCACAGCTCACCTGGAAGAACACAGTGACCTTTTTACAGGTCTCTCAATGAAGGTATCCAAGCTCAGATTGCATTACCATCAACTGGGCAAATAAACCAGTAAAGGAACTTTCAAAATCAAACTCCTCAGACATACTTGCCGTGAAAAGACTCTTACGTACACAAACAAATGTGCAGAGATAAGTAAAAGGCAAACACACACACACATTATCTTCAAAGCTTGTAGACACACACCAGGTGAGGCCTGTAATTTCAGCCACAACCTCCTCAGTTATGTCAGCACAATGCTGCTCTTTCAAGTCGCCAACGTGACAGTGTTACAAAGTAAGAGAGTGTCTGCCTGCAAGCTGGCCAATGCTATTGATTTCCCCCATCCAACCTCAGAGGGTGCGTCAGTGAAATTGGTCCCCAACTCCAGCTGCAACAGCTCCCTACTCTGCATAAACTCCCTGCCCTTTTTCTTCAGAGATGAACTCGTTCACCCTGACAGAAAGTACAGGAAAATCTGAGCAACTGGGAGCATTTACACCGACAGGAATTACCTGCTCCTGTTTGTATACAGCATCACCAACAAAAATAAAAGCATATAGTCTATATACTTTGTTTTAGGAAGATCCTGCATTGTATTATAAATGGTTGTCAGAAGAGGACGGAGGGAAGGAAAGAAGCCTGAGTCACTGTCAATCAGAGTCACTGCAAACCTCCAGGTGTGCTCGTGTGACATTAGCCTATGGCGCAATGTACTGTTAACTCATGTAAATCACACATGCCACCAAACCATCTATCAACAGACTCTTATTTCACTGGTTGCACAACAAATGGAAACAAACATAAATGTACTGATGCTACATGATACAGTAGCTGGCCTGCTGTAACACGTAGGTGCAGGAATGTTTATGTGTTGCTTGGCAACAGTCCAGTCCCACTCCAGTTGCAGAACTACTTGTGTTGGCAGTGCCAAATAAATGATTAAATAAACAAACAAATCATAATCTATGGTCGCTTATCACTGTTAACTAATAGATGGCTCTTATAGAACTGTTGTATAAAAACAATATCACAGCTCAGGCCGTGCTGTTGTACTGAATATCAGGTTGTACGACTGAATCTGTGCTGATAGTCAGTTCAACAGCATGACCTCAAGTGTGATATTGCTCAATTAAATTAGTTGCAAACTAATTTGATAATAGATCAATAAGTTTGAGTATTTTTTAAGAAAAAGAAGTCAAACCTTTCTGATTCCAGCTTCTTAAATGTGAATATTTTCTGGTTTCTTTCCTCCTCTATGAAAGTCAACTGAATACTTTTGGGATAAGGACAAAATAAGATATTTTTGGACACTATTTTGGGATATGGGAAACAGTGGTCTACATTTTTAACCATTTAATGACACTTTATAAACCAAACAACCAACTGATTAATCGAGAAAATGGTTGACAAATTAGTGAACAATAACAATAATTGTTAGTTGCAGGCTAGTCCGGATTGTATCAATGTCACCGACATCGGAAGCAAGGAAACTGTGCATTAAATATAGTAGGTTGGTCATGCCATGGCCAATACCCAATCCACCTAATCAGGTCAGTATCTGCACTGCTACTAAACCGGCATACTGGATCACTGCATAGTTGCAGATGGGTTCATGCACCCATTTCAGCAAGAAAAATCTTTACATTTATTTTGCTTTATGACTAAAACATTTCTGCCCCTGATTTGGAATGAAAAATGTTTATTTTAGTTCCCAGACGGGGAAACTGATGACGCTTACACACTAAGCACCCCAGAGATTCTTTTGACTTGTGGTCGATTCTTTTGAGGTTGCACATGAGCTAAAGTGGACTTAGTAACATTTTAGTATGTTACCCTCTAATCCTGAGGGCACTGCTAAGTTCAGCACCCAAGAGATGTCGTGAAATGCCAAAACTGAAACACAGCCGCCGAGACATGGCTCTGAGGGGAGAGGCGGTGGTTTAAAAGAGTCTCTGGAGAGAGTTCAACCACTAATGTTCTATCAAATGAGACCTTCAGGACTCGAAAAAGAAAAAGGAAAAACATAATAGAGCGCAGCCGTGACATTCGCCTCACACGAGGGGTTCTCGGCAGAACCCGCCAAAGCACCATAAATTATCCACTTGTGTTTTCTGGCAAGTGGGGGGGGGGGGGGGTGGGGGGGGGGGGCGGGGAATGTGCACTTCCTCTGAAAACCATGGGACCGGTGCAAATGAGGCTGAGTAAATTCACCACTTGGCATCAGTAAGTCACTTCTATGGATGATGAACAAACTGTGCACTTCCTCTGAAAACCATGGGACCGGTGCAAATGAGGCTGAGTAAATTCACCACTTGGCATCAGTAAGTCACTTCTATGGATGATGAACAAACTGTGCCACAAGACGTGGAGAGGAGAGGAAAACCTAATAGCAGGGGAAAAAGCAAGATGAGCGGAGATGCAGAAAATAGAAGCAACATGTGGAAGTACAACTCAAATTCAATTTCATCTGATTTAATTTCAAGCCTCTGAGGGCTCCTGACCTTTTGACTTTCTGGGTCGTGAATAGAGTCACGGCAACCTAGTTCCCAACACAGAGTGAGGCTCGACCGCAGAATTTAACACAAATTAATATCATGATTTTACAACCATGACATCATGAGACTTGGATTTGCAGCCAAAATCTGGATCCAAGCTCCTTCTTGCGTATGAAATGCGACAGCAAACCACCTCAGTGTGCCTCACAAACCACCTCAAGGCACATTTCAATCCTTGCATGTCATATGAAACACTCTTTATGTTAACCACCATTACCAACGAAAGCCTTCTGAAACATCCTTTCGCTTCCTCTTCTCTCTTCCTTCCTCATATTGAGTTTAAGCAACCAAATAAATCGAGTAATATTAACACTAAAACTTATTTACACACATTAACTAGACTTTCAGTGCGGGAAAAATAAATATTATTCTGGAATTTATATATTAGTGGAACAATGTGTAAGATTTAGGGGGATTTAGTGGCATCTCTCGGTAAGGATTGCAGATTGTAACCAGCTGAAACTTCACCCAGTTAGAACTCCTTCAGAAGTCATAGTTCAGGAGGCTTTCACTGGGAGCCGAATTACCCACGAAGGTCTCTTCCTCTCCAAAACAAACGCACCAGGTGATTAAAGCCAGTAAAAACACTGAATAAAGCAGTTTCAAGTTACAAATCAGTGTTTTTCCTATGCTGTTTGGCATGTTAGCCCAGCTCCTACTAATGTGTGCTCAGCTTTTTTCACTAATAACTTAAGAACTAGACGTCCAGGAGGTTTTTACCAGGAGCTGAATTATCCATAGAGGTCTCTTCCTCTCCAAAACAAACAAACCTGGAGATTAAAACTGGAAAAAAAACACTAAATGAGCAGTTTCACATTAGAAAAATCTGGGTTTTTCGCATGCTCTTGTTGCAGAGAGGGGTTCTAACTACGGTGGCAGATATGAAAATGCAAATGGCTCTGTCTAGAGCCAATGTTTAGTTTGTACATTCTGGGCTACTGTGAAAACATGACGATAAAACATGGTGAACTCTGTGGACGAGGACCTGCTCCCTACGTAAAAATATAAAAATGGCTCTTTCTAAGGTAACAAAAACATAACAATTCTTTCAGGTAATTATGCATGCATTATCCTCCCTTTCATCCTTCCACCTGTTGTCTTACTGTGCCTCAGTGCATATTATCGTTGTGTACATGCAATGTTAAGTGTCCACAAAGCCTGGTGGGACACAAAAGGACTGAAAAGGGTTCAAGGTTCATCTGCAGTGTCTGACTTCCAAAGGTAAACACTGCCGCATGAATGAGGCGGGTGCATGAAGTCAGCTGAGTTGATTCAGTCCCGCCTGGGCTATATTGGTCCGATTTTAACTACAACCTGCCATCTGAGCGCTAGAAACATGTAATCTGGAGCCGCCGCTAGTCCCATAACACTGGAATCAAAACAAATAGACAGAGAGCGAAGGAGGGAGAGGGGGAGAGAGAGAGAGAGAGAGAGAGAGAGAGAGAGAGAGAGAGAGAGAGAGAGAGAGAGAGACAGAGTCCCCAAGTGTAGACTCCCAGCTGGTGACATTCCTGTTATTGTTGTAGCTGAACATGGGAGAGCAACAGACTGAGAAAGATGGAGAAAGACATGGAGATGATAGGACAGAGAGAGGGAGTGAGAGGGAGGACAAGCACACATGTGCACGTCCAGCTGGTGACACACACTTGTTATTGTTGTTGAATATGAGCAGAGCAGCGCTGAGAGGCCAACTGTCCTGATGTAAGGGCTGAAAAACCCTCGGCGGCCAACAGGGAACCACCTGTTACTGCTGACGGAGAGCTGGCTGGCTCATATTTACAACCGCATCAGGCCCGGATAATATACATAACACTGCAAGTGTTACACATAAGCAAACACACACACAGCTGCTGCGACTTGAAATGTGATTGATGATGACAGTGAGAGTGAACTAAAAATGTCAAGTTTCGGGCCATAACACCAACAAACGGCTGAAAGAAACTAAAACGCTCCATAGAGCTGAGGGGAACTGCAGTATCAATTAGGGGGGGACCCATATTCGACAATATGATAATAAGATCTGGCAATCTGATGCTAATTGATGCATAGAAACAGCTGTTTGCAGCTCACTCTCTTGTTAACTATCCCTTCAGTTCCCTGTTGTTTCCCTTCTGTCTGTTGATTGCTAAAATGGGGGGACCAATCAGATCCAGCTATGTAAATTCTTAGTTAGGGAAACCCACAGTGTTGAGTGGTAACTCTCTGTGGGTTCATCATAATGAGGAATATCTTTCACATCACACACTGTCATTTGATCTACTGTGAACACAAACATATGGATTAGAGCAGCTAAAATAAACGGTTATAGTTTTGTCATGATTAAAACATCACTTCAGTTTAATAAACTATAGTTAACCTTAACATACACCATGAGTTTAGACCATGAAGATCAACCAAGAACTAGGGCTAACTACAACTTACTTAAAGCCTGGCTTGAAAGCAGCATTAGAACACACTATAAGGACAAGAGCCAATAGTCAGCTGGTGGTCGGCAGCATTCATGTGTTCAGCACCTGCCTGAGAGGAAATAACCAGTTTATGTTCAAGCCAATCATCTCATTTCACAGTTTCACTGGTGTGTGAAATATGTAAATATGTTCATAACACAAGTTGAGAGCATGTTTAATAGATAACAGATAGCTCGGTGTTGTCAGGCTGTGGTCGGGCAGCTCTCACTCACTCACCACCTCTGCCATTGATTCAACATGCTGAATCATTACTGATAAGGAAGGCCTGAAGCAGGCTGTGCCAAACACACCGCAAAAAACACCAGTGATAGTCGGCCCACAGACGAGCTCAATGATGGCCCAACAGTGCCCTGCGGACGACTGTCTGATCAGAGCAGGGCCCTTTACTGTACTCACTCATTGGCTCACCCGAAACTGCACTTGTGGTGCTCAATCACGTACACAGACAATGTGACACAGACACACACAGGGTATCAAGTGGAAACCTGCATCAGCAGCACCACGCTGCTGCCCTCCCAGACATCTGGCACATAACGCAGCGTGCCAAGAAAACCACACTGGGCATGTGCAGAATGCGGATCACATTTAAAGCTTAAAAAGAAACAGGCCAAACCACGGCAGCCACTACCCAAAATCAATCACACACACACACATACACAAGGCTTGTGTTACTCTACTTGTGAGGGACGCTCATTCATGACATTCATTGCAGCGTCTAACCTTATCCTTTACCTAACTTTAACTTCACCATAAACCTGTCCCTGCTGACTCTAAAACCTTCAAAGTGTGTTTCTCACTTTAAAGTAATTCGAAGTTCAAATACATACAGACATACACACACACCTTGTCTTTCCAAATGTAAGATCTCATTGTTAACAGTGAGGAGTGCTGCAGTCAGAGACCAGCCTTGAGTCAATAGCACAGAGTAAATATTCTTAATACTGTGTGGGCTGAGCTGAAAGGCAGGGGGCTCGTTGTAAAATCTCCACACAAGGTGACGCAAGTGTTCAAAGGGCACAATACAAACAGCGAGACAGGGCAGCACTGAGCTTGACTCTGTGGCCGAGACTACATGTCCTCGGGTATTATTTTTACTATGATTTTGGCCTTTTGTCCTCATGCAAACTGCATTGTAGGTCACTGAAAATAACCCTGTGTAAAACTCTGTACAGGGTGACGATATTCAGAGACTTTTCAGTGCTGCCATGTACACAGGGAAAACCGAGATTTTGGCATGTCACATCAAAGTGTGCGCTGTTATCTCCTTTGTGAGGTGTCACAATCGATGTGATATTTCGTGCAATGGCGGATGTGTCCAAAATAATGCTGGCTCTAACCTCGCTAACAAGACTTCTTACACGGTTGTACACACATGTACAGTTGCTCTTACACTATACTGATAAACAGAGGCGTCCAAATATGCTATGGAGGTCACTGCTTCAGGTAGCCTTGCAGTATTAGCTTTATTTCAGGCTTCAGATTGGACATCTTCTTCTTTGTGTGGCTTTAGGGTTAGCATTATATCACTGCCTGTTGGTTTGGCATGCTCATCAGTGTGCTTCAATTGTGTTTTCATTTGGACAAATATTTTTTTGAAACAGTGCTTGTGTGGACAGTTGTTTTTTTGAGAATGAAAGAGGAAAAACTGTTTTCAAATATACCTGTGGATGTGTGGACTAGGACTGTATATGGGTAGATGAGCAGAGTGAGTTGGGCTGTTATGACCAGAGTTGGGTGCTGAGTTCCTGACAGGGATGCATCCAAAAAGGAAACACAACCATTGACAATGGTTCGTAACCCTGTGAACTCTGGCTCTGTCGCATAAGTTGCTATAACTTGTGCTCTCTTTGAGATTCTGCCTGTTATCTATCCTTTCATACGCTGCATGCAACTGCAAACCTACAGCAAAGACACAACGTCCGAATACTTTACAGTACCACAAATGCCTAAATAATTAGTATGCGTGGTCCCAAAGGGGCTCAAACCTTTAACTGTAGCTCCAGCACTTCAGTTTGGCTTTTAGACTAACAGTAATTCTCAAGATCTCAAGACCTCCAGGGAAAGAAAATCCAACCACAACATGATGCTTGTTAGCTGAAATATGCCCTGTGCTCACAGAGTTGTTTACCTCAGCAAAACCTGACCCAACACGAGAGCCTCTGGACTGGAGGGCACTTGGGAGAGTTCCGACAGTAAGCCTGAGCGAGGGCGTGGTAGCTGGTGGTTATATTAGGGTTTAGGCGGGCTGCTGACTGCTGTGATTTTGTGGCCAGTGTCACAACATCAACATGAACACAGACACACGAGCACATGAGATGCTGTAACGTCTTTAGAAATAACTTGATTGGGGAATAATAACTGACAGAAGGAGAAAATGGGAAGTGATTACACAGAGTGTTAGTCAGTGAGGTGAAAAGTTTGCGGCAAATTCTCCAGTGAGTCGTCAGTGATCTTAATAACTCAACCACCCTGTTCTTTGGCAAAAGATAGACTGACATGCAGGTGGTTTTCCCTCCTTCCATCCTGTGTCATTGCAACAGTTTGTTTTGTTCGGGCTAGAGTCTATTCCAGCATACACTGTGGAACAGGTGGGGTACACCCTGGACAGGTCCTCAGTCTATCACAGGGCCAACAGATACAGACAGACCAACACATTCACCTATAGCAGATACAGGGAATTTAAAATTGCCTCTTTTGACTTACGGGGCTCTGTAAGATCTGCGTGACTCGTTTCTTCTGCTCCAGTACATTGAAGTCCTGCCGGAGGTCAGGGGACATGTTCCTGGCCCTGATGTACTCCGGATCGTTGACATTGACCCGGTCGAAGTAGCGCTCCTTAGTCCCTCCACTGGGCGGGGGAGGAGTGGTCACCACCCCCTGATGGCCGTCCGCACTCATGCCTGCTTCACCTCACACGTTCACTCTATGGCCGCCGCTCTGACTCTCACCTGAGAGGGAGAGAAGAGAGAAGAAGAAACGATAAAACACAAATCGTGGCATTATGAAAGGCAAGTGTGAAGTGGCCATAAAGCAAAAGCATATGCACTCTGATGTTTTGCAGTAGGTTTAGGGAAGTTTAGGGAACAGAACAGAATGTACAAAGATCCAAACTAAATGCAAACATAGTCATCAGGATGTAAAACAGATTTGCTTGTAGAAGGCAAATTCCTTCTTATTTCTCCTTATTTCTACTACAACACACAGAACAAAGCCTTCACTGATGGACACACCACTGATTTAATATCCATTGCTCCCCCTTGCCACTGGATTGAGTTCAATGATTGTTGTCTTTCTGACATGACAGTGTAAGCAAAAAGTAACATATAACTTTCAAAACTAAAGCAAAACATTGGGCATATGCCAGTCCAATTTACTGACAAACAACATATCACCAGCAGATGACGGAGCCACAGTGTGTGTTTCAAACAGGAAAAAGATGGCCCTGTTGCTGCTGCTCTTTGACACAAATAATAAGCTCCTGCGCTGTCCTTACAGCACAGTTTTGTTCCATACACACATCATGTCACAACTGCACGTAGGCATTAGTCAGGTCACTCTGACACAACACCCAACAAAGCATATGAGGAGGACAGGAGCAGTTTTGTTTGAACATCCAGGCCTTGACTGGTGAGAGGGTTTACTCCCACCGTTCATTCTCAGGTCAGCTGGCATGACCAGAAGCAGTTTGCAGGATAGAGGAATTGTTACAGTAAAAGCAACAAGTGTGACTGACCCTCTCAATGCCTTGTTGTAATGCCAAGGGACAAAGCCAATGAATGCAAAAGGAAATACATTTGAAAATATGGCAGCATTTGTTAAGTAGAAAGAGTTTACTTTGTGATACAGGATACATTTAAGAGGAAATCTAGCAATAAAGTACAATCTTGAAAACAGACTTTCTTTTGGTTTAAGTGCATAAGTTAATGACCACAAAGCCCCATCTATGTCCTACGCATACTCCTTTAAAACTTGACCGAAGACCAAGTGAGGACACAGTGGCCTGACTTTCCACCAATTTCCTTTTTTTGGATATTGTGAAACCAAACACATGAGAACAAATGCATAACCTCCTTGGTGAAACGCAAAGATGAATTCACAGACAAAACATATAAAACTTCATTCTCCAGGATCCCTTGCAACACAGCTGCTGTTGTAGTAGTGAAGGATAAGCTGGTGCTGTATTAGGAGAGGCGGGGTTTATGGGAGCTCTAACAGATGGTGCCTTGGCTTGAAGAGCAGAGGAATGATAAAGAGGGAGCAAGAAAGAGTTTAAGAAAGGAATCCCGCTGCTTTCCATCTTCAAAAGCCCAGTGGTCATCTGACAGCAGGAGGGTCGAAATTTAGGGTTTACTCTGCCAGAAGTGACTCCTTCTCCTTTAGCTGTTTCTCTTAACTCTGTACGATGGGAAACAGGGGGGTTGGAGAGGTGATTTGGTCCGCACATGCTGCTAAGCTACTCACTCAGGTCAAATGCCACTTAAAAAGATGGTTGAGATTAGTGGAGTGACACACAGCTCAGTGTATGGAAGAGTCGTACTCAGAGCAAACAAACAATAAGTTTAAGAAAATCCTTCCGAGCGGATGAACGTGTTTTAAGTGGGGTTTTTTCTCATGACCACACGTCCTCACTTGCTCCTATGACAGTAAACCACTGTGTAAAGACTTGACATTTATAGTGTTGCTACTGTACCAATTAAAATACACAAGAAAGCCAGCAACAACACTTCCTTTCTATTACCAATGGCTTCAAACGTTATGAAAAGTTACTGCAATTATCCATTACGCAGCAGACCGTCGATTTACCTCAATGTAACCACTGCTGCTTCCTCTGCTACCAAACACTGAGCGGTCAAGTGTTTAATGCCTCGCTCAAAGACACGTCAGTGGTGGTTCAATGTGTTTGTCACTTGTTTTTCCAACCTAAATATTCTCCATTGGTACTTTGAACTGGAATCACTGTCACCACCCTTCTAAGCTAGGAGATGTGGCAAGCCACAGACAAAGAGTGTTAGAAAAGTGAAGGTAAAAGAAAGCTGGGCACACTGTACAATTTGAGCCCATTCTGGACTCGATTTTTGAGCCACATGACTCATTTTAGAATCAGGACCAAATTTCAGCTTTGTTGGGTGTCATTGCTATGCAGTTTTTCTAGCGAGAAGCGATCCTAGCCCAATCAGCTGCTACTGATCGTCCGACTGATATTCGGATGAACTTCTGACGTGTCCGAATTTTTGGACGGCCATCATCAGGCTCTTTCGAAGCTAAAGCAGAGCTGCCTGTCAATTTGCTAAGGTCAGTGCTTTTTCTTTCCACTCGATCACTCGTACAGCGCGTACGTACGTATCCAGCTAGTTTGTTGGTGCTGCTCATTTGATAACTTGTATGTGTGTGTGTGTGTGTGTGTGTGTGTGTTGGTAAGAGAAAAGAGAGTGAGAGAGAGGGAATCAAAACCTGGACCGGTTTTGCAGGAATGGACCCTGAACCGTACGAACCGTACCTCTGGTGGCAAACATACTTCTACCTTCACTGCCCTGGAGTTTTCAAAAAAATCTTAATTGACAATTGGCAATAGCCACAAAAATTCCCAGGACCACACAGGATGAGCACGTAAATCATGAACTTTGGCTTCACATCGCAGATGATTTACTCGTACAGAGGGAGTTGGAATTAAACAACAGTCTTTTTAAAACATGCACAAATTGCTTAATATGACAAAGGTTTGCCAAAATATCCATGTTATCCGTACACCAGAGAATCCATGGAAGCGCAGGAAGCCCCTCACTCTGTACCTGATCCCACTAATAAAGCTGTGATTTACAGTATGGAAGTGAATGAAAGCCACCAAAAAAATCCTCTTTAACTGGAGGCAGCTGGGTGGTGACGAGTTATGTAACATGATATTGAATTCACCCTCCTGCTTGCCTGCACAGTTCTGTTTACTGAACGCACAGGACAGGCCAGGCCAGGATAAAACCACAAAATGATGGGTTGGTGATGGGAGTAGGCGTAATGGGTAATTAAAAGAAGAAAGACCTGAGGAGTTATTTGCTATTGTGCAACGTTTGTGCTCCGTCATCAACTCGTCACTGTACTGTTGTTACACTCTCAGCTTTGAGTTCCTTTACTTCTTGTACCCATCCTGTTGCACTTATTCAAAGATGCTCCAGTAACCAAAAGTAAATGAAAAGTTGCATATACAATTATCCACACCATCTCAGATGTGTTCCTGACTGACAGTGGAAGCTCATGCCTGAAATTTGCTGAATGAGTGAAATTCTGTGGGGCCGAATGCAACAGCTGAAGCCTCACCAAAATAAAGTGACACCCCCCCTCAGAGCTCTGAACCCTGCCTCACCCCGCCCTCTACTCTCACAGATACACCAGTACACTATCCCATCCCTGCTCTGTCACAAGACACACAACTCCAGCACTCCCCAGCATGAGCTTCCACCCTCCCTCCCTCTGCTTCTCTCAATAGATCATTGTCCCCATCCCGAACCCTCTGGGCCTGGCCACATCCAGAGAGATCGACGGTTGGGAGGTTTGGGAGGGTGATGCGGGGAGAGGCGGTGGTTGTGTGAGTGTGCACAATTAATCTGAGTAAGAATGAAATCTGATCCTCGCATTAATGCATCAATGTTTATAATTCAAATTTCACGCTTCATGGCAGACGCTCTCTCGTGATTTGCTCAAACGCTTCTTGAATGAGACACATTGAAGTCTCTCAACAATGCCAGAAGTTTAGATTGAGTTCAGTGACCGACTGGAAATTTGAGACACAATTGCCCTTTACAGATATGGCATTAGAGGACAGAGCTGTATTGTAATTGATTTAAGCTCCATTAATCTGTGGCAGATAGACCAGGCAGGCTGTGTTTACTGAAGGGCGCTAGACTGTGACTGCTGCCTGAGGCAAGGTGACCACAACCTCTCACCCCATGACCTGCAGTGACCTTCCCCTCCCTCTCACAGCTCTGCAGACATAAGCTATCTTCATCAGTGGGCAAGCTGTCCATGAAAACTTTCTCATCTATAAACAATTACTTTAAAAGTACCATAAAACAAATCACTGTGATAAACCTTGCCATGCTCAACATGTTTTTGGTTAGGAGTTACGAGATGAATGGTGTGGACACGTAACCCCCATCTAGCCCCGCTTTAACCTTAACAGTAGGCTGTTAATGCATGAGAGGGAGAGATTTATCAAACACTCTGCAGGTATGTCTTTTATGTTAACAGAAAAACCCTTGGAGTGTATTCCGGGGTTTGGACTGGACTGAAAAATCTGTCAATTATCGATCAATAATCTGGCAATTATTTCCCCAATTAATGGGTGAATTATTTGTTTCAGAAAATGTCAGAAAATAGGAGTAAATGGCTGATGCCACTTTTTTAAGCCCAGCCTGATGACTTCAGATTACTTGTTTTGTCTGATGTGGTCCAAACCTACAGACTTTCAATTCACTATCGCAGAACACAAAGAAAAACAGCAAATCCGTACAATTAAGAAGCAGTAACTAAACAAAGTGTCTGCTTCAAACACCCAGTGAAATGAAAAAAATATTTTTTCTCAGTTCTAATCCTGTGTCCCTGTTTTTATTTATCATTTATCTATATGCCAAATGTTTGTCAAAAAAATTAGTATCAGAGTATATTTACATCAAAATCCTCGTATTTTTTCTTCATGTAAAACCAGGTAAAACAGCTTCAAGTTTTTGATGACAAATCCTGCACTACGGGATGTTTAAAAAAAGTTCATCCAATCAAATGAGACTTTGGGCGACAATCATATAAGCTCGCACCTCACCATTTGTGGGTTGTAGTAGCTAACAGTGCAATATGGAGAGAGACTGAAAGAGATGTGTGTTCAGAAATCAGTGGGCAGAACCTTTGTTTTCATTTCCATAATACTGAGGACTATTTTGTTTACCTCTCCCTCATCTTTCTTCTGATCTCATGGTGAAGGAGTTGTGTGTGAGGAACCAACAACCAACTAAATTCTAAGCCCGCCCACACTTAAGTGGTCCTGCAAAGTGCAAAGGATTTGATATAAATTCCTCAAAGTACAGAAGCTAAAGATGCTCTAACTTCCATTTCATTAGGACTGTGGATGTCTGACCAACAGTCTAAAATCCCAAAATACTGTTATGACTATCATGAATGACGGTCACATTGGAGAAGCTGGAACCAGCAAATGTTTGCTTATACATGGACTAAAGCTATTATTTGATCATCAAAACAGTTGCCAATTAACTTTCTGTTCACTGACTAATTTAATTGCATCGATCAGTTGCTTCGCTATAAACAAGAGAGTACATATATCAAATTTTGAATGACTTAAAAATGCATCTGTCTTGTGAGACCTCAGAGAAGTCATATTGATGTATGACTGCATTCCTTCATCTTTATCATTTATAAGAGCTCACTGTACATTTCTAAGACAGAGTGTTCACCCACAATGCTTCAGTGGTCCTCTGACATTCGGAGCTGGAGCAGAGCCAGCAGCTCAGACAACACACAACTCTCCATCTTCATCTGATGACAGCCAGCTAATCTGAAAACCTGCGTCTGACCCATGTATCTGCTGCTCCATCTCTCTCTCTCTCAGAGCCTGTCTCACTAGTTTGCTGCATCTCTATCATTTCTGTCCATCACTCTGTCTGACTTTATCTCCCTCCTCACCTTTTGTTTTCTGCCCTTTAAAAAAACTGCACGCAAGATACCTGGCACATGCACGCCTAGAAGAAAAGCATGACAGACTAAAAACAAAGTCACAACAATACTGATTGATATTACAGGCAGTCGACATAAGCACACTGGAGGAGACGCCCACCAACAACACCACACACCCATCCACCCACTCACACACACCTCCTATCTTTATCTAGCCTGGGGGAAGCTTCAAAGCGTGGCTGCTTGAGTCTCCACGAGCTGCCACCACTAAAAATAGACAAACAGCCTTTTGGGTTGTGTTACGACCCCAACGGCAACAATACCAGGAAAGAATCTGTACGTTGGCTAATTTTATCCACACACAGTGTAAATGGCACGGTGAGCACACGCATGTAGAGGCAACTCACACACACACACACACACACACACACACACACACACACACAGAGGTAGGTGTGTCATAACATGCCTGCATGACAGATCCAGCAGTGAAACTGGAGGATGGTGTGTGTGAGCCAAATGCTCAGCAGCTTACAGATCCTCCAGCGGCTTTACTATGAGACGGTGAAAACTCTTCTTACGAGCCCACCAGCGAGCCAGCAGTCCCTGCTTTTGTCTGTAGCTGTAACACATGGCAGCGGCTGGTTGCAGTTTGGGGTGTTGGTTTATTGTGCAACACTATTATGCAGATTGCAACACACAAAAGTCTTATTTTGATCCTTTTCGGGGCGTTCTGTCTGAATTATTGATTCATATTTTCAGGAAAGGCATGCTGAAGGCTGGTTCTTGTTGCTCCCATGACCCTAAAGTGTGTCCTTCCTTCACAGACAGCCACTGATATTGTACACATTAGAGATAATAGCCACAGCTAATCTTCTCTGGTGTTCACACTCACTGCACTGTTTCTGCCAAGCGTGTTTATAGTGCAGGAGTGCATGCCTGCGTGTGTGTGTGTGCCCTACCAGTCACACTAACATGGAATTCCCCTAAAACTACAAATCAGTTTAAGGGTTGGGAGCTGGAGTCATGCTTTTGAAGCTTGTGGGAGCACAAAGACAGAAGACAAACTGCATTCCTATTCAAATGAATGAGACTGGGTCTTCAGAAGATAATTAGAATATATATGTACGTATCCCAACCAAAATTCAAATGTCCAACCAGGTGTGATGCCAGAAGAAACCACCTCATAGACAAACAAGCCAAGCCCAACCAACCTTGTATTTCCTCCTTGGTCAGTGAATGGGAGAGAACAGGCAGTAGTAGTAGGCGGCTGGGGCAAAACACATGTCTCTATTTTTCCTCCACTGCTCGCCGTCTGTGCTCAAATTCCAACACTGAGTCCCAGAGAGAAGCCGGTGAAAGACGAGACAGAAAGAGCAGGATGCGAATGACTGAAAGTGAGAGCCAGGCTGCAATCATGAAACCAGTCGGTCCACTTGTCCGTCTAGATTGTCCATATAGATGCTCTCTGGCCGAGCTGCCAGCAGTCAGCAGATTCTCCCAGATTCCTGTGGGCTCTGCTCCTCGGCTGCTCCGGCGTTCATCAGAGAGAAACGCATCAACAGCTGTGAGTGTGTATGTGAGAGGATATATGTGTGAGTGTGTGTGTGTCTGTGTGCCCTCTGCGAATGAGGGTGTGTGTTTGTGTGGAAAAGAAGCTAAAGGGACCACGTGATGCAGGCTTAATCCCCCGCCCACTGGCTGGAAGCACACACACATTCAGGCAAACACACACATACAGGCTGCTGGACCAATCAGAACTCAGGCTCACACACACTAATCACCCCTTCTCCTCCTCCTCCTCCCTCCTCCTCCTCCTCCTCCTCCCTCGCCTGCTTTCTCTCTTTCTCTCTCTCTGTCTAGTCATCTTTTTTTCTTGCCTCTCTTTTTTCTTTGATCCATTCACTTTCTGCTCTTTCTCCCACATTCCACAATCCTCTCTCTCTTTATGTCCCTCATTCACGCCCCCTGCTACAACGCCACCCCTCAGGCGACTGTACTAAAGGTCAGTGTTTATGAGTCCGGCTTGCAGCAGTGTAACTACAGCCACACAACCTGCTGCAGCCAAAACTGCATGGCCTTTAAAGCTGCTTCCGCCCCTCACTCTGTGGTGAACTACAACACCAAATGCCTTAAACCAAGTCAGAGGACACTGTCAAAACTACAGTTTCAAATTAAAATGTCACAGTTTAATGATTCCAGGTCAGAGGTCAGAGGAAGCCTCGTCACAGCTGTTTGTAATTCAGCGCCTTTGCCTAAAGCAAAACTCCATTATAAGCCTGGCATCTTTCCTGCCATCCATTTTTTCTGTTAATATTTGTTACTGTTGATTGATTCTCACCAAAGCTGCAACTACTGACTACCTTGCTTTTCTCCAGTACATTCCTAAATGATGCTTCAACAACCAACTGCAACCACTCATTCTTCTTACTCACGCTGAGACACGGCACAAACACATGAAGGAAATGATCAAATGTCAGCGCATAGTCACTTTAACTTTTGTTTGCTGGTCAGCTGTAGCAGATTAGACAGATTAATTTTGACTGATGACCACAGTGATTTGGTTAAGTCATCAGTTCCATACTGACACAAATAGTGATTGATATAATACAGCAACTGTATTCACAATCACACAAAATATGAAAAACTACATTGCTTAATCACTGCATTGAACCATGTTCCATTATAATGTATAATTGGCCTTGAGGCCCAGACGCACCAAACCAACATCAATGAACTAATGGCGACCAAGGCCAACTGTTGCGTTGCCTGTGCCTCAGCCAAAACGTTGTTCCTTAACACATGGCAAAGTCTACAATTGGCCAACTACTTGTAGGTTCTGTGTCTGTGTGTGAGGAAATAACTCTTCATACCGACAGGGGGAGGTAGTCTGTATTCAACATTCAAAACGGGAAACTGGAGGTCTGTCAGGATGGATTTAAGACGCTAGTTAGCCAGTTAACAAATTAACAACGCCACCCAACGCTGAAAGAACACATTATATTTACTGTGCAATGGTGAACAAAAACAAACCATTACAAACTATCTCTGCTAAAGAGCTCACTGGCTAAAAAATAGCCTTACCTTATATTACAATTTTTTTTGTTTGTTTGCTTTCCTCACTTCTGTTTCTCTTCCTTGTGAACTGACCTGAACTGCCAATGAGAGTGATTTCATTCACCAACTGGCCCCGCAATCTGCAGTGGCTCTGGCTCCAATTAAATATGCTGAATTGGCCAAAAAAACGACAAGTAAAGCAACAATCTCCACAGTGACTACGTGATTATAGGGGCTAAAAAGAAAAAGTTGGACTTTGGGTACATCATCAAATGTACAATGAGGACATGGAAGTTTTTCTTCCTGTTGATATATCGAAGCAGGAAAATTACTAAAGTTGTACCACAAAATAAAGACCACAATCTGAACCCAACTTGTGGAGAGGAAGCAGAGGCGCAGACGACTGAACACAATTTACAAGTCATATATGCAGAAGAAAAACAAACAATCCAAGCAGCCGGCAAGATGTCAACAACCTGTCAGCCGAGTCATGCATGATGCTGTTTGATTTTCACAGAATTATGCTTCACCTCGACTGCTATGTAAATTTACACATGGATAATTTAGATTTACCAGTGAAAAGAGAGATTATAAATGCAGGTGTGATGCACAGAAGGGTTGAAGAATCAACTACAGGGACTTTTACTCTAACTTGAATAATTAAACAACTTCTAAATGTCTCACACATGCAAGATACGACACCTCATTCCTGGCTGAGTCTGAGAGATAGCGCTGGTATGTAACCTACCAACTGTCCCTCTTAACTTTGAACTGTCCTGTAAAAGTATGTCATTATCTCACGCTGGCGCCAAACTTTGTCATAAAACCTAACACACGATTTATGTGGATAATAGATGCCAGAGGCTTTTGGCAGAGAGCGTTTGGGTTATAAAAAGCCGTAGTTCACGTTGATTGCCATCACCTGATAGCTTAGATGATAAGACATTTTTGTTTAGGCTCCTGGGAGAGAAACTGTAGCAACACAGTGGCAACAGAGGCCAAGCCGAACCAATCTGATGACCTGCAGTGTGAGCTGAAAACCTGCCAGAATTAAACTTTACACTAAATCCTCCATTGTTTTGTGAAGTCTGTATTTCCTGCTGATATCTAAACAATCGTGCATGACATTTTCTGTACTGTAATACAAAATGGTGACATTTGTGCTGGTGCATGAATTCACTGAACAACATGTAACACATGTTCAGGCAAGAAGTGAAAATCAATGTGCCAAATATGCCTGTTGTAAGTATGCAAATAATGTTGGCAAAAGAATGAGTTAATCAAGATAAATGCCACCGTGCGGAGTCTGATTATTAGTGTTTTAGTGTGTGCGTTTGTCTCTCTCTCTGTTGCTGTGAGCCTGAGGTTAAAATGAGAGGGACACTATGACTGACAGTTTGACACAGGAGGCAGTTAACACCACTGAGGTGAACCTGTGACACAGTGCAACCATGTGAGCTACGTAGAGTTTAAAACCACAGCTGGGCAGCTATAATACTAAAATTATTTGGACAAATTCAGTATACTGATATATTGTGTTTTATATGCTGTTTAACTGTATGTGAAGAGTTTTTAAGTTTTTCAAACTGTCTCTCCTCTTGAGGCCAAAATGTAAAAAAAAAACAAAAAAAAAAACATTATCATAAGAACTCATAATAATCCAGGCTTGCAGTACAATGGGTTTACAAGTTATTCTGAGAACAATGTTTGTTATCAGAAGATTTCATGTTTTTCATTGTGACGCATTATTGCACAATCTATTATCTCCACCTGACTGTTCCACTTTGATAGGAACACACAAACAGACACACACACACACACACACACACACACACACACACACACACGCCCACGCCCACACACACTGTGCGGAACTTGTCTTTATAGCAGAGGAGGAAGATTGTACCCATTGGTAAGGCTGAGAAGCCGTGGACATCAATTTGTCAAAAATATCAATTTATCAATACACATCGATTCTGAATATACTAAAAGGTTTCAGTACTCATTTTCCGCAGTATCAATACACTGACACCAGCTGCGCTTTCTCATTTTCTTGTTGTTAATGTTTACTACAGTCATTCTGCTTTTTCTGCTATTAGCCAAGAGAGGAAAAGTCAGTATGTCATGTTATAGCCTTGTTATATCTATTTATTTTAATAAAAATAATAATAATTTTATGCCCTAAATGTCAATTCTTCCGTGTGATATCAAAAACGGTTTAAAATATTGATATTTTTAAGGTGTGCCCATTGTATCAAAGTTAGAAATTCCAATATTGTCACAACACTAGTGGGCATACAAACACAAACACACAGACTGTGTTATGCATTCCACAGTCATGGACTGGGTGCTGCTGGCTCTTTTAAACCAGTCAATTCCTCTAAATGGCATCACATGCATGTGGAGGGAATAACTGGAGTGTTTGCTCAGGGGGCTGCAGCTGGTTTGTACCAACAAACAACTATCATCCTGCAGTGGCCTCATGACTAACTGTCTTTTCCCACATACTGTGTCCCCTACACAAAGAACAATAACATGCTCTTGGGCATTGCTTGCGCTGCTTGTCTATGAAATTACATTATGAGCAATGCTTATAGAAAATAACCCTATTTGTAACACTGTTAGCTTAGAGGGGAGTGAGCCTCGACTGCAGCAAAATATTCCTTCAGTGCAATAAATGTGCGATGGAGAGGCTCTGCAGTTTTTCAGTCCAACCAAATGCTGATACAGCAGAACTCACTGATTAGTTTCTCCAATTTCAGTGACGGTGAGCTGATCAATACAATCTGCAGCAGTACTGATTGACTGGAATCAACATCTGCAAGGCACATTATCGTATCCTTGTCAGTCGGTGCTTTACATTATCAGTGACATATAAAAAGCTGCACGGAGGACTCTGCTATTTGAGCTTCATAGTATTCTTCATGCTTGCAAACCATGGACTTTAATGGAATGGCCATGAATTCCCTTGTTCAATATTTGATTTTGCTTTTGTTGGCACAGTCAGTGAAATACTGACACTGGCATTATTCCTTCGTATTGGTACAATATTAAGTCTCTCTGTGCTGCCCTGCCCTCTGTCTGCACACTGTATTCTTATCCGCAGTGCAGCGAGTATGCCAAGTACAGACTGGCATAGAAAGGAGACTGATCTCCCCCTCAGCCACCATCACCTCCTGGATGTTGGCGCATCACTCAGCACTTTTATGCGCACACACACACACACACACACACGATCCCCAGCTGTCACTGCCAGGCCTGACTCAGGAAAACAGAGCTACACACATACACACACACCTGCACAACACTGAACGCTGCCACTTCTAGACAGAGTCTAAACACAGGTCATTGTATGAAGACATAACACTGCACTATGGATTGTGTCACATTAGTATGGGTTGTAGCGCCTGCTGCTCATGTACTATGTAGTTATCAAAGGGTTGGCCTGGGGTTAGACAATAAGAGCATTCAAAGTACCAATCACTTCGCTCTGACAGACAACATCTGGACTGTAACGCTTGCACGCCATCTAAAATTTTAAAAACCTAATGAAAGATGCAACACAAAACTGTGTTCACAAAACTTCACTGCTTCTCTCTTTTGCCTACACAACAAGTGCAAAGAAGGCTAAAGCAAAGGGAAGACATCACGTTGGGACAGACAGTATCCAAGCAGCTATGTCTCAGTGGTTGATAACAGCCGTGTGGAATCCAAAATTACTGTTATTGCTTTAGGTTGACTCATGTGACACATTACAGACGAGGTTGGTCTAAACCCAGGCCATCAAAAAGAGCTTTATACTCTGCCGTCTCCACGTAACTGTTATCAAGTCTGATGATTAACGAGCCCGTTGCACACCACAGTGCTCTTAAGTCATCCCCCCCTTGACCTCTGTGATAAGCCGCGGACAAAAACAAAAACACAACAGCGAGGAAGACGTGAGCGTCTGCGGGGCTAAGTGCATGCTGGTATCATTTACTGCCAAAGCCCTGCTATCAGCGTTCTGTCAGCGTTTCCCACCAAACGCCAAGCAGTAACAGGAGAGCAGTAAGGGGCACGTTCACTGATGCTAACTGTTCAGGAATGTACAAACACTTGAGGTTATTGCTGGGACCTCTGAGCTTTTTCCCAAGATCTGAAAAAAAAATAGCCGACCAGTTTGGGAGACCCCACGGTGGGAAATTGACAGATGTGGTAATGCTTAAGAAAATAAAACTCATTTGGTTAATGGGTGTGAGGCGACCCCACTGACACAAGAGAAGGATTTTTTCCATGAAGCTTGTTTTGACTACTTTTGCTTCAAACACCATTTGCCCACATGACAGGGAGGTCAAGTTGATTCCCAGGGGACAGTCTAAAGCCACATGACGGCCTCCGAAATAACTTTTGCTAACAGCTTGTCAGTTCTTATAAAACACCAACATGTTTGCGTCATGGGTCGACCTGCAGGACAGATACAAAAGAGCAAGTCTGCAGAGCATATTGAGACGTTTACACCTGCCAAGGAGTTTTTCAGCCTCACCTGGAGACCCGACATTCAGAAAGAAAACAGTAGTGGTGGGGACATGCTGCAGGTGCTGGCCCAGTTTCAGAAATACTGTCAATTCAACAATTTGAACGCTTACTAGATGTGAAAACACTGCAACCATGTAGAATTCTGAGACACTATTATGCAACTCTGCAAAGTTATCAGGTTGATAATATTTTTTTCTGTTAACAACACAATAACCCTATTCATGTTACAAAATAATCTAAATGTGCATTTACAACAATGACTGGAGCGTCTCCACTTCTGCTCACAGTGCAAAAATGAAGCCAAAACATCCCAAATACGGGCGCTGCCATCTTGCGCTAATGAAGTCATTTGGAACCCGAATCTGCACAGTAGCGATCAGAAAGTGGAGCCGTGATATCAAGTTCCCACCCATGTAGCCGTCCAACCCAATCACGAGCACCCCAATTTATATTCAGCTGTCCATCATGATGTCACACCCCCCTTTTTTTAAAGCATTAGATAACAAATTAATACCAAACTTATCGGAAAAACAAACACGTGACAAAAAAATTCTAAAATGACAGAAACCAGCTTTAGGAAAAATTAATTTGACATGTACTTGGATCTTATAGTTTGGCCCATGTCCCATCCGCTAACATGAAGGAGAAGGGGTTAACGACCTATACTGCAGCCAGCCACCAGGGGGCAATCCAGATGTTTTGGCTTCACTTTTAGGGAACTGTCAGGCCGTCCATCTTTATTATACAGTCTATGATTTCCATGTATACACACCTGCAGAATGACCTTGTATTTCTCTGTCTTAACACTAGGGATGTAACGATTACCGATATTACGGTAAATCTCGGTTAATTTTAACACGGTAAGAATTACCGTTTATGTTTAAATTAATTGCATTATCGTGGTGGATTATCAGGATATGTAATAACAGCCTCATTCAAGTCTCGCGATGCAGGCGCTGCGTGAATACGTAGCATGCGTAAACACAAAATGAAAACATGGCGGAAGGTGGTGACAGCGTCACTCAGGACATTTCCCCCCCAACTAAACGCACAAAGTCAGAGGTCTGGGCGTACTTTGGGTTTCTGAAGAATGCCGAGGGACAGCTGGTGGAGGACAACTATCCTGTGTGCAGAATGTGCAGAAAGAAAGTTGCTGCGAAGGGTAGCAACACTACAAATCTACTGGCTCATCTCCGTGACCATCATCCACAGCTTTACAGCCAATGCAAGTTAAGCTATGCAAACGTCAGTTATTGTGTGAGGGACTTCGGTTTTACTAAGATTGTCATAATGTGTAACTCTCGACGTATACAGGACATTTGAGCCGTATCTGTCCTCCTCAACGGCGACTAGGTTTTCCGTTTTCGTTTAAGACACTTAGGAGCTACTAGCTGAGTAGCTAATAGCCGTATTAGCAGCTATGTTGCTAACGTTAAGTTTTTCAAAACGAAACGGAGCTGAAAACACTCAGTGGAGCCGACAGAATAGAAACCAACATAACGTAACGCTAATTGAGATCAACTATGATTGAATGACTGTGATTATGGTTATTGTATGGCGAGCTAGAATCGATATAGACGGCCAGTTATGCTTTCTCAACATAAGCTCAAGGAAACAACATAAAACGCTGCCGTGTTAACCTTTGACCGAGAGCATGCACTCCTTTTCTCATACAGGTAATCCTCTGACTCACATGCACACTTCTAATGTGTGAATTATTCTGTGTAATGATGACCATTGCCCTTAGGGTTTTTTTGGTTTCTCCTGCACATTTGTGATATCTATTCTATATATTGTATGTCTTTTGTTCTACTCTTGCATTGTTTTGTTTTATATATATTTTTCCTCTCGTGCTAATAAATAAATAATTAATATATAAATTGTTTACATATTTTGCTGACTGTTAAAATGCACCAGACAAATAAGCTTTGCTCCTGTAATGTGTTTACATATTTTGTTAATTTAAAATAAAATTTTCTGTTGCTGTGCCAATCCCTTGCCCCTTTAATGTGAAAGTTTCATTTTAATATAAGATTTTGGCTGTTAACATTTTAGTATGATAAGGAAGTTACAAGACTTAGTGAAGTTATTTCAATGTATCTATTTTTTTGACATTTTACAGTGCTTAAAAAAAATATCGCAATATTATCGTTTACCGTGATAATTTGATCACTATAATCGAGATATCAAATTTTCCATATCGTTACATCCCTACTTAACACAGTCTCTCAATAAAAGAAATGACCAACCTCGGTGTCGTTCATTTTTATACTACAAATTTGATGTAATCGACACACAGCTTGCTTGCTCCTGGCAAAGTTTTTTATACTGTAGGAGGTGCGACATTTATGTATCACGTACAAATTGACGTAATAATAAAAAAACATGGATACTTGGCATCTATTTATTGATTGTCATGCAAAGTATCGTAATACTATGCTGTGTCGATTTCTTCCCCTACCTCTATAACTGACACGGCTGACATATTTTTACTTGAAAATGGCAATTTTCACTGAGAGGTGACAGGTTTGCAGCCATTATAATGAGGGAAAAGTTAAATAAACAAAACACATAATGAACCCTTAACAGCTACATTTGCATTTGTTGCTTTTTTGCAACTTCTTGACGTTTTTTTTAATTATTATTTCTTTATTTCAAGGAGACAGTGTTGGCATGATGGGGTTGCATTTTGTTTCCATGTAGTGCCAATGCTGGTCTGAACCTTAGTTTATCTATCAAACTTATGTGGCATGCTTGCAAGTTTAAAAAAAAAAAAAAAGAAATAAATAAACAAACCCACTTTAATCTCAAATTAGATATGTTTGGATGCCGGAGGGGATTGAAATCTCCTGATACCTCGTGGCATTCAGCAGACCCTGTTTTTTTGTTTATTTTCTTATTTATCTACAGCGTCTTGCTTGGACACGACAGCAGAATACAGCAAAGTCCTTCATTAGCAGTCACATTCAAGTGCAACAACAGCAGGTGGAACACAAACCTGTGTTCCTGCTATTGTTAATAAAAACAGAGAGATAGAGGTGGAGAAGACAACCAGGTTCAGAGCCTCTTTGTGTTCTTGTAATCAGCCTTTATGATCATCAGGGTAGTAGGTGTTCTAGTGAAGCCAGCTCTGGTCTTCTCTGATCAGTTTTTAACCCCGCAGGGCTAAAAAAACAAAGGCAACTATTGCGTTACCTGCTGTACACACACACAAACACACAGAGAAAACCTGTAAAGCTGTCACTCCTCCGTTTATCTGGCTCTTAACAGCCTGTCTAGTTTTACGCTTGTATGGGAGTGATCTTAAGTAGCCTCTAATCCATGTTTGAGGGGTAAAGAGGCATTTAGAAAGCAGCTAATGTTTAACGCACTGAGACGTGTTCAGATTCACTTCCTGGAGCGCTCACTGGGAACAATGCTGTCACTGTCAGGGCAGCTGTGTTACTTAGCAAAGAGCAGAGGCATACACGCACACATACATAAAGGCCATTACAGGGATGTACTCAAGCGTGACCAGGGAAGTCTGCCTCTGCCTCGAGGTTCAGGTAGAGAGATAAGGGTAGAGACAGAAGAGAGTGGGCAAGGAAGTAGAGTGCTTGTGTGTGTGTGTGTGTGTGTGTGTGTGTGTGTGTGTGTGTGTGTGTGTGTGTGTGTTTTTTTTTAAGAAGTCATTGTTAATCCTTCATTTCCTCCGTTGATGGAGATGAAAAGAGGCCTGGAAGGGACAATGGGAAGTCACCGCCCAGTCGTCACCTCGGTCAAATGTGCAATTCAAGGTCAAGTTGAACGAGAAGCACTACAGTGACACATCGCTTAGGAAACACAATGTTTGTCTGTAGGAAATTTAGAGCACGTATGCTGATTTAGTACCCAAAATGAACTACCGATTAACCAGTTATTTCCCGGATCTGATCTGTGTCGACTGTTAACAGTCACGTTTGAAGTGACCCATATGTGACATCAGTGTGATTGGATCTCTGCCCTGAAACACTTCACATACAACAAATAATGTGTCATGCATGCACTGGAACAGCAAAAACCCCCAAAACATTACATTAGCGAGACATTTGGGGAAAAATTAATGACATCTAGCAAAAGCTTAATTTCTTGACTGACCGCCATACTTGGAAGGTCTTATGCTGCCATTCTGTATAATAATTAGCCATGTGCTCCTGTTTGGGAGAGTGTGTAGCATATTTTGGGAAAAATGGCCCGTCAGAACAATAGGCGTTTGTTTAGTGGGAGCGGGCTGTTATACAAATGGGCTTTTGGTCCACTAGCTCCATTAGCAGCTACTGCTGGTAGTTCTGTGGCGTAAAAGAGAGGTGTGGGTGCATCCAGGAGAGGAGTCAAGAGTGGTGGGGCTGCATGTGGAAGGCTTCACAGAGGAAAGCTTCCTCCAAGACCTGAGGACACCCGGAGCTACATTCTGATATCTCTGCCGGCGCCTCCAGATAACACTGTCACGGCATGTGGCAAGCTGTCCTTGCCACAAAGCATGTGGCAGTCAGCTCTATTGACTGGTGACTGAAGCCTACTGCAGCAGTCGTACAGCTATTGCAGGCTTCTGTTACTTCAATTGTCTTGTTTCGATGCTGCATGGTGAGTGATCTGCTCCTGCACACTAAAGTATGATGTGAAAAATTGCGTTGCGTGGCCAGTGATCGGATATGTGGATTTGGGATCAGATATGAAAGTGGCCCAGATCTGATTCTGTATCCACACTATGCTAAAAAAAAAAATCTGATCTGTGTCACATGAGAGCAAAAACAAAAGAAAATCAGATTTGGGCCACATCTGCTTGTAATGTGAACGTGGCTGTCAACGTACCTGTCAAGGCTCACAACTAAAACTAGAGTAAAGATAAAACCAGCTGATAAAAATGACCCATTGATTTCTATGTACTCTTTCTTGTCCTGGTCACATGTGTCACTGCCTGGGAATACTGGTAATAACTTTCAACTGGCCTTAATTCCATTTTCATTCGTCACTTTGTGCGATTGAACACTGAAGCCTCACACTGATATCTCTCTGTCTTTTCTTATCTTTCTTGTGAACAAGGCGGGTCACTAAACGGATTGAGATAAGCTTCTGTTTAAATTCTCATGAAGGCATTATTGAGTCATTTTGTTTCCAAAAATACAGAAGTAGAATTTGAATTTGAAAAAAAGGCCGGTGAATTTTGTGCTATTGTAAATATCTAAGTGAATTATCATGTAAAGGTTTGCTAACATTGCCTGACATGGAGCACAGGCGTTGGGTTTCCAGCTGGTGTTCATTCAGGTGCGCTGTAATGTCTTTATCTGTGCTGCATATCACATGTGGAGGCCCCAGACCCATTCTAAACAGAGCCTACAATACCTGGGCTGCCGTCACTCCCATAGCAATCACAGCTTATCAGATAACACCATGCACACATACATGCACCTTTTCTCCTCCCTGTTGACAAGAGAATGCGATACACACCTTGAGTCAACAGAAACGGAGGACAAAAGTTTACAATAATATCACTTCCTCTGGTTGTTAATGCAGGATTTCACATTTTTACGTTCAGCAGGTTTTCAAGTTGGCACTCGATCCATTTATTTGATTTACAAATTGTAAAATGAGGAAAGAAGAAAAAGGGAAAGACGTCAGACATTTTCTGAACTCTTGGTTGACCTGCAGTCGTTATATTCTGAAGGAGCCAGATGGACCAAATTCAACATGACAGAATGTCAAAAGAAATTTCCTGTCAAGTTTTAGTCGAAAAATGGCCGGATACACCTTGAACGCAAACTATAAATGAGTGCAGGACAGCTTAGAAGTTCAAAGTAGATGTTCCATTTTTGAAGCTGAGGAGAACCAAGTCTATCACAGTCCACACTTGGCAGTCAGTTGCATGACTCTTCAATGAAACTGTGGCATGAAAGCTAAAACACTGCGACTCACACAAACTTTCAAAAGGTGCTTTGTAGCTTCACATCCCACAGGCCAATTCCTCTGTATCAAAGCCGTGAAAGGAGGGGATCGCCCACTTTTATCTCCACAACTGAACGCCACCGTGTGTACAGCATTAAAGACACTAATGACCTTTCATACCAGCAGAATGTGTGCATGCAGGTCTCTGTGTGAACGCGTGTCCTAAGCCTCTGTGTGTGCCAACACTGCCAACACAGTAATCAGCATCAGTCAATACTGTTTAGCAGTAAGTGGTGTGACACTCTTAATTAGCTGTTGGAAATGCACTGGTCACGCCGTGGTTTGTTGTAAATGGTTAGTAAAAGTTATATGAAGCATGGAATTCTTGTAAAGAGCTGAAAAAGCAAGTAAGTGTGAAAGAGAGTTACATTTAGTTACACAACTTGATTCATCACAATGAAAGGTCATTTTGTCATCAGGTCATTAAGATGGCCTGCACAGTAAAGCTCGTCGTACCACTGACATCACAAACTAGGGGTAAAATTAATACCACAGACATGTTTTCCAATATGAATGTATACAAAGATATGTAACTGTGCTCACATTTGGACATAAAATTATATAAAGCGCAAGGAACTGTGCTCAACTGTTGTCGATTACACCAGACAAAATTTTTCCTGTAAGATACCATATAAGTACTTATTACTTGTAATTAGCTTGGAATAACAGAATTTCATAATAAAAATGAGCACAACAGCCCAATAAGATTACACTTAAAGTACATATGTGTTCAAATATAACTAGTCTTCAATTTTGGGAATTATGTTTATTGGTTTCTTGCTGAGAATTCGATGAGAAGACTGATACCACTCTCTTATCTGAAGCTCATATGAAGCTTCAGCCAGGGCACATTTATCTTAACTTAGCATAAAGAGGTAAACAGCCTGCCTGGCTCTGTCAATGGGTGGTTTCATGCTAAGCTAAGCTAAAGCTAAGTTCACACTACACACTCAAAGTCATTAGATCGCTGCGCTGTTCACACTACATGACTGAAAGGCGACAGGGGGTCATAATGCCAGGGAAACACAGAAGTGCAATAGTCCACCTTCCACCTTCTCTTCCCCACTTTCTGTCCCTGGTTCTCTCTTTCTCTCATACACAGACAAACACACCTTGGAAAACACAGCAGCACCACTTGTCTCAGTCCTCAACCTGTGTCTTGCGCTGTCATTGGCTGTAGCTCCCAGACAATGTCCATGACTGGTCCAGATATTTAGTATGCTAGATATCTGGGGAGCGTCTGCAATGCGTATGGCTGCTTCTTGTCTTACATCTTCAGTTTACACATAGCGCTCCAGCCCCAATGTAGAGTGCCAAGCCAGCATTGCTTTGCCTCTGATCTGTGACGTTGCTGAGGGGCTCAAAAACAGTTGGGGGGTGGAAAATCAAGGCTACAGTCATGTAGTATGAACTAGGCATAAATGGCTTGAATGTATGTGTACAGGGGAGTCCTGTCATCGAGGGTTTGTGAAAATTGAAGCTTCACAGTAGTCACGTATCATTTTAGTATATCATTTAGAGGCAACAATGAGTCAGAATTTGTACAGCATACTGCTATACTCAATAGTCAAACAGGTCCTTTACTGTTGTTACATCTAAGTTAATTGGGGCTGCCTAGTAAAGTGATTCTAACATTGATGTTTGAGCAATTTAGGACAATTTAAAAAGGATTAAACAAACAAACCCAACCGAAATGTAAAATAAACTCTTATGCACACACACACACACACACACACACACACACACACACACACACACACACACACACACATTGCTGGCTCCTAATCACCCTGTAATTACAGCTGGTAATGACAGAGCCATAGACAAAGTTTAACAAGACCCCGTTGCTTTAACCATGCAAACAAAAACAATCCATCGCCGGGTGTCACAGATGCTAACTGCTACCGCATGTCCTCGCCGCCAGACGCTGGCTTTATAGTCAGGCAGGGGCTCAACAGCAGAGCGGTCCAGGGCGCTCCATGGCTACACAACACAATATACTTTTACAGGAGAGCTGTGTGCTGAATTAGCTTTGGTGTGAATTACTTGACATTTTCTCAAAGCTCTTACTGACATCAATGCCTGACTGGGAACGACTGTGAAAACCACGTGGATGCTGATAAGTTGACTCCACTGTTTTTTTCTTTAACTACACCCTGATGGTTTCTACAAACAAAAAAGCTTTTGAACAGTTTTAATGGTACCTGGTTAAGATTCAAATCACAGGCTGCGGCTCAGAATGTCTGCCTATTATTCAGACAAACAGCTTCGGCTACACAAACAATACTGACCGCTAATAAACACACTCGTCTGTGACGCTTTGCTCAAGGGCACAGCGGCATGTAATGTTAACAGAAACTTACTGCAGTACTTATGAACTCCAAATACCATTTGCCGGTCAGTCAGTTCAAATCATTGGACTTGACACAACAGAGACACACACACCAACAGAAGTCAGTTCCCATAATGCTTTGTGGGATGTAAACAGGAAGTACAATGTTGCCATGAATTTAAGTTGCTAACACTGTACACACTTTATTTTTAAGTACAGTGAATTTCTAGCAAAAGCTTTTATTTTAAAGTGCCTTTTCCTGTTGTTGAGTGAGTGACTAACAGACAGCTACTTAACAGAGACACCTAGCTCAACAACATGGGCAAATACAAGTGTGACGCTGAATATTTTAAACTTTGTGGACCTTGAACTAATGACTAAAAAACAATCTGGACCCTGTGGCTGGACCAGTTGGGAAACACTGATATAAAGTATGCTGAATTAGCTATTTGTAGTTACTGTCTGCATTGTACCCAGGTCTTTACAGACAACTATTATTGGATTACTTTGATGCTTGAGAACATTTTAAAACACAATGATTCCTGGGCAAGTACTTGAGTATTAAGAGGTGTCTTTTGACGTCCGAGGTATTATATGATATTAATACACATATATGATATCCTTGGAAAGAAACAGTCACACTGAATCTAAAAATATGTGTTCAGTGTCTGTGTGTTCAGATTTGACGCATTTGAGTTATGACAAAGAAGGAGTATGATTTTTTTTTTACTGAAATGGTTGAATCTTTGCCTCATGTCTTTCTCCACAACCTCCCTTCAACTCCACTGGATTTAAACATGTGTTAACATAATCTTTTTGCCAGTTAGTTTAGTCATGTCTGACTAATGTATCAGAAATGTTGAGCCGTGTAATACAGATCCATTTTTCAGGAAGCAAAACTGCAGTATCTCTCAGGCTCTAAGCAGAAAAGTTGTACAGAGAAACCTTTTATGATCTTTTTTTATATCTATAAAACCCCTGGAGATTTCCCCGCTCTAGGCTGCAGTAGCTTACACAGATTCCCTGCAGTAGAGGACGAGAATACACTTCTGTCCTGGATTTCTAACAGATAATCGAGTTATTTTTTGGCAGTCTCAGGGGCGAAAGCTGCAGAGTGAGATGGACTGTGTGTCACTATTGCAGTAACAATAGATAAGTCATATTGGAACGACAAGTTTCATTTTGTATGTTTGGCAACAAACTGTAGGATGTACTAAATAATAAAAGAGAATTTGTCTTTGAGGCCCCAGAACAGACGAGTGACAACAAACTGCAGCTTTGAGGTAGGAAGGTTTTGGCGCCGTGAAGCTTAGCGGTTAATTTCCAAGACAAATGGTTTCTGTGCCAATCCCTCCACACCAATCTGAGCCTGTCTCTACACCAGGTGAGCACACATTTTGCCTGAACTGGCATGTGGGAACAGATAGGCAAATGATCCATGTAGCACAATAGCAGCTTTGGGGGATTTCTGTGCTAAGTTGCTTGAGTTGATGCACGTTGGTTGTAATCCCAGAGTCCCTGCAACAACCTTATAGAAACGACTGGTTTGAGTCAATTTATCTATTCATTCCAATATGAAATGCCTATTTGAAATCAGACTTGTAAAGTTGCATTTAACAGGATAAGTAGTCATGTGTATCCAAATGTAACTGATTTATTTTTCTCAGCTTTGAGTACTGACAACAACTAAGGAGGCATACTGCAGCAGCAGCAATGATCCATCGACACTGTGTCAGTACTTTGAATGTGCCCTTTTTACAGTGAATATGGCCTTTCGGTGGACGACCACAGTCACATGGTGGATCAATAACAAGGCCTTTAATTACCGTGCACGTTTATGCTTTGGGGGAAAATAGATCTTCCAGAAATCTTTGTGTGATGAAGCAGAACTTTTCCCCTCAGAGAAAGCAGCATTCTTTTCCACACGGAAAAGATTTCTTACCACTGACTTGGCTCTCAGCTATAATAAATGCACATCAACAGGTGGGCTGTGTTCCACATTTTCACACTATCTGAGATTAGCAGCTGAGGAACGTCAAGTGATTGACCCCGGGTGATAAGGTGGGAGTGGGAGTGGTTTTGTAACAACATGAAACACTGAAATGCAGCACAAACACATGTAGAGAACTCATGTTCGAGGGTTCACAGTCAGTTCATGAACTTTCTTTCCCCTTTTCTTAAAAGTCGTCTGATTCAGATAAATCAAATTCCACGCTTATGCATGATACGAAATCACATTATCAAGAAATCCCGGATTGTTCCTTTTCTCAAATGAAGTTGTACTTCTGTTGCTTAGGGACCCATGACTCGTCTGTGGTCAAGCAACGAGGCACAACATTGAGGGGGCGTCGGCCAGGGAGCTGGTGTGTGTGTGAGTGTGTTTGGGGACTATCCATTACACAATCCGAGGAAGCAGACGGATTCGATATGTCGGGGTCTGTGTCTGGATGAGGTCATTACGCGTGAAGCAGAACTGCAGCCCCATCACACCCGCACAAACACATGCACATATACACGCAGGGACATGAGCACACAAACAGTCACAAGCTCACATGAGTTTCTATGGCAACTCCAAACAAACAGTCCGTGCATGTGGTGACCCCACCCCGGCAGAGAAGAGGGAGAAACCAAGAGCGCGAGGCAAAAACAGACATAAAAGTAAGATTGAAAGTGAGAGCAGAGATGAAGACTGCAGCGAGGGCCATCACATGCAGCTCCATATGCTGCAATTTATGCTCGCTCTATGTCTTATTCATGCTGTAGCTGCCATTAAAAAAAGATCACAAGCATCGAAGAAACTCATAACCATATGCAAGTGTTTCCCACTGCACATAAATCTCCTAAACTGTGTTGAACTTTTAACCTAAAGTTGCATTTCTATTCCTGAAACCATCCTCAAATTTGGTAACTTCACTTCTAAAACCGGAGTCTCATGTTTAGTCACTTGGAAGGACTTGATTTCACAAGAAGACAGGGGAATTGTGAAATATCCTCATCCCACCAGTATCCCACGGGCTTCTTGTGTTGTTCCACCACACAGGTTGCAGCCTGAACACAGTGACCACACAGGCAACCACCCCCCTCCAAAAGGCCTTTTCATTCACCTTAGAGCTCCATGGAACAGCCAGGGAAACAAACCAACAATAGACACGCAGCTTTGCATCAAAGTGACGGCCAGTTATTGAGGCTTTGCAGCTTCCAAGGTCAATCAAGGTTGAAGACGCCCACATCCGCACATTAAAAGGACACTGGCATTTAGATGTTTTGCTGGTTGAACAAACCTCTGACCATCTGGACTTCTGGCATTTTCCCCTCTGTTTCACAAAGATGAAGGCTATGACTCTGCTGTTGTAGCTAAAAGGTTATGGGTTGGATTCCACGAAAGCCGTGGGCACCTATGGGCAAGGTTGGGAAGGTTACTATAAAAACATATTCCACTACAGATTACTGAACACATGCCCTAAAATGTAATTTGTAACACATTCCTTTAGATTACTCAAATTAAGTAATGGATACTAAACACTTTGGATCACATTATGGAATACTCAACAGTCTTACTGAGCTTATCTGTCTGGGTCTTATATTTTCATGCCAAAAACACTAGCTGTGCATCTCCTCTGACACTGTCGAGTGGCAGATGCAATGCCCACACTTTTTTAATCTGCTAATGGGAAATGTGTGCCTCCTATGAATTTTACAGCATGTCCTACAAGAGCAAGTAAGCATCGCTCTCCGTCCACACAGAATCTGTTAAATATGCACTTCTGTTACATCAAGCGTGGGTTTTCTCCGGGTACTCCGGCTTCCTCCCACAGTCCAAAGACATGCAGGTTAATTGGTGACTCTAAATTGTCTGTAGGTGTGAATGTGAGCATGAATGGTTGTCTGTCTCTATGTGTCAGCCCTGTGATAGTCTGGTGACCTGTCCAGGGTGAACCCTGCCTCTCACCCAATGTCAGCTGGGATAGGCAGCCCCCCGTGACCCCTAACAGGATAAGCAGTTACGGAAAATGACTGAATGAATGAAATTAATGTTACGTCATGTAAACACCAACCCTGTCTATAGGCACCTGACGTGGAGGATGACAAAACTTCAGATGTGTTTCAAAGCTTTCTGGTTGAATGAATAACACAGAAATTAACCAGGTTAGATAGTGGAATGACCACTGTTTCTCCAGTAGAAATTCTGCACGAGAAGAAATGTTTCAGTAGCATCAAACTGCCAATATTATACTATAAATAAATGTCAAGCTGTTGTCCCATCAGGGAAATGAAACAGTGAAATGCCACAGTGATGCCAGTACTCACTAATGACCAGCAGCATCCTTTAAAAGATAACAATAAGTAAGGTGAGTAGTCGACCATGACCTGATGTATACACACAGCTGGGGCAGGTCTAGAAGCTAAAACGTTTAGGATGACAGATACAGGAATATTTCTCTCTCTCCAAAAAACACTGACAGTAATGTTCAAGAAGCTGAAAAGCTGCTCTCCAGACTGGACTACAGCATGGACCCATGTGGAGTGGGCACCAAATGGGTAGTCTCCACCGTCTGGAACCCAGCCAGGGGTCTTTGATGAGTCCTTGTTTTGTTTGAAAGGAAATCTCAGCATGTCTCTACCACAACAGGAAAGGAAACAAGCAGAGTTCTTCTCAGTGAGTCACTGTCACTGTGCTGTGCTTTGACCCTTTCTATCACATCTGACCGCTCAATGACACGCTGTCAGAGCGGAGAGAAAAGAGCCTCCAGTGTGTGTGTGTGTATGTGTCTGTTTGTGCGTGTGTGCGCGAGCCCCTTGGTGTTTCCGGGCCTGTCAGGCTCGGGCCTCGGGGGTTGCGACATAAATCCATACAAAGCATCCATCATGGAAAGGAAAGTGGCAACAACTGATGCTGATGACATGCAGGAGGTCAGGCATCTTGCTGCACTGGTCCCCAGGGTCGGTCCTCGCCTCGTCAACAATTCATCCACTGAGCTTCGCTGTCATGGAGAGTCCAGCTAACATGTGCTAAGATTGAAGAATTTCAGCTTTGACGAGGAAAGAAGAACATTTAGCCGTTGCTTGTGGTAGCTGTCAAAAGTACAAGTATGTGTGGCTGAACAGAATTATATATTTTCAAACAGCAGTGCTGAAACGCTTTATCTTTCAAGTCTGGGCTGATGGTTGGACAAAACAAGCAGTATGAACACATCTCCTTGGGCACTGTGGTGGTCATATTCAACTGTTATTTTATACTGAATGATTAATCGAGGATATTAACTGTCAGTTGCAACCTTCAAACTAAAAATAATAGCACTTTATCTGGCATATAAAACATACGGACAAAAAAAAGCATTGTATTACCGTCTTCTTCTAACTGTGACTTTCAAGTCAGCTGTGCCTGCTCTATGGAACCTGTACCCACACCTGACAGCGAAGATGGCAGTGTACCAACCACATTGCTGTTTTTTTCAGATACCGGTGCTAAAACAGCACTTTTAAAATGGTACCGGTGGCTAAACTGATAGCACAAAATGATGGTCAACGATATTGAAAAACGGCTTTTCTATTGCCAAGGCAAATTTTAACTTGAAATTGAATAATATATTAACTCTTAATAGTTTAAAGTAAACTTAAGTGTATAAATAAACTAAACAATTCTCTCTTCTGCACACAATCCGGCACCAAAATGAGGCACTGAAATCTGCATTTTGACTGACTGATTGCAGTGCAGCAGATGCTTTTCGGATGCCAGGCACTCAACATGGGGTCACTGCTCTCCATTAAGAGGTCCTGGTGTAATTTAGGCACAATTTCCCTCCATTTGTGGTCTGTGTAATGAATTCTATTCATCTTTGTCTCCTTATCACTGTTATTTTGCGGCTGTCCAAATGTGTAGCCTGCAGTGTTTCAGTGCCTCTCTCTCCCCCTGTGACAGTCCCATACGTGTGTGTGTGTGTGTGTGTGTGTGTGTGTGTGTGTGTGTGTGTGTGTGTGAAGGAAGGACAAGCTTCCTGTCAGGATGTGGGGTCCAGCAGGGGGACAGTGGCTCTTTGCCAGAAGTCACAACTTTCTGCTGAAACCAAGTGTGTCAGTGAGTTTGTGAGTGTTTGTGGCTGTGTGTGTGTGTGTGTGTGGCTGTGTGTGTGTGTGTGTGTCCTTGCGGTGCACGCATTCATGTGCGATTGTCCATGTACTGATCGCTCTGGCCACTGAGTGAGTATACTTCATTTCAGAGGAGTCATTTCATCTACTGTAAGAAATTCTTCGCCAACATCAAAGAGATTTGAGGCTACTGCCACAACGGCGCTTCTTTCATTCATAAACTCCTGAACAGCAGAGCTCAAGATGAACCTGAATAAGGCCAATTATCAGCGTCTCTCCTGCACCATGATCATAGTGTAAGGCTTCACTGGTCTATACAGACTCCAGATAATTAGACCACCAAGGAGGGGAAAAATTCTCCAGAGCCTGGGCCTCATAGATGCCGTTTCTTCCTCTCCTCCTGTCTCTCTGCTTCTTTACATCCTTTCTACTCCCTCCATTCATCTCCTTTGCCTTCTCTACGTGCATTCTCTCCTCCTTTCACCATAGTTCATGCTCCATTCTCTCTCTGTCTTACTACCAGGCAAAATGTATAGAAATCATTCAGATCTGCACAAGAACAACAAATGGTGCACACAGTCTCTGATGCTCTGAGCAGGAATAAAGCTTTATCAACCAAGAAAAGTAGAGAAGTATTTACATCAGAGACTTAAGTGACACTTTGTTAATAAATACTATGAAATTACAATTTGGTCTGAACCAAGATCAGTACTGAGCTAGTGTTGGGTGTGAGGGGAAACTGCAATCATCCAACTATCACAAGATGTCTTGCATGGATTCCTATGATCCTTTCATTCACATAATTGTGTTTTTATGCCTTTAAAACAGAGAGGAAGTGGCAGGAAAAATGGCCATAATCGACAAATAGCATTTCCAAGAAAGCATGAGGTGCTTCTTTCCCCTCAGATTTGAGTAAAATCCCACTGTACCTTGTCACAGTTTCAAGGCCCCAAACAAAATTGCCCACAAACATAGAAATGACCTCACAATTATTACCGACTGTACGGATGTGGATGAGTGTTTCTGTGTGTGTTTGTGTAAGTAGGTCCAGCTGTTTCCTCACACATCCCTCACAATCCCACTTACACACAAGTTCACAAACTGCCATCCTTCCCACTCAGGAAGAGCTTAAAGGATATCCAAAAAGAAGCAGCGTATCATTGGGGCAACTTATTGTTCCCGGCGACCACTGTGTGACTCACAGTCGCCACGGAGACCGAGAGCTAGTGATGCAATCAGGAAGGAAAAGTTTGAAGCTAGTGACAATCGTCACAGCTGAAAGTTAAAGTTAATTTTCCCTGGAAGCTGCCAGATGCTGCCTCTGAAAAAGTCTAGATGTACTGACTTGAGAAACCCTTGATGCAAACCTCAGGTTTTTCACACTTCTCCTATTAAATGAATAATTTATGGTACTTAGAAACTAGTTTTATTAAGAAGAGTTTAAACTACTGTTTGTTCTGGGGGAGGTTTGCTTGGTGTGAAGAAATTTCAGTTTATGAACTCAACTGCAATGGTAGCTATTTACTCTCATTACACCTCCACCATGGCACCATTTCTAGTTCCAGGAACAAACACTGGGTCTTGGGTGTAGGAGCTAAGAGCTTAGCACCATATTACTGAAAGTAAAGCAGAAGCAGAGGCAAAAAAGATGATGCAGTACAGCCCTGAACTTGCAGAAAGCTAGAACACATCAATAGTGCTTACTCATGGTATTCACCTGGTTTGTTTTGTCTCAAACCTTGCCTTGCTCTTTTATCTATTTGGCATCTTGACAGAAGTATCTTAAGACTCCCCGTCGCTGACATGCAGCGCGCCTGTCCCGCCATCACACGTGTCACTGTCATTTGAGACAGGCGGGGAACATACCAAAGGATCTAATGACAGATATGTTAAAGCCACTGCAGACAGGGAGATCTTTAAAAAGGCAGAGGAAAGCAAAGCAGGCAAAGGAAGGATTACACAACTGACGGAGGATCATAAAGCACAAGGGATTATCTTTTCAACCTTCAAGCTTAGAAGTCTGATCATTTTCCCGCCGGGATAAAGATCACTCAGATGTTCAATCAAGAAAAACTCCTGCAGGATAATGGTTACTGGGAACTACAGCGTGTCACTGTGCATCAGCTTCAACTCCAGTCGCCTCAGCTCACTCGTCTGAGAATTTTATATTTTCAAACATTTCGAGACAAATCAGGAGTCATTTTGTCTGACAGAGGAAGACCTTTTATCAATTACAAACTTCAATTAAAACCATAAACACCTGTTACACTCACATTCTTATTCACAATGAATGCAACAACAGAGTATGCTTACTTTCTTATGATACAACTGATAGGTTGGGAGTATGAAACGCCAAGAAAACAAAGCAGATTACTGTGTCTTCAAGATGGATGACTGTCACCAGTAGTACCAACCAAGGGAGCGTATCTATGTTTCCCGGGTTCTATGTTTCCCGGGTTCTATGTTCCCCACTTAACCCTGCAAAAAAGGTTCTGTGTTCCCCGCTTACACAAAAAAGGTTCTATGTTCCCCGCTCAACCAAAGCGGGAAACATAGAACCCTTTTTGGTTGAGCGGGAACATAGAACCCGGGAAACATAGGGATGACCCCCCAACGAATACATACAGAATGTCACACAAAATAGGAGCTTAATGCATTGGCAGCTCAGCAATCTCATCTTTAAAGTGACTTGCTCAAGAGTAACATCAAGAAGAGAGTCAACAACTTCCTCTGGTTTAAGGCCTCACTTTGCCTCAAATGAACAACCGCGTATGCAATATTTTCCATTCACGTGTAAAAGCACTCAAAGGCGGGGTAAAATCTTCATCGTTGTAGCTTCTTCTCAACTGGATCCCACCAGCTGTGTCACTAGCCAAGAACTATGTGCTTTGCGGGTCCTTGTAGTCTTGATGTAATTAATCAAAGTATCCTTAAAGCGCCCCACGAATTGCGTTGTTACATTACGTACTTAACGCAAAATTACGTGCTAAACGTAAAGCTTCTTAGGTTATGTTTAGGAAAAGAAACATGGTAACGATATAGGCTACCTTATCATAACTCAAAGTTAACTTGTATGCACACATGAATACTCGTCTCTTGGGAGTGATCTGATTGCAGCTTTCCCGATTACAGTGGTTAAATACGAATTACTGACTCATGATTACGTGGATTATATATAAATTTGGGTGCAATATTTGTTTCTAGGTGTACGGACGAACAGTGCGTAAGAACAGCCTTGATAAATCATATAAATGGGAATAAGAATGCACACTTAAAGGCAGTCCTTCCTCGAAGGCATTCATGGTGTTGAACTTGGTCAAACACAAAAAGTGACCAAAGGAGTTATATACATAAAGTTCAAAGCCTGCCTTCTTCACACCTGGATCTGCACAACTAGCCAAGCTCTGCGTAAAATGGGCAGGATTGTCGATTTACTGCTTAAGATGACTGCGCCATTGGACAAGATGCTTCAGATGCTGTCACATGATCCGACAAGTGAAGCATGGTGTGGCCTTTAGGATTCAAACTGGGCACCTTCTTCTTTGACTTCATAAACTTTTGAATAGAAATCTGTTCGTACTTATTTAAAGATGGTCACAAAAACCAGAAGGCAACCTCAGCAAACCTTTTGCATTTGTCTTAAAGCAATAACAATAATTTACAGAATCCCACTTTCATTTTCAAGCATATCTACCTCACATCTTTGGTATTGAAGAATGCATCTGACCCATGGCACCTATGTCACGTCAGCTTAGACATACCTCGTAATGATTTAATTTGGCATCATGGACATGTTATCCCAGTCTTGGATCTGTGTCAAAGGCCACAGCCGTCAGGGAGGGAACATTTAGGCGGGAGGGAGACACAGGTTCTCGTGTTACATCTCAATTAGCCACCGATTTGTCGGCGAGGCAGGTAAATGCCAGGATCACCCCCAGGGCCCACATTGCAGTGTCAGACTTGATTAGTATGATCAAATAGAGGGAAACAGAGAGAGATGGAGAAAGGAACAGAGAAAAAAAGAGTAATAGAGATGGAGAGTGACCTCGCTGAAGGCCTGTTGCTGAAATCTCTGTCTTCTGGCCCACAATGAGGGGAGTCTCCACAGTGAGAAAGATCTTTTTGATACATTTTTCAGCTGGGCAAGGCGATACCGCAGCTATGCACCGAGAAATTCCACAACTCCCTTCTTTCGCTCTCTGACAGCACAGTCCTCATCCCTCATTCCCTCCCCCTGTGGTGTCTTCACAATCTTCTTATCCATTATCACTGGTTATAAGATTTAAAAAATGGCAGAAAGATGAATGGACTCGAGGCACAACCCTGCAGTCGGCTTCACTGTAGGTTTTCCCTACTATCAGGCTACTGTCAGATCAAATGGCTAACAGAATATCTCCAGTTGACAAGAAAAAGAAAAGCAGTGAAGTGCTTTAAAGTCAAGGCGGTGACTTGACTCGGTTTACAAGGTGCCTGATGGAACAGACAGACTGGTCATTTCTGTTTTTGTCTCCCACACACACTCACACATGCACAGTGGTACATTATAGAATCGGTTCCCCCGGGGTAACACTCTGCACCAATATCCCTTTCAAGTCCTCCCCTCTGTTTAACCAATCAGAAAAAACGCCCACCATCGCAGCAGGCCGTTCTTGGATGTGGTGTTTAAAGACGAGCATGAAGGGATCTTTCCACATTTAAAATGAAGGCAAGAAAAGATTTATGGCTAGTTGGTGGGCGATGTAAAGCATGACCATGTATTGCATATGGAGGAACTAAGAAAATAAAGAAAATTACGTCTTTTGAGGTCCCTTATTAACTGCAGACAATGCTGGATGGCTTTAACAGAGGACAGTGGTGTGCAGAGGGGAAATGATCTGATGGTCCGATTAGCTGCTTCGGTTCGTACTGAAGGTCTTGAAAACCTGATTTTTAATATTTAGCCCGTTTCCATTAGCAACTCGACAAATACCGCAGCTTTGTCAGTGATCTTGATGACTGACACACTTGGGCACTTTTCACGGGGGTATGATACACATCGGGCAGCAGCAGCTGTTGACACAGTATGCAACAACCAAAAAGTGAATGTCCACGTGAGATACCGATGCACAAAGGTACAAACGTACCACCCCACAGAGTTTGTAATGCTGCTGGCAACTACGTAATATAAAGAGTGAGACTGTTCATATTAGGGCAGGAGGGGGTGGTGGATGGGTCAAACAAACTCCAGACTTTCACATGGGAGACCATTGTTCATTTCCCGTGTGAAACCAAAAGTTAATCAAGTTATAGTGTGCTAGTATGTGTTGCATGTGACAGTAGTGATGCAAGTCACATGACGTTACATGATATTAGTATAAATGTATTTATTTTAAGGCAAACCATGATGCTTTTTGTACCTAACTATGTGTTTTTGTTGCCCTAAACTTAAGGAAATAAATGTAAAAATAAGGTGTTTTACTCAGGTTGTACGTTTATTTTGAAAAAGACTATATGCATGTAACAAACTACAACTGTACATTTCCTGTGAGAACAGATGGATATTTTCTAAAGACACGACGCATGTGTAAATTAACGTGCCGTCCTAGAAAGTTCAAAACTGGCACAGGAGGCTACCTAGCGCGTCATAACTTCACATTTACGTCCACTAACAAATGGCGGTATTTGATATGTTGGGATGAGAGTGCATTGTAATATTATTATTTGATAATGAACTTCATCAGGACTTTGTTTTAGTGGTTTGATCAGAATTAACAGACAGTCTTTGAAGCAAGCAAGCAACCCCGTAAGCATCATCAAATCAGTAAAGGAGGGAAAGGAAAATATTGCTAAACTGATTAACATCGCCTTTTTCCAACAGAGCCTTGCCAACATAAAATCGGTGAGATAAAAAAACAGAGGCCTTTCATGGGAAATTATCAAAGGTGTTCCCTTAACTTTGTGTGCTCATGTCATGAGAAAATACCTCTTTGGGGCCTTTGAGAAGCTCTGTAAAAAACAGACTTGTTTAGCTAAAATCTGTTGTTTCCCCCAAAACAATGTCTAAAGGCTCATTCCCACTGGCCCCTGTGCCAGCGTAATGCATTGACAGGTCGCCACAAAATACAATCTGTCTCCGTCTAAGCACCTCTCGAACATGATCCAAAAAAGTCTGCACCAAGTTTGAAAGATAAACTGCATGAGCAAAAAAAAAAAAAAAATATATATATATATATATATATATATATATATATATATATAAAAAAAGCTGTAACCATCGTAACATTTTCATGGACTACCATGCTGCTTTCTACTGTTTACTAACCTTTTTCCAGCATGTTTGTGACATTTAACGTGACACACTAGATAAACAAACAAAGGCATACTACTGCAGAGCCGTGTACACTGCTCTGGTCTTTTTAACATGTTTCCCTAAGTTTATAAAACCCACAGACATGGGCTAAATTTGGTGGGAAAAGGGTGTAAGTGAAGACACCTGTTGCATATTGTTGCTTCAGTGAAAGGATTAAGCAGATGTTGTGCCCATAATTCACAAAAAGTATCCAGGAATAAGATGAAAACAGTTCCTATACAAGTTTCCAACTCTCTTTCCACAGACTGACTTTCTTTGCACTCCAGCAGTTGGATTTTCATCTCATTTTTTTCAACCGATATATATCAAATTAGAAAATCTGGAAAAACAAAACGCATAAAAAAATTCCTCTTTAATATAAAATGTTTACAATATTTAAAATTGATGTGGCCTTTGTTACCACTGAATTCCTTTTTAAGGCCATGTCATTTGCTTTAACCAAACCAATAAAACCTAGTAAACTTTATTACATTTTTGTGACATTGTTAAAGTTTGTCTAAACTTCACTTGACAGTTGCACAAAATGTAGCCATTATATCTCCGCTTCTGCCTCCCTCCACTGCTCTCTCTCCGCCTCCAGCCTGTGTGTCAATCCATCCGTCTCTAATCCTCTTCCTGTACGGCTCACTGAAACCTCAACGTTCATTTGTGCGACTCTTTGTTTGGCATCCAGTAGAGGGTGTCTGCCTCTCCCCCTCCTCTGTCTCCATTCATCCCTCCATCCTCCACTTCCCTCTTTTAACCACTTCCACTCTCCCTCCATCCTTCGGTCCCTCCACCCACCTGACCTCCACTCATTCCTCCCCTCATCCGTCTTTCATCTCCTTCATCCTCCATCAGGCCATCCTTCTCTCACACACTCAGTCTGCTCTCCTCCGTGCTGAGAGAAGGACAGTGCAGCGTCCTGGCAGCTCTCCACCCTCCCTGCCTGGGAGGAAAAATAAACAAGCGTCCACATGTTCCCAAGGAATTTTAATGACTTCCATAACTCTGACTTCTTTACCTGCCAAAACCCAGGCAGCATGAGAGAAACGGGGGACTCTGGACGAGCCAGTGTTAGCGGCTCTGATGACGAGCTTCGGGAGCCTGAGCCAAGTAGTATCCTTTGAAGAGCTGAGCAGTTTTAAAAGAGGCTGGAGGTTTCTCAAGCGAGAAGCCATATAGCCATATAGACAAATCTAACAACGCTACATAAACCTTGACACTAAAAGACATTTTAAAGTAGAATAATTCAAAAACATTTTTTTAAATGCTGAATCAATGGTTAACACTCTGCCAAATCAACTGTAAACTGCAGATTTCTTTCTTTCTGTTACACATTAACACACACGCACACACACACACACACACACACACACACACATTTGCATCAGTAATGACCATGGCTAGATTGGGGCCTTAGCACGCATTAAACGCGTAGTGGTGTGCTGAGCAGTGATCTGTGCATCCTCACAGCAGGAAACCCATGATAATGTGGTCCTCCTTAGAAACAGTCTCTGTCCTCAGCTGGGATGTTTAAATGCACTGAAGTGATTGGCTCAACATTTGTGGCTGGGCAGGAAGCTACAGAGAAAATGGCATTTACAGAGAACAGTAGCCCTTTTTAAATAGGAATTGTGCAAAGTTGCATGAAAGCCCAATCAGCCTTTGTTCAGCATCGGCAATATAAAAACAAAATCTGGGAGTGCAGCAAAATGCTGCCTACTTTTGATTATACAGAATGCGCCTTTTTCGGGGCAATGGGGGGCATAAGCAAGTAACAAAATGTGTGTGACGTAAACAGTGACGTGGGAGGGAAGCCGCGGCTAGTCAGCCCGTCTGTCACCTTTCCCGTCATCTGATGGTTAATGGCCTCTTCGTTTGCGAGGACAAGGAGGGCGCGCAATTCCTTGTTTCCCCAGTTGCTCATCTTTACAGTGTCTGTCAGGTTTGCGTTTCCCTCTTACTACTAGCTGCTCATTCCTGCTATCAGCTGTTTCCTGTTTATCCACCACCAGTGGGTCGCACGTGCAGCGTCATCAACAGCTCCTCCCACAAGTCTTCCCATGGCGGAAGGGCGCCTTGTTTTTTTTTTAACCAAAAAGGTTCTGCCAATATGTCTACCCTACGAGGTGGAAAATTGGGCACCTCGGATCAACTCGCCATTCCGCCTCTGTGTGTCTAAACGCTTGCAGCTTGCAGGCAAAACGGCCCAACATTTGCCGAAAATCTGGCAGTGTAAAAGGGGCTAGTACCTCTGTAATTTCCTGTGTCAGGTAGTGAGGCTTCACTTCTATGATTTGCTGATCTGCACGTTTTGGCCAAGGCTACTATCTGGGTGCAACTGCTGTGATGGACATCACTAAAGACTTCAGTTTGCTTGAAACAAGTGGGTTTGCATGATGTCTCATCTGACTACATCTTAAAGGCCCTGACACACCAAGCCGACGGTCGGCTGTTGGGCCGTCGGTGAGCGTCTGTCGGCCTAGTTTTTGCGGTGTGTCCCGCACCGTCGGCACTTCCGCGTCGGCGGCTTTTTGGCCGATTGAGCATGTTGAATTGGCGGCGGAACTAGTCGGTGAAACAGATCACTCTGATTGGCTGCTCAGTTTAGCGAATCAGTGCACGAGAAGAGAAACGGAAATGACGAAAGAAAGCAAACGACAAGTCAATATGGCTGTTGAATCAGCGGCGGGGCTTGTCGGTGAGAGATCACTCTGATTGGCTGTTCAGGTGAGAGCGATCACTCTGATTGGCTGTTCAGCTTAGCGAATAAGTGCACAAGAAACTGGACAGGAAAGAGCCGAGCGAAATTTTTAAAATCGGAGGTTTCATTTGTCTCCAGCTCTCGACACAGGTTCGGGAAAGCCCCTTGAGCCTGTCGCTGCAGTATCCATGATTTCACCCATTTCGTGCGGTTTCTCCTTATTTTTCCTCTCCGCGTCTTCCTCTCTTCTTCCACAAGCAAAAGACCAAGGGCTGACAATGCCAGTGCCATTTGTAACTTATCAGACATTTTATCAGCTACACGAAACCGTCTGTGGCGAGCGAGAGTGGCGTGAAAATGCTAAGCAACCGCTAGCTTCTTTGTTTATATTTCATGCATTCGTCGGACTTCCAGTTTCCCGAGTTATTTCCTCTCACGCATGCGCAGAACTGGCCGTTGGCCGGTTGGCCAACGGATGTTGTCTGTGCAGTGTGTTCAAATGTACTGACACAGGGCGACGTGAGGCGGCGTAGACAACGGAACAGTCGGCTTCGTCGGCTTCGTCGCCGCTAGTTCTTTTGCCGTCGGCTTGGTGTGTCAGGGCCTTAAGGTTAAAGTGTTTATGGCTGATGAATGGACACACTACAAAAGCCTGCCGTCACAGCCTCCCTCTGGCTGCCTCCCTCTGCCTCTCCAATCTGTCTCCCAGAGTTCTGTGTCTTTTGCATGTCTTCATAGTCTAAGAATCATAATGGGGAAAAGCTTGCACACTTTCATTCTCCTCTCGGCAATCATGATGTTGTATCCAGATGTGCTCACAATAAGTGACGGCAGCAGTTGTGTGAAGAATAAAAAAAGAGAGCTTGAGAGAGAAGGTCAAACCCGTTGACCTGACAAGCACTTTGTTTAAAGCGTAGCACACGGAGGCCTCTATATAAACCAAACATCGTGCGCTTCAGCTACACAAGGCTTTTGTTGTAACAACAGGAGCTCTGATCACAATTGCGTAGAGTATGACATACAGCGGGTATCCCAACCATATGACCCTTCCTGGGGTTGAATTGTCTCTGGTGTGTATGAGTGCACACACGATTGTTCATGAGTGTATGTTTGCAGTGACTGAGGTCCAGAGGAGACTCACTGTCAGGTGGTAAAACCCTCGTTGGGAGTGTGTTTTAATGGGGCCGTGACCCACAGACTGTCAGGTCAGACTCCAATGACCTGACCTGAGAGTAGACGGGGGGTTGATGGGAGTTCTGTCGAGGGTAAACCAGGGCAATAAATCTGTGGAATTACTCTTGTCACATTAAATACTGAGACCTGTTTAAGCAACAGGGAAACAAAACAGCCACGACTTTCAATGAACTTGTATCAGAAGAATATCTTTTTTAACTTTGTGAATCTTTGCTTCAATTCACTGATTTATTTAACATAAGGGCTGCATTGCATCTGTGCATTTGTAACTCGCCTTGCCTTCTCTTCGCCTTAGCATTAGCAGCACATTACGAAATCAGACAATGTGTTTTATTACACATGTGTCAGCGGAGGGGAACACCCAGCCCACTGGCAGGACCAATGTTTATATTTCTGATCTCCTCGGTTGTGTTATTCTTTCCCTCTCAACCCGGGACCAGCTGCAGAGGAAATGACAATACGAGGGGAAAACAACAGAAATTAATAACATCTCCTCCCACCTACTCACGTGCCCAGGCCTTATCCCGAACTGGTCTTTTTCTGTACATGTGGCCTGTTCGACCTCCCACCCTACTCCTCAATCTGCACTTCTACTCGTTTCATCTACACGATTGTGACCCTCGACCCATGAAACTGATACGTCACTCTGTGTTGCACGAACTCAGGAGGCTCACACACTTCCAGATTTAGTTTCTCCCTCTCCTTTCCCCTCTTTGGACCCCGTCCTCTCATGCGCGAGGAATCTGGGCTGTGTTCTCGAACTTTAAGCCAGCAATGATTAGCAGGCCTTGGAGTGTGGACCCACAGAACTCCCCCAAAGTTGTAATGTTAGAGCTTTATGGCTCAATGCAATCAAGAGATTTGTCTGTTCCTCTTTGTCTTAAATGTGTAAATCTACTGTCTGTATATCTGCACAGTAAAACATCTTAGCCCTTTTATACTCCCCTTTTTCCTGTAGTCATCACAGTGTGAGAAAGGTACATGCTGACTTAAGACTCTCTCTCACAGAGGAAACACAAAGGTACAGATCACCTCAGAGAATACAGACGGATCAAATCAGCATATTTTCCGGTGAACCCGATTAGGTAGATCCGGATGAGAAAGCACAATGAGAGTACAAACTAGCCATCTCCTCGCTCTAATCCAGTTTGTGTGACAAAGGTAAGAGACGAGAGGAAAGGAAGCTCTTTCAGCTGAGGCACAAGATCAAGATTAACAGGATTCACAGAGACAAAGGAGGATAAAGGTTAGAAATGAAACATGGATGTTCTCAGAGAAATTCTCTTTCCCCTTGGAGAGGACTGTGAATGACAGATGCTTTGGATTTGTTTCCTTCAAAGGTGACTCAGTAATCCATTCCTTTAAGATACGCTTAGACATAAAGCAATGGGGGCTGTACATTGGAATATCGTGTGTACATGGTAGGGATGTCAGTTTTGGTTAATTTGCTTTCATTAGCCTGACACCCATTACCACTGACTAACTGGTTAATTAAAAAAAAAAAGTAAAGTGACGTGAAATACAAGAGGCCAAGAGGCGCTACTCAGTGAGCTTTGGCATCACATTTGAAAACACAATCCATTATGAAGTGGTTTCTACTTGTTTAATGGTCTCTTGACTTTGTTGACAGACAGCTGGCTCGCTGCAAAAACATGCGGAAATATAGCGTCCACTGTCCATCCTCCAGTATCCACTGTTTAGCTAGCCTCGGCCTCTCTGCAATGCCACCCTGGGTCTGGTGGGAGCAGGCTAGCAACACCACTCATTTGGCGATTACCGCTGGTAACGGCATCCCATTGGTGGGATGGCATTGCTGTCCATTGCTGTTGCTGTCGAAGACCAGAGGGGGGCTACCATGTTTCCGCAGTAAAGCCATTCTGCCATTGGAACGATGTCACTGGTCGTAATCACGGAATGAGTGGCACCGCTAGCTAGCTCTAACCCCACCTGGGTGGAGCACACCGCAGAGTGACCAAAGCTAATATTAGCTAACCAGTGAAGAACAGAAGTTGGGAAGTGGGCACTATGTTTCAGCATGTTGACGCAGGTTATCTGTCAGCAAAGCCAACATTTACATCACAGAACATTAAAATTTCAGCACCTCTAAATGGATAGCACTTCGGAATGTGGTGCTAAAGATCACTGAGTCAATGGAGCAACAGACTATAAGGAAAGGCCTCCTGTAATTCAAGTAATTTTGCCTTTTCTTTTTCTTCAAAAATATGTGATTGGTTACGAGCTAATAGGTGTTGAGCTAGCAAAAGCAAAATTAACAGGACCTGACATCTCCAGTTTTGAGCAGATAACCCCTTTAGCATTGCTAACCAACGTATGTTAGCGCTACTAGCAATGCTGACACCGCTAACGGTGCCAACACTGATAACATAGTTAACAATATTAAGAAGGGTTTTCATCTCAAAACTGAGCCGCTTACTCACCAGGGTGAACTGGTGGTAGATAGGAGGGTGGGCACAATGTTTCCACAGCAACACTGTTGAGTCGGGATGGTGTTACTTGCGGTAATAGCTCCCATCAGACCAGGGTGGTGCCAGTGCACTGAACTGAAGAGTAGCAAAACTAACCTATGGACCGACAAGAATATTCTTGGCCTTTACTGATTACAGGTTAACCAATGACATCGCTAGTACATAACAGAAATCCATCAACTCATTTATCTTCTTATCATCACTTAATGCCCTGAGCTCAGAGGAAAACATTGTGGTGAACTGTGCCAGTATAGGATGTTCCTGATTTCTCCCTCACATTGTACAATATCTTGTACAATGTGTTTTCACCAACACTACTGACGCATATTCCAGCACTTGTTTACACTTGGGAGACTTTAACTATTAAAAAGACTGTGGCTGTAGTAAACACAATCTCTGCTTTAGTAACTAGGTTTGGTTATAGCCAAAGCTCCACTCTGATGCAATTCTCTTGATGGGAGGTGTGGGACTTCAAACTGGAGTCCCTCCTCACTGAGCCCTACTCATGTATCCACTTCTGGATGAGGAGAAACCCCATCCTGCCCTCTTAAATGACTTCCAGGTTTCGGTTAAGAAGGAGGGAGAGAAGGAGGAAAGAAATGATAGAAAGAAAGAAAAAGAAGAGATTTGAGGGGAAATTGGGAGGTTGTGTGCTCAGCCCCCTCACTACCAGAGTCAATATTTGCCAGTACAGAGAAGCTTCCCAGTCAATGATGAAGTCATTGTTTTTTGGGGAAACAAGGTTCTGTATTGTTTTGCAGTGTATCCCAGGGATGTCATAAGTGTTTGTGCTAGCTGGTTGGTATGATGCTTCGTTATGTAAAAGTTGACAAGGCCAGGATGAGTAAAGCAACACCCTCCTTCATGCATGCTTCACTCCTCCTTATACAATCCCCCAACCTGCCTTTACATTACACAGAGCTGCACATCCCTGCAGACATATGTCACATATAAGCAGACAGCTTGTCAAAAAACGTCTCCCTTTTCTTTGTTCACACATCCCCTCTTTTTTTACTTACGAAGCAGAATTCAGGGTTCCAAAAGTTTCTACTCTTAAAGACTTTATCCCAGGGAATTGAGAAATTAGCACGTATCACCTTGCATTTGGTAGCAATTAGAGTGAGAGTCAATGGAGCATTAAACATTACAATAAAAAAAACTCATAAAACACCTTTCAAACTTACCACAGCTACAGAAAAACCAAGAGTGGCCTCAGTTTGATGTGGTTTCTTATTCGACTAGCTTCCATCAGCATTATTATCTAACACTAATAAAAGGCTGATGCCGGTTTTATGCAAACACAAACCCTGAAATTCCTCCCTAGGAACAGCTGATCTGGTGTAAGACACACGATAGTCCCTGTGACTCAGCACAAGTCTGCTATTATCACTGCCAAGACGGGGAGGGAGGCAGTCCTTGATGAAAAAGAAGGACTGAGGAGAAACTATTAGATGCAAACAACATGCTACGTTTGCAGATAAAAATGTTCATGAAGCACTTCGGGTCAAAGAGTAAGTACAACTTTGGGTCTTATGACCAAGCGAAGCAAATTTATGCACAGTAATGGAGTAATATTTGCAGATGGGGATGAACCAAAGTGAAAGGAACATAAGCATAATGGAAAGTAAAGGTTGGTCATGAATGGGGGAGAAATGTCCTGCTGCATCGTGTCCCCAAGGCCTGAGTCATCTGCTGGTTTTGTGAATATTTCATCTGGTGGAAACTTTTACTCAGTGTCTAGGAGTATTCAGTAACTAATCTAATCTTGAGCATGCATTCACAGCCAATGCAACTACTTTTTTTTTTTTTTAAAGATATTTTTGGGGGCATTTTTAGCATTTATTTGATAGGACAGACAAGTGTGAAAGGGGGAGAGAGAGAGGGAGTGACATGCAGCAAAGGGCCACAGGCTGGAGTCGAACCCGGGCCGCTGCGGCAACAGCCTTGTACATGGGGCGCCTGCTCTACCACTAAGCCACCGACGCCCCCAATGCAACTACTTTTATTCACACTTAAAATGCATACATTACATTAATACATAACATTTACTAGGTCAGAAGCCACATTAACAGTTTACTGAACACCTACAGTAACAGGTGTGTATACATTTTCCTTACTTCTACAAATAACTGTGAGGTAACTTTGATGACAAGTCATGAGAGCAACATGTCAGCAGGTCCTGCCGGTCGGTGAGGACAGGTTCAGCAAAGCTTTCCCATGAACTCTGACCCAACCAGAGCAGTCTATAAAAAGTGTTACTGGTTTCACCCCACAAGCCTCAACTCACTGCGGTCAAGGCCGACTGGGAGCCTGGGGTCAGAAGGGTCTAACCACTGCTGGGCGAAGAGAAGCGCAAGACATTGCCAGACATTTCTATTGGCACTTAGCCACTTAGCTGATATTATCATCCAGAGGGGCATGGACAATGGATATAGTGAGCGCAGTTTGTATCTCACTGCCCTCTCAGGCATCCTCAGAAAGCAAACAATTCAACCACGCAGCATCAATTCCTCCTTTTTGGAGCCGTTTTCAAGAATTTGATTAAGTGGAATGATTGTAAACCACCGTGGGAGAGGACAACAGTGTCAACAAAACATGAGATATGTTTTTAAGTCTGAAGGAAATTGAGGATCAGTTGTCCATGGGAATATCAAACTTTAAAAGACCTCAGTGTTTACTAAATAAAATTACCTTGACTGTAAGAAATTGACCATTTGGCAGATTCAAAGATCTCCATGCTTTGCTTTCTGCAAAGAAATGTGATTGTAGTGAGTCTGGGCCCCTGCGTGTGCACCTGCATTAGAGCTGAAACGTGTGCAGTCCTTTGTCAAAGCTCACATCTAAGCCCCTCACTGGGACCCAGCCCAAATACATTTGGTTTAACTTAGAGCAGGACTGCAGTGTTCAATCAGACCCAAATCACATCATCAAAAAGGTTCAGAGCTTTCATCAGCCAGAATCTGACAGCATTCATTACTTGCTTGGCCGGCCGACAGGTGACGCTTAACAGAGTTTATTGAGTGTGCACTTTTATACAAACAATTAAGCACGAATCTAAAAAAGTACAAATATATACAGCTTATGTACACACAGTGACATAAACCACACACACACACACACACACACACACACACACACACAGGGTCAATCATCCCTTCTTAAGTGGAAACATAAGGAGAGGAACTGGAGAGCTGCTTGGGTCACTGAGGTTGATTGAGACACCGGGACAATACTTCACCTCCCAGGCCTCAGCATGGGGGAAACTGAACCTCTTTCAGCTACTTTAAAAATGTAATCGAACTACATGTCCAAGGTTGAAGTACAATATCTCACTTGCAACCTCGAGGAATCTGTCTTAATTTAACACAAAGATATATCTTAAAAAACCTTGACCCGAGAGCAGGCATGTGGTGTTGAATTCAGATGAATGCACATTTGCCTGGGGAGAGGAAATCAAGGCCAGCAGGACTGCAAATCACTCGGCCTGAAGCAGCAATATTTTCGTCCAACCTCCCCGGCATACAAAGTCATTCCTGAAACAATGAGAAAACCTCAGAGAATGGCCAAAAGATGAAGACCAAACAAAGCCTGTTGCAAAGGTCCTGTTTTATTACTTCTCTGGATAAAAAAAAAAAAAAAAAAAGCTCTGGACAAATATTTGATTAGACGACTCAGGATTTGTCAGAGAACTGAGGCCATCACCATGGTAGCAAGTACCATGGAAGCAGGGTGTGTGCGCAGATTGTATCTGTCTTCTACAGACAGAGTTGAATCTCAAAGCAAAATAAATTTTACCTCACTCTGCAAACAAGACCATTGAAATTGCAACTGAAATGACCGTGCACATTTTGTTTATTCATAAAGTGTTTTGAGACATTTTGTGACTGCAATCTTCTTTTCAGCAAGAACAAGATGTTTAACAAACAATCTTTTACATTCTTTCTGCATGATGCTATCCTATTATTAGAGCATTATAATCAATGACATTCTCTGAGGACCTCTAGTTTCAAGTATGTGTACCTTGGTGAAGACTGAGGCTGGAACAATATGTTCATCTCCTGTTTGGATATTATTCTTGGGTGAAGACTCATATAGCACCACAATATCAACTTTGATTGCCACATTGTTTTTTTTACAATGTGAAATGGATAAAGTCTTATGACATTGTAGAGTTGCATGCAGCACACTGAATTGCTCGGCTCCTCAACCCATTCTCGCTCTCACTCTCTGTTTATCAGACCACAATTGAGACAAGAAATGACAAGCTAACACAGACTATTCCTCGGGAGGAGAGCAGTCAGAAGCACCGGAGATGGACCTTCAGGAGCAGCTGTAACAATTTAAGATCAACTGGAGCAAACCCCAGCGCCAGGGACACAGCAGGCTGCATGGGTTTAATCTGTGTAACAGCAGCAACAGAAAGTTTGCTGATCCGGCAGGGAGTTTTCACTGGCTGAATCTCAGTAGCTGTTCAGGCTGCTGAAGGTCTGTGTTCTTGGACCAACCATCATTTTCGACTCTGGCACTTCAGCTTTGTTTTTTACTTACAGATTACTACAACAAAAGCAGCATTTTCTTTCCACCGCATTTAAATTGTAACAATTCAGGCATTTAAAAAGCAATCTTTGGTGGATCCCGGTTTTTTCCACCTTAAGCCAGTAAAGAAAGTGTGTGTGTTTGTGTGAGGAGGTCACAGCCCTCAGGAGGCAGTACCATGGACGCAGGTGTCTGTGTCACTGATGCGAATCCATCAGACATCATCGCTTCACCGCTGACATGACAGGCATGACAGCAAGTCAACCCTTATTTGCTGGCGGTTGAGAAATTATTTCAGCTGTGCTAGACAGGCGAAACGGTGAGATGACAGGTAATAAGACATGAGCAAACAGACACACTTTAGAGTGTTAATTCTAATATGGACACGACACTGACATTTTCAAGTTTTGTTATTACACTTCAGTGTTCAGGCTCGTTTTGTTGCACTGCTGAATGGTCTTACTGCAGAAAGATGTGGCGTAGGTTGAAATTATACCTTGCTACCAAACCAAAGGCAGCACAAACAAGACTCAACTTGACTCTTAATATTTCTACTTCACTCCCTAATCCAACAGATGATAAGAGTTTGCTGTCAGATAAAATGTGTACTGAATGTTAAAATCAGAGGAGATTGAGCTGGATTAGAGTACTGATTTTGTGCTGCTTCTTCTGTAGAGGTTTACAGAGAAAAGAAACACTGCTCCATAACCTCGAGGCCTGGGATACAGATCCTCGATCACGCCAAACACCTCAAGCAACAAGAAATTGAAAAAATTAAGTGACTAAAAGCCGCACATTCAGAGCCGGCAAACAGAGATAACAACACAAACAAAGGACAACCAAACAGCAGACTTTCCCATCACTCTGTCTGTTATTCTACTATGAAAGGGGGCCTTTCATAGGAACACCCAGAAAACAACAGGCAGAAATAGAAACAAGCAGCTGCTTATCACTGCTCAGTGAATGGTAAACAGACACCTATGAAAAGATTGGCTAAAGCACTTGACTGCATCACTCCGCCTTTCCCTCGGGGGTTAAAGAACAGTATAGGAACCACAAGAAACATTAGATTTTAGACAGAAATGAACCTTTGGGACTTCTAAAAGTTAAAACAAGTAGATGACTACATGCAGGTAACAGCTCATCTCTTATAAATGTGTCCCAAATGCATGAAACCCAGCCCCCTCTCTGTAAACTTCAAGCACATGAACCTACCCCCCGCCATCAACCCACTAAGCATGCTGACACTTGAGAGGGCGGCACCTCTCTTCTGCACACAGAAAGCCATCTCAGGCCCATTCACAGCTCCTGCCTCTATTCTTCTCCAAAGTAAAAGCAATCTGAAAAGGAGGGAAGAGGCCCTCTGCTTTTTCATTTAGCATGAAGCAACCAAAGCAGAAAAGTCCTCTGTTCTCCTCCTGGCTTAGAAGTTTCTAATGTAGCCTGAACTTGCCGTGCATGAGGTACCAAGAAAAATAAAATCCATGCCTCGAGCTTTGAAAACAATGTGTGAGTTTATCACAGAGTCGTGCTCTTTTTCCTTGGTACTGTCAGCTCTGGGAAATGTCACAACCGCACAGAGGCAACAAGAGTAGACAGCAGTGAGATAGCAGCCTTGATGGTGGAGAACACAGCATCCATTATACCAGTCACAGAACACACACACACACGCACGCACACACAGAGGCACACAACATGCAACAATGAGCCAGCATTGTAAAGAAACTGCGCTACAAACCTGCTGGACCGCCAATTAGAGTTTAACTGCTGCCTCCGAGCCTTCCTCTTCAGTTGTGATCCACCTGCACTGCAGCGAGTCCTCTGCCTGTACTGCTCTCTCTCTAACACGCCTCTCCCATTGTAGCTGAGTGCAGTGTAAAACTGTTGCGCCGGCTGCCCTCTTTCCTTCACGCTCCTCCTACGGTATCTCCCCCTTTTTTTTTCCTTTAGTGCTCTTTCTTTCCCACTAAAGCAGGAGTCACTTCACAATATCTGGTCCTGTGCAGAGTAACACTGATAGAAAACAACTTCTCTGATGCAGGAGCTGCAGAGAACTAGCCAGCATGCAGAGAGAGAGGGGAAGACTGTGAAATCAGTGAGTGATGAAGGTGGTGGGGGGTAGAAGAGGGGTGAAGAAGGGGGAGGGTCAAACCTGATTTAAATTCACGCACACAGGAGTGAGATGACAGGGTCCTTTCCCCTCTTAGAGCTTCAGCTGTGTGTGAAAAATACCTTAATTTTTTTCTGTTATAAAACCACTTATTGGATTTATTCCCTCCATCTATATTCTTACCTTCTCTAAATCTTCTTAACTATTCTCCAATTTCTTTTAAGATCAAACTTTTATTTAAATTTCTCCTCTCTATCCATCATCGTTGCTACATTTTCCAGAGTCCTTGGCGAGACAGAAAGAAAAAAATGCCTGTTTCTTTCAGCAAAGTTTGACAAGAGAGCCTTCCCCTACTTTCCCTCCACTGAAAGGGTCCCTCCCTCCCCATTACTCCTCCAAAAGACGTCCAGCACTTTCCCTGATAGCAGCTTAACAACCTCCTCATGTGAGGAATCTCACCTCCGCACAAAAGAGTTTGGGGAGGGGGGGGGCTTTGACCAAAACAAAGACAGGAGGGAGGTGCTGGTATTTAGGAATTGGGGAATTTGCATGAAGCATCAAGACGATGAATATTCTGCAAGCTTTTTGTGTGCTTGTAGAGTTTCAGAATACACAAGCAAGCCAAACCAAGCCTCTTCCTCGGAAGGAAACATCATTAGCCACTATCTTGTGAGGCTACATAAACAATATGTTTTCATTTTAAAATGAAAACAATCTTTGTACAGTCAAGTATTTCAGAACTAACCTCTGTCCATACCATGCCTGAAAATATATCACATGAACATTGACATATGCTGGGCATGCATGTGCCCGTATAAACAGGAAGCAGATTGTCTACTTTGCAGTTGGTTGCTTAGTTACGGAAACTACGAAGTGAAAAAACAGACTTTTTTTTTTCTTACACCGACGATGAGATGAAATTGTTACTGAGAGTAACACAGGAGTATAAAGCAGTCAAGGCGGCGGAAACCACAGATTGGGAGTTTGCAAAGCAAGCTCAGCAACATAACAGAGCAGAACTGGTAGAGCCAGGTATCGTTACAAAAAATACAATTCCAGTGTCCATTCCAGTGCTCTTAAAGTGATACTGATACCAGTGGAGTTCTTCACTTGATACCTTATTTCTACTTCATTTGATACCCATCATGTGAATGGAAGCATTCAGTTGCGTAAATACCACCAGGCACCACAGAGCGTGTAGAACTGTCATATTTTCGGCATGCTGAACTGTCAACTCCATTAAATACACCTTGCTCTACTGGCTGTGAGCAAAACCATACAAATAGTCTTTTTTTCCAGATGTGGTAACAAAAAGGATAGAATGAAGGTATCTTTTGACTGGAAAAGTTTCAATACCACTTGGGACTGGGTTATTTTGGTTGATAAGATATGTAAGGTATCGCGCATCCATACCAGGCCCTAGGTTCCAGGAGCATTAACCACTGCCCGAGGAAGCCATGGGAATGGGAAAGGAGTAACGCTACCCACACAAAATGGATAAAATCACAAAATGTCTTGTTATAATGTTTTGGTTTGACACGTCTTGTCTAAAGAGACCCAATAGGGAACCGAATGTGTGTTCTCCATCTAGACAGAAAGGCGAAAAGGCAACCCTGGAGTTTCAAACTAAAACGGGGTCAGCGGCATTTTCCAAGGTCTCCACTTACGTGGTTCCAAAACCTCAGAGTAATGTGGACACTTGGCATACACGTAGCAAAAGTTAGGCTATGTTCTACTACCAAAATGCAATAGCATGAATGTAGCCAGAGTGAGATGAGAATACTGATGTCACAGTCATGGCCTTGCGCTCCATATAAGTGAAAGCCAGCAGTCAGTTAGCCTAGCTTAGCATAAAGAAGGAAACAGCTGCTTGTAGAAATAGGGACACATCACCCCCTAATACAGTGAATTGTCGTTTTGACACTTTGGCTTTCGTAAGGACTGTAACAAACTTCTGTAGCAAACACAGTATTACATGTTCATTAGTGATATTCAGAGGTGCTGGTAAGCAGATTTTTCTTATCTTTGGACAGATCCAGTCTGTATGCTAAGCTAAGCTAACTGGCTGCTGGCTCCAGCTTCATCATGTTATCAATCTTCTCATCTTACTCTCAGCAGTGTACTTTCCTCAGTGTCTAATTCCTTTATAGGAGGCTCAAAGACACATATGAACAGTAAAGGGTAAATACTACTTGTTGGCAAACACTGTAGGGACTATATATACCTCCAACAGGACACCGATAATTAATATGCTTTAGTGTTGTCACATTGCTGTGGTTAGGTCAATTTGTTAACTTGGGCGATAATAAGAAGAGGCCAGGGGAATGACATTAAATTAGCATGTGAAAGGATCACTCACTGCTCACACTGTCCAGGCTGGCCACACAAAGTTCAACTGAGGAGGCATCTTCACACTAATTCCCTCCATGTCCCTGAACAACTCTTAACACACTGGCTTTTATGGCCATCATTTAATTAGTGTGTTTTCAACTGATTTTGAGAAGATGGATATTGAGGAAAATCCATTTCCAAGAGGCCTTAGATTTCTCAGAACTTCGTTTAGAAGAATTAAAATAGGCATAGGCTGACATTTAACTCCCCTCACGTAAAGAAACGGTTGGTGTGTGTAATTTATGGTTAGTAAGAGCAACAAACAAATCTCAAATGAATTTTTAATTACCACTTCCTCGAAAATGCTTCCATTTAGAGGGTAAAAGCCTGGCTTTACTGCTGACTAGCACAGAAACAAGGCAGACAATAATTATAGGAAGTAAAAATACATATACGGCAGGACGAGCAAGTGAGCCAGCTGAGCCTGAATCAATCCAGAATCAATTATTCAGACCGAGAGAGGAGGGGATTATGGGGAGACACACTCTGGACAAGCTACTGTATACCCAGCTGTCAATCTCTAAGTGGCAGGGATTCCCTGCTTACTCTGCTTGTCTGTGCGGCGAGTGTGGTGTTGTTTGTCAAACTACGTCTAGTACGGGTGGATCAATCCCTCGTCAGGGCTGAAAGCAGTGAATCTCCCACACTGGAAACTATTTAGTTGTGGTGTGTTGAAGCTGCACTGGAATAAACGCTGTCCTCTGTGTTGTCGGGAATAATTTGTAGCTGACAGCTAATGGCTCATGTTTGCAGGAAAATCTCATACCTGCATAGCCTTGATGAGAAGATGCTTCATATGAGAATAATTAACACATGCATTTATTTAACAGCATATTAGAGGAGCAGCAACACATGCACTCTCACGGTGTCCCTGCGGCTCTCTCAGACTGTGCATACCTGTCCCAGAATAAACCTGGCCCTCTGGCCTCCCGCTGGATGCCTGGTCTAACATTAGCACATATTTGAGTGAACTGTGCAGGGGCCCGGCAGTCTCCACGGGTTAAAAAAGGATGCACGTCTAGATTATTTATGAGCTGGATTGCTAGTTGTAACTTTCTACAGTACCCGCTTTAAGAAGGGGAAGGAGGAAGATGAAGTGCATTTTGCAAATGGCAGAGGGTGTATGCACAGTGTGTGTTAATAAGCACTCATAGGTAGGTAATTATATAGTTCAAGCAGAGCAGGATGAGCTCTACAGTCAGAATAAAGATGTAAATCTCTGTTGGTAGGTAATTCTGTGTGTGTACATGTGATCGGTGCTCACCACAAGATTCATACATTATAAATCATTAAACGGTTACGTGATCGACAATCAGAACAATCAGAAACCTCTCCTGTAAGTATGCCTATACTAAGGTCCTGTTTATACGACAGCGATTTCAACCGAAAATGGTAAACTTTAGGTGCGTTTGGCTGATCGTTTACACAGCAGTGGTGTTTTGGGTGCCTGAAAACGCATCGTTTCGAAAACAGGTTCCAGAGTGCAATTTTTTGGAATCAGCACTGTCTCCATTGTCATGTAAACTTGCAATATGTAGTTCCTCTGAAGAGACTTTTCGCACATGCGCATTACGGTTCCGGTCACTCGGCACGCGCAAGAAAGTCGACCATCACAACAGCAATGGCGGACTCCCGAGCTCTGTTTGTGCTTCTCACAAACTTTATCGACCCTTCTCCAGCAAAGTGTAGATTTACTGTAGCAACTCCACCTCATCGTCCATCCAGAAATCCGTGCGGTTGCCATTTTGTTTGATTATACATCACCGCTCTGTAGAAGGAAGCACGTGTGCGCAGGCGCCTGTTGTTTCATTACAAAGTCACACCGCCAACTACCGGCCTGGCATGTAAACTACAGTGTTTTTGCGGCTCCATGTGCACAGCGATTGTTATCAAAACATTGTCGTCTGAACGTGAAACTTTTTTCAAAACGAAAAAGAGAAATTATTCCGTTTTCAGCAGATCGTTTTTGTGTAAACATGGCCTAGGGTGGAAATATATGTCTCCCTTGGGATGCAGCAGATAATCAGATCAAAAGCTGTATTGTACATTAAGCTGTAATAGCATTCAAAATAAATGATACTAAAGCAGCCTGCCATGTCTGAGGAGGCATACATCATTTCTCCCCATGATGTGTTCCCTTGATTTGCATCCAGCAATATTGTATCAATTGATTCAATGTTCTAATTTGCCTTGTGTCCCATCTAGAGCCACCATACATTCTTGGAGTTCTTTCCGCTATTACATTTGCAAATATGTAGCTTTTCCTAATGAAAACCAGTTAAGTACACAGCCAGGAGCAGTAGAGAAAGCCATACCCACAGAACTGCAGCATCAACAAGAATAAAACAATAGTTTGTCAGGATGTTTTCTTCCGAAAAGGAACAAGATGTGCTTAAAAATTAGATCAAGTGGCTTAAAAAAAAACCTAAACCAAAACAAAAAAATAATAATTTCTTTGCCCAGAGTCCAACTCTGTGCACGCACAGTGAATGAACCCATTCTACTCGATGCAAACACGAAAGGATAGCAAACCAAAGGAACTGCTGACGCAAGCTCAAATCCCCTGAAAAACCCAGAGGAAGTGCAAGGATTCACCTGCAGTGACCTATTGGCCTGCATCCAGCATTGCAAATAAAGTGTGTATGTGGAGTAAAGAGTAGAGGGAAGTTGATGCAGAGGAGAGGGGTGGAGGGCTCATATCACAGTGACTGACTGCCTTTTTGTATAAAAATTTGAGCCATGTGTTGTCAAATCCCCTGATAATGCAGGAAGGCAGTGATAATGCAGAAAGGCTTTGCAGCAGCTACAGTGGAGAGTTTTGTGTTTGTGTTTAAGTAATAAAACCTGTAATCATTTTAGAGAAAACAGTGGAACTGTATGTATGTATGTATGTATTATTCATCAAACTCCTTCAGGGGTCTATAAGGTTTCTCGGATCATAGCTCCAGATGTTTACAAAATATGACATTGAATTAATAATTAATGGGTTTAATAGTCATTCATTCATTTTCCGTAACGGATATCCTGTTGGGGGTCAGGGGGGCTGGAGCCTATCCCAGCTGACACTGGGTGAGAGGCAGGGTACACCCTGGACAGGTCGCCAGAGCATCACAGAGCTGACACATAGAGACAGACAACCATTTTCGTCACATTCACACCTACGGTCAATTTAGAGTCACCAAGTAACCTAACCTGCATGTCTTTGGACTGTGGGAGGAAGCTGGAGTACCCAGAGAAAACCCACGCTGACACTGGAAAAACATGCAAACTCTACACAGAAGGGCTCCCCCAGGATTCGAGCACCCCACCCTGGGTTTGAACCAGGAACCGTCTTGCTGTGAGGCGACAACTGCACCATCATGCTGCCAATATAGTCATATTTCATGATAACTAAACCTGACAAAATGGCCCCCAGCACACAGCTTTATTAATCATCCAGATTTATTTGTCCTTGTTTATTCAGAGAATTCAGTCGCCTCAAGTCCTGAGGCGACCTCCCTTCACAGCGTGGGGTGTGGAGACTCTTGGCCTATTTGCAGTGGGGAGCGGGGGGGTTCTCCTTAATTCCCCATGTTGACTGTAACACCATGTGACAGAGGTAAACATGGTGTTTCAGCTAATGAGTCCATGTCTGACACAAGGTCAGGAGGTGCTCATTATGGTAAAAATGCACTCTGGAACAGGGACTTAAACTTCACCTTGTGATAGTTAGAACATGTTTGCAGCTTCATTTTAAACTGAATAATCCAATTCTTAAAATACCACTGAAGGCAATGTTGTTTAAAACTGACCTCACATCAGTGGAGCACCTACCCCTCTTCTGCACAGACAGAAACACTCATGCTGGAAGCTTCATACTATAATCATGTCAAGTTTAGCAAAAGCATGAAAGTCATGTACCTACAACAGGCTGTAAAAATGTGAAATTTCAACCTAATCTCCCAGTATGGTCCGCAGGGAGCAGTTAAGACATAAAATCTCACACATATCCGAAAGGGGGGTTGGGGTTTGGGCAGTGAGAGCCCCTCGTCAACAGGAGGCCCGGACTTAAAGTCTGCCTGACTCCACTGGAGACAGCGAGGGAGAGATCCAGACAAACACAGCTCGCTGCCAAGCATCGTTACTTACAACACCCACTCCACTCCGCAGCACATTTCCACTGCGGCTGCCAGATTCAGTAATGATGATATTAGATACAAAAAAACAAACGCCTTTGTAAAATAAAAAGATCTCTCCTGCAGAGAAATGAAATTAATTTGGGATGAGCTATTGGAAAGAAAAGGGTTTGGACATTTTCTGTTTTTATGCATAGGGACAGAATGACTGAAGAATGTAAATATGTTTGAATCATTGTGAATAATGATGTGTTATGGTGGCCATCAGTTGCCTCTAAATTCTGGGAGTTTTGGCTGTGCAGCTCATAAACTAAAGCAGGATGATGTTTTGATGGTGCACTTTTACGACAGCCATAATGATGCTAATAATGACTCTCTATGCTCTCTATGATATATCTGGACCCTCTGAGCAGAGCTGGGTCACAATGAAGGGAGCAAATAATTTGTAGTGTTTGTTATTACCTGCCTCGAGTGTGTGAGGTTTTCATTTAGCACTTGAGCCAATCAGAGACAAGATATGACATCCCTCCAACTCTCTTTTACCACAAACATAAACCCTGCAAGACACTCAACTTCAAGAAGAAAACCTGTGCAGAGGGAGGAAATCCAGAAGTGATCTCAGCACCGGCATGATTTGCATGCTTTTATGTCACAGATCTTTAGGCAGTGTCACATTACAAGTTTGTAGTACACCAAAAATATAGTTCAGTCAATTAAACTCAAAACACATTATACCCACAATACACTGTTAAAACCAATGCTTCTGCCCACAAAAGCCTCAAATGACACTCATCTAAGGGCCATGACACACCAAGTGGACAGTCGGCCATTGGTCAATGTCCAGTCGTCGTTGAGCGTCTCTTGCCCTAGTTTTTGTGGGATGTCCTGCACTGTTGGCACTAGTCAGCCCTTGTCAGCTGTTCCTCAGCTGATTCAGTGTGTAGAATTTGTGTTGGAGACAGCAGAGCCTGTCAATGAGGGAAATCACTCTGATTAGAAGTTCAGCTCAGTGCACAAGAAATGAAACGGAAGTGAGGGAAGCAAATAAAATGACTGAAGTCAAATGGAGTGAGATCAAAACAAACTGATGTATATTAGGTAGGATTAGGTACAAGTTTTTTAGCCATTAAGCTCTTTAGCAGAAACCCAAAATTGTTTCTGCCATTGTCCACTTGTACAGAGTAAATATCCTTTGTTCTTTCAATATCGGGTTGTGTTGTTAATGTGCTAACTGGCTAACTAGCTAACTAACTGGCTAACTGTGCTAACTGCTAACTGGCTAACTTGAATCTGTTCTGTCCGTCTTCCAGTTTCACTTTTTGAATGACGAATACAGACGACCACTGTCTGCTGGAAAAGAGAGCTATTTCCTCTCACATACATGCTGGTTGGTCATTGGCTGTAGTCATTGCGGTGTGTTCAAGTGCAACTTTTGGCAAGACACAAGCAATGTGAGGTGACTCAACAGTCAGCCTTCGTTGCCTCTAGTTCTTTGATGTTGTTTTGGTGTGTCTGGGTCTTAACATGATGAAGACAGACACACAAACACAACAAAATGAGTTGTGGTTACATAAGAGATAAGATAAGATAAGATAAGATAAGATACACCTTAAGGCTCTACACACACACACACACACACACACACACACACACAAACACAAACCAAGTATTTTAGGGCAGTTCTCTCTTTTATGACTGACCTGAACACTGTCAGGTCATGTCTGATTTCAGCCGCAGAATGCTGAGCTGTAACACTCCCGTCTCCTCGTCCTCCCTTTCCTGCAAGTCCATTTTCTCCTCTAGTGTCATGAGGAGGCTCTAATGAATCAGCCTATTGAGCCGGGCAGAACTGCACACAGGCTTTGACACTGCCAAAGTGTGTGTGTGTATGTGTGTGTCTGTGTGAGAAAGAAAGTGTGCATGTGTGTGTGTGTTGCGGTCCAACTTTCCCAGCCTCCCTGAACACAAAGCTGTCGTTTGTGGCCTCTCGGCACTACAAAAGCCCCACAGGCCACCAGAGCTGAAAGTGAATGTGTGTGTGAGTCTATATGCTTATATACTGTATATGTTTTTGCCATGTGTGTTTGACTAAATGTGCACATATGTCCTGTGTGTTTATGAGAAAAATACTTCCTTTTTTTTTTTTTTTTTTTTACATGTGTGCATGAGTTTGTGTACGCGGTCAAGATGTGGCCACATACACCCCGTCTGCATTTCACTGGGATGCACCTAATGATTACAAGACACATCATGTGGCCTAGAACCAGTGAAACACAAACTTCACCACCAAACTGTGGCACACGGACAGACGGCCATAAAGCTGAAGATATACGACCGCTGCGACAAAACTAGAGCTCTGTCTTAGATCTTGACACAACTTCAAACAGGCCAACAAATCATATCAAGTGTGTCTGTAAAACACAAACCAAATACAGTACATATGTAACAGACACAAACACACACAAACCAAATTCTCCTCCGGCTGCTGTCAGGACTGATGAGTCACAGGAGAGGCAGCTGTTATTTATCAGTGAAACACCCACTGTCATTATTATTAATAACAGTTTGTTACTACATATCTGTGGGTGTCGGTCCTTGGAAAGATGACTTTTGATTAATATCGATGCACATGGTCACCACAAATCAACATCAAGTGTATGTGTGTGTGGGCGTGTTCCTCCAGGCCTACAGAAAGAGGAGTAGGTCAGAGTGTGACCTTGACTGTTTGCAGATTCATCTCTGTCTAACCATGCTGTAGATGCAAAACAAAACAAAAATATAAATTTAAACAGTTACATTCATTTAAAACTTGGATGCTTGTGCAATATCTCAATAAATCTAACACAGTGGACAGGACTAACTAGAATTAGCTTGTAAAGTTGAAGCCCTGTTATGCCGGAGGGCTGGGCTGAACATCATTCTTCAATTATCCATGTCAGATGTGCCCGGCCTTTCATGATTTACACCAAAGACTCTCCCCAAAAGTCCAAGAACTGCACGCCTTTTATTGTTTCCACCCTCTATAAAAACCCATCTCTCTGGCTGGATGCCTGCAGTCTTTTTATGTTTCTGTATCACGGCCTGTGTGCCCACCAACAGCTGCCCATCTCTGCAGTATTTTTTTTTAAAAATATAATTCAAAACCCTCCTTTGTCTGCAGATTTTCTCAGCAGTCTCTAAACTGACGCCAGCTAAGCATGTGTGTGTTGACTTGTCTGAGTATGTGAGTGAGAGACAAAGACATGTCTGGCTCATGATGTATCTGTGGGAGAGAAGACGAGACTGTGGCTGTATACACACAATGTGAGTGCACAGATCCTCAGCTGCACCCATCTTTAAGGAGTGGAGCTCTGGACCAATCTATAGTCTTAACATGCACAGGCAATTACTTAAATTATTATTATTTTACGTGACTGTATTTGCCTGATGAAAATGCCACTGTTATAATCAGGCACATTTCCTAAAGATTTATTTTCCTAAAGAATAATGTCTTCAGTAAATGTTATTTGTTAACTTTAATGAGCTGTTTTCATGTTTTGTAGGACAATGTGCAATGTTCAAACTGCACCGTGCTGCACATTTCAGCAGAATTTAAAATCTGATTTGGTTATTGAAAAATGTGATGGCTCTTATAATACATGCAACATTTTTTTCTGTCAATGTTTAACTTTATAGATTAAACTGCGCTAAATCTTGACTGTTTCCTGAGGGTTGTCTCACTTCTCCACTACTCTAAGTTTATGCATTTGCTACTTTCTTACCAGCATAGAATGTTATACATATATCTTATGTAAACTAAGTGTTCTGTATTTCCTGATGACTTTGCATGTATAAATATATTTTATGTATCCTCACGGCTATTTCTGCGGATATCATCGTGGATGATGGAGGAAATCGGCATCTGTATTAAATTCCTGGTTTATGTTTATAACGGTCATTGGATCCCTGGCTGGCAAATGGGTGGGGTTGGAATGAATAAAGTAGAAGGAAGGGAAGAGTTGTTATTCATTTATCTATGTATTTGTTTATTTTCTCTCTTTTTCTGCATGTTTTTGTTTGTGCTTGCTCCAAGTCCATGTACATTGTCTTGTAGGGCTGCAATTAATTGTAACAATGGTAATAATAATGACAATGACAATTTTAATTGTTAGTCAATATCTGCCTTACTCTGCTCCCGTACTATGGTCTCTTCTTGTCAGGGTTTAGGGGGCCCTGGGTGGAGTGGATCAGGGGAAAGGGAACACGGGAAATAAGGGGGGCAGAGAAATGGCAGATTTCTTTCTTGTATTTTACTACATTTGTGACTCCAACACCTCCTTTGGTGCCTAAAATATAAACAATAAACAATAAAAAGTTTAAAAATTTGTGGTAATCTTAAGGAAACTAGTCATTAGGAACATCCTTGTTGGCTATTAAAAGAATATTTAAAACATTAAAAAGGAGAGGTTCATGCTGCAAAAATCCATTCATTCATTTTCTGTAACCGCTTATCCTGTTCAGGGTCACAGGGGGGCCGGAGCCTATCCCAGCTGACATTGGGCCAGAAATGGGGTACACCCTGGACAGGTTGCCAGACTATCACAGGGCTGACACATAGAGACAGACAACCATTCACACTCACATTAACACCTTCGGACAATTTAGAGTCACCAGTTAGCCTAACCTGCATGTCTTTGGACTGTGGGAGGAAGCTGTAGTACCCGGGGAAAACCCAGACTGACATGAGAAAGCATGCAAACTCCGCACAGAGGGGCTCCCCCACCCTGGGCTCGAAGTCCCAAGCAAAAAACCAGAAAAGGTTAAATCAAAATCAGGTATGTTGACGGTCCTCTCTGTCTAGAACTAAATAGGAATAGGGTTTAAATAACGTTGCCGATCAGTTGTGTGTGTTGTGTACTGAAACTACAAATCAAATTACTGAAAATGCATTGAATATATGTTGGCATACTGTCTGTATGAGTTTATATTGGCTTTAGTATCAAATGACTGCCTGTATTTGGTCACTTGTGGAATTTCTTTTCTCAATATGTTACATTGCAACTGTCAAGAGGTACGTCTGAAAAGCTTCACCTGTTTTGCATTTACAGTGAGACTCTGGAAAAAATTTTGATATCAGTATCAAATGATGTGTGGAAAAATTATATCTTCACACAAATCACATCGGTGCACTCCTCATAGAAAATAAAGGCAATTTCAACAGGCAAAGGAATTTCCATCGTCACTGATCCCTGATGAATTCACCAAACTCCGCTGTTCTCTATTGGTATAGGTATCAATTTAAGGGTACTGGTGGTATTGTTATATCATAAACGATACCCAACCCTTATAGGTGTGATGTGAAAGGGATTATTCCCATAGACAATTAGCAGTTACCCTCAGTTATATGGAGCATTCCAGCATCTTTCAGTGCAATGTTTTGGTTTTATAGCCCATGACTTTACAGTTTCACTGCTCTCACTGGAGTCATTTCCCATGAAAGATTTCCAATAAACCCAGAGTACGCTACCTGCCCAACACCCAACAACACAGACACAAAGTTAGCGCCTGGCTAGTGAACACTGTGAAACATTTAGCAGCTAAAGCATTAGATATTTCAGTCAGGAGTTGGTAGAGACCAAAAACAGAGCTAAAAGAGAGTAATGGACTTACTTTTGGCTGGACACAAACTCGACTCTTGTCTGTGTCTGTTTGAGTGTAAATAAACAACTGCTTGCAAAGATGTTCCCACATCAACTTTATAATGTGATAATATGTCAGTGTTGTGTTTCAAGCTTGTTGTATGTCTATGTGTGTTTACACAGAGACGGTTATGTGGGTGGCCGGCGTGTGTGATTTGGACCATGCGGGAGATAAGAGCAGCTGTGATGCCATCCAGATGACTGGAGAGGAGACAGCACCAGCGCCAAGTCAAACCAGCATCTCATGTCACAGAGCTGATTAACTTCACCAAGTATTCAACATGAGAAAGTTATCTGTGGGGATGGAAGCCTGGAGGGTTTTTTTTTATAGTTACCATCATTGTTTCCAAACTGCCAGGGCCAATAACAAAAGGCAATTTACTATTAAAGTCAGGCAGATCGCACCAAGCCACTGAACTCATATTTCTCCTGTAAAAACTCAGTGTAAATCACATTACAAGCAGGTGCATGACATCAGAGGGGCGAAGCAGCCAGGACCGGGCTGCACGCTGAGACATTCAACAAAGTCAGAAGATGAGGGCACTTTAAATGAGGGTGAAGGGAGACGGCTAACATCCCTTTACTGCCCTGCTGAGTAGAGGACAGCTTGTCTTACAGAATGAAAGAGACAGAGAGGAGGAGCAAATACGGAAAGTGAAGGGATTGAAAAAAAAGAGTGGAGACAGAGGAGAAAAAGACAAATGAAGGAGAGAAAGAAAATGACCAGTGGAAAGTTTTAACCTTGGCTTCCAGTAAACGGTTTAGCAGTGGTTTTATATCTCTATTCTCCTATTTTTTGCTTGGCCCTCAACTTGGATTTTCAGCCCTTCTTATAGTGCAGACACCCATGAAATCCTCAAGAATGCCTGCTCCTTTCCTTTTTTCTTACCTTACATTGTGTCTTTGTTACCTGGTTACATGGACACCTTGACTGCTTGTGATGCAAAGGGTTTTGCTCTTTCACTGTTGAACTCTATCATAGACGTTAGTCACGAAAGACTGGCTTACAGGAATAATTAGCTTGAGAGAAAGGACTTGCTGTAAGCAACATTTTTATGTTAACAACAGAAGAAATACTTATGTATTAGGGCGGGGTATTGCTACTCAATACCTTTAAGCTGCTGACAGAAATAACCCAGTACGAAGCAGTATCAAAACCACGAGCTAATGCAGCAGCGGCTAACATCCAACACCGAGCCGTTAAACTGTCCCAGCAAACTCCCATTGCAGTCTCCAGAGCCACTCTCCTCTCAGCAAACGGTAAGTTCAACTTCTGCCCAGTTAGCACAAGCTAACACAGCAGCAGCGACTAACAACCAACACTAAGCTCTTAAACAGTCCCAAAATCAGCAACACTAAAACAGCTCAATAAGCTTAAATCTGTTGATAACCATAACCAGTGTGATGCTAGTAGTTAGCCCTGTCACTGTGTGTGTGCAGGCAGACTCCCTGTCCCAGACATGTATAGTGTGTATCTGACTAAGTTGACAGTTCAGCGTGCCGAGATGCCACCAAAACGTTGAAAAGTATGGCAATACTACACACCATTCCTCTAACATTTGGATATCAAATGAAGTTCTCTATTGGTATAGGTATCAATTTAAGGGTACTGGTGGTATTGTTATATCATAAACGATACCCAACCCTTATAGGTGTGATGTGAAAGGGATTATTCCCATAGACAATTAGCAGTTACCCTCATTTATATGGAGCATTTCAGCATCTTTCAGTGCAATGTTTTGGTTTTATAGCCCATGACTTTACAGTTTCACTGCTCTCACTGGAGTCATTTCCCATGAAAGATTTCCAATAAACCCAGAGTACGCTACCTGCCCAACACCCAACAACACAGACACAAAGTTAGCGCCTGGCTAGTGAACACTGTGAAACATTTAGCAGCTAAAGCATTAGATATTTCAGTCAGGAGTTGGTAGAGACCAAAAACAGAGCTAAAAGAGAGTAATGGACTTACTTTTGGCTGGACACAAACTCGACTCTTGTCTGTGTCTGTTTGAGTGTAAATAAACAACTGCTTGCAAAGATGTTCCCACATCAACTTTATAATGTGATAATATGTCAGTGTTGTGTTTCAAGCTTGTTGTGCTGCCCACAAGTGGGCAGAAAAATCTGATATTGCAGCCTTTAAGAACAAGAAAAGGCAGAAGGATGGACTTAAATGTCTCCTCACCACTACAAAGTTTCATCACTTGACAATATCAACATGTCAAAAGTCTGACATGCTTAATTCAGCTCAGTAGTGTGTATTTCTTCTAAACTCTGCTATCAGTGCAGGCTAAACCAAATCACAGAAATCACTATGAAACTCATTAAGGGATTACATCAACAGCTGTTAATCCACTTTCTATTGTGGTGTAATTTATAAATGGAGCATTAGGGGCTTAGCCAGATGGCTTAGCTGTGGTTTGCATTGTAAATGTCAAACCTGTCTGAATCACAAAGCTGTCAGCTCCACTGGGAATCCTGTGGCAGAGGCCTTGTTGATAATTACACTGACTCAAAACAACATCAGATTTAGTTATTAAGTCAACTCTTAGTCAGGTTAAGTCAATACAATCTCACTCCCAATTTGTCAAATACAGATGCTTGATCAGTGGGCTTACGGTCCCACGGGTGAAAGTCTGGAGTTTGTTTCACCCAACCACCTCGCCTCTGCCCGCCCTACACAGACCTTCTTGCTCTTTATACTACGGCAGTTGCTTGGAGTTTCAAAAAATGCTACCGCTTGTGTGTCTCATACCGCCCCTGAAGGGTGCTTCTGTGCATCTGTATCTGACGCCAGGGGATGCAGACTAAGCATAGGTATTTGACAAGTAGGAAGTGAGATGGGGTTGGTTAAGTGCATGACTATACATGGGTGCCAGTGCTTAATGGAGCCGATGAGTAAATGTTTTGAAGACTTCATACTACATAAAAAAAAATCCAGGAACACTTTAATAGTCCGCCTACAGGTAGTTCATAGAGTATTTGTAGCATTTCAACAGTTTGTAAGTTGAGATTCTGTCTGTAGATGTTTAACAGGTTATCCATAGAGTACATGTGACAATTTATGAACATACATATTCTCCAAATACTTTAATTGAGCCTAAACTATTCACTCAACCTATGCAGCACAGACTGAATCAACGGTTCAAGTTAAACTAAGTTATTCAGAGAATACGTAATGGATTGTCCAATATATTCTATAAATAAATATCTACAGACAAAGCGAAACAACAGATTTCTTGAATCTCAACTAATAAGCTGCTGAAATGTTACAAATACTCTATTAACTATCTGTAGGTGTCACCAAAAATCCTCTGTGATTTCTGTAGGGAAAAGTGTGTCTTTCGCACTCAATGTCTGCGAGAAAGAGGCAACCTACAATGTGATGTTTTCACCTTTGTTTGGCTTAAACTTTATCGTAAATGTAGACATTTATGTATATCGGAAAGACATGCAAAGTAGCCCATTCCCAATCACGCGTTGGGTGATACCATTTAACATACTGATCTAAATATAAAGCACAACATTATCAGCTAACAGGAGCCACAGCATCAGAGAGACACACTAATAGAGTCTTGAAAACAACTAAAGCTCTCAGCAGCTAAACCTGGTGAAAGTTCAGATGGTCCCACACATGGATAAAGAACCCTGATATGAGGACAACTGTCGCCTGGCTTAGTCTGCACCAGTACTCTGAGAGGTATCTGACACATTATGAGACACGTCAGCAAGCAGAGTTGCATTGTTTTTTTTTTCTCCTGACCTCACCAGCCCTGGACCTGACAGGTCTGCCAAACTGGGAGAGAGAGGATGGGAGAGACGCTCTAAAAGTATCGGACAGAGAGAGAGGCAGAGTGGGACGGTGAGATAAGACTGAGACAGCAAGACTGAGAGGCAAGACAGGTTAAGAGAGACACAGACAGAGGGGGGATTCTTGTGTCCCTTGTAACACACTGTTTGACAGTTAGAAGTGAACATACTGACACTACAAAGATAATAAACCGGTGAGACAAGACAAGTGGAGACAGTCAAGCACAAAGAAATTAGGGAGGGAAAAAGGGGAAGACCACAGAGAAGCCAAAAAAGAGATTTTAAATACAAAACAGACTAAAGCAAGCAGGCACTGCTGCAACAAATGAGATTATCTCTTTATAGTCTGAGAAGGGAATTTGTCTTAAGAGGGAAAGGCAACATTACTCAAAAAGTGGAAATGAAGCACGGCAGCTGTGACCTGTGCAGCCATGTGCAACAAAGGCCATTAAATTCTTAACAGTAAAATAAACAGGTGTTCTCCTGCCACGGAGTTGGTATGGTCGACTCAAAGCAAGATTGAATGGGTTAGGCTTGTAAGATGTTAGGATAAAAGACAAAAGTGAATGTGAACTGACAAAAGAAACGTGAATTTGAAAATTAGAAGCTTTACCCCTGCTAAAGTGCCAGTCAAGTGCACTTAGACCGTCCAACCTTTGCAGCACTGCACCTTTTTCAATGGCTACAGCTGCCAGTCAGGAAGTGTTGTGGTGTAGTGGCACTTGACATGCCTTGCCTTCAATAGGCAATTCATCTGTAAGTATTACAAAGTCACACATGCACAGACTCCTTATGTATGTTTGCTTCAAACAAAACAGACCCCCAAAATGTCAGAATCAAAATGCCACTTTCACCAAATTCACCAAAACAAATTCTTATTCATACTGCACTTGGTAAATAAAGTGCTTCACAATCATATTTTTGCTCTTTCCATGAGCTATTGACAAAATAAATAATGGCCAGAAGGTTCTGACAATCTCAGAAAAATGCTTGTACCATGCACCATGGGAAACAGTAAATTATTTGGGAGACTCATGAGCAAGCCAAGATATGAGCGGGATTTATGATTGTTAAAGTCATCATGCACCAGACAAGATCCTGGTTAGTTTTTATGACCACAAGTAGGCAAAGGAGAAATAGGGAGAGCAAGACCTGTCACTATTTCCTTCACAGGATCCCTTCCAACACAGTAAAATGTCTGGCCAGAAGCAGTTTGTAAGCTTACCACTGACCAAAGCCGAAAAAGAGCTCACTATAATTCTCCATTTACCTTCTGTGTCCTTGAAAAAACCAAAGAGGAGGGCGGAGGCGTTTGCACGTCAGAGCAAAACTTCAGTCAACACTATATTTCAGACTCACATTTTTTTTGCATCTTATTTCCCATCAGCTGAGAGTTGTTATGGCGTAAAATAATACTCACAACTGTGCCGTGCTGTTAATGCAATCAGCAGGTGTTTTAAAAGGTTTGAGCAGGAGCTGAAATGGTGCGTGTTGATGTAGGAATTCTTACCTCAGGGGACTGCTGGAGGTAACGACGTCTCGCCAACTAGGACAAAAACAGACAAATGCATTATTACTTTCTGCATCTGAGTCTTCGGGGGGCTCTTAGAGCTATCCACTAAAACTCTGAGCCCTATCATGTGCCTGAGGTGAAGAAATCTGTCACAATAAAAGGCAGACGCATTCATCTGCTTTAAATATTATTTACTTGTTGTGTGTGGTTTTGAAGTCTGTAATGGCAGGATGCAAAAACACAAATTAGCCCGGAACGAGTGAAATAAAAACCTGAAATTAAAAGGAAGACAGCTCCCATAGTAAAGCTGGAAACCTTCTCATTATCCTTAAAAACTCTTGTGTGCTCTGTAATTCGACATATTTGACATACTCCAAAAAATCTAATCATAAAGAAGATACTCAATGTAAGCAAATGCTTGTAATCTTTCTTTTCCATCAGGTGACAGACATGGATTTATGTTACTTATACATCCTCTGCTGTTCTGTTGTGTCTCCAGGCACAATTACAAACCAGCTGTCCTATTTTGAGATACAGTAGACCTTGTATCTAACCACCTTCTTTACATAGGAAACATTAAATGCCCTTCTTCTTCTCTTGTGAATCATTTACAGGAGAAAAGACGTAGAGATGAATGTACATGTGGTCCAAGTGCTGCATTTATTTTCATTGTGCTCTCCCCAAAGTCTCTGCACTACAGGAACCTCGACCATCTCTAGATGTGGCTCAATTACTGCCCGTGTCCATGTGTTTGCGCTGGTGAATTCTCACGTGAGGTTAAAGGCCTCAATGTGTGTGTTCTTGGTCACGGCGGTCAGCAGTTTCCACCACGGACAGTGGTACTGTACTGGCGGCTACACCAAGCGGCGGGCGGCCTGAGGGACTCGGTCTGTGCCCTTGATAGTCATCTCTGTCATCTGCACAAACACCAACTGTGTCAACACCAGGAAACACGGCTCGCCGTACGAGAACACAAGAGCTATTGATAGCGTGTGAGATGTGTTATTGCTGAGGGTGCTGCGCCTGCATTCCATTATAATGATAATTGGCTACTGGGAATTTTGGGATTGGCCCAAAATAACACAACAAAAAACATTCCAAACCTGTAGGACTGTTTATAGTTTAAAAAAATGACGATTTCAATACCATTAAAGCGATACCGATCCATTAAGATACTTCATTTGATACCGATGTGAATGGAAGCATTCAATTGCGTAAAATGCCACCACTAGTCCTTTACATCCAAATAATTTTTAAAGACAACATTTAAAAAGTGCTCGAATTATTAAAATACGAATCCACATTTTATGCATTTATTTTTATTAGATGCCACAGGCGTCATACTTTCAAACCTTATGGCGACAACTCGGCATGCTGAACTGCCAACTCCCTCAAATATACAGACTGTATGGGTTGTAGCTGCTGCTGCAGTGGGCAAATCACACGCTTGTATTAATTGGCTCCAAGCAAAACAATGCAATACAGTCGTCTTCTTGTTTAGATCTTGGTAAAAAAAAAAAGGATCAAATGCAGGTACGGTTTGTCTGGAGGTGTTTCAATACTATTTGAAGCTAGGTTATTTTTTTGATACCTTAAAAGGTCTAAAGTACTGACAGCTGGCCCTATACAGATCTATATGTAAAAGAATAATGGAGCAATGTGTTGAGTAGTCTCATATAGCTAGACCTATCTCCACAGCACTGCGTCAGTGCTAGAGAACGGTCTGGAATTGCCAATTATCTTTCTGCTGTAGGTAACTGGTACCTGACTGGTTTGTTGTTGTTTCTTTGAACCAATCAGTCATCTTGGGAGCACTAATCCCATGCCCAGGATGCAGCAACCTTGCCCACAAGGGGCGAGCAATGTCATTAAAATGGCTCCACAAAGAAAAAACGCCACAAAAAAAGAATAAAAAAAAAATATTAGTAACAGATGTCACGGTGTGATTTAACTTTTAGTGATAAAAAAAAGACAAACATAATTTGATAAACGGTGCCCCAGAGGGGAGGCATGACTATACCTTACCTCTGGGGGAGCTTACTAGAACCATTAATACCACAGAAGATTTGCTGGCTATTTGTGGCTTTAGCAGAACATTATTACGACGATATCACAGAGGCTTGTGAAGTAGAATGGACTGGCATTAGTGAAGCCAATGTCACTGGCACATGCTTTCATCAGAGTTAAAAGATGTGGCAAATCAACTCTGACTGGCTGTGTCACAAAACAGATAAACATCGGGGTTGCGAGAGTCCTGCAAGACATAGACTCTCTTTTCCAAGGTGTGCTCACGAGTTGTTTTATTTGTTGTAGATCTTAACAACAATTCACTGCTAAACAAAGGAGGCATGCCTTATTGCAAGATCAAACTCTTCGTCAAAACATGACATTTTCAGCATGCAAGTTGTTGGGTCGGAGGTTGTTGTCGTTGTTTTCTGTAGCAAAGAAGATTTAGAAATGGTAAAACACAGATAGTAGAAGAAAGAGAGTATGCTGGCTGAAATCTCTTCCCCAATGGAAGGCTTACAGCCAAAGTCTACATCGGGTGAGTCAGACTATGTGTTGAGAGAACAATATGTGCAACGATAAATGATGAAGTGACTGCATGAATCCACAGGGCTCACATTAGTTTGTATTTAGCAGAACAGCTCAGAGATGAGTCTTGCATGAGTTTGTACAGTCAAGATTATGTAACTACGGTCACAATGACTGAAAGTGTTGGTTGCTTCTGGGAGTTATGCGAGATGTTGGAGAGCAAGTGAAAATCCCCAGATGGCAGAGCAGTTGTGGAAACACGCTTCTGTCCAGGTTGGCTGAACGAACGGGAATTGAAACCACCTGCTGAATCTGGTGGAGATGTTTTTCGTATTAGTGGAGGTGGAGAAATGAATTTTCCGTCAGGTGTGGAATGACAATGAGAAGTGTGAGAAGCACGAAGCTCGCTGACAGCAAGTCTGCATTTTTTTCATAGCTCAGATTTGCAGTATCGAGCCACATAAAGAATAAGAAGCCAGCAGTGTCAACACAGAGTTGGACGACAGATTTTACTCAGCGTGGTTATCTATGCACCCACAGCCTGTTTAGACCTAGTGTTTTTGTAACGAGATACATTGAGACTGTGCCTAGATCAAGTAGAGCTGGACTGCTGACACCTGGCATCAGCATCAGAGTATCAACTTCAGATGTGTCTTGATTGTGGGTCTGCTGTGGCTCAGGAGGTAAAGCAGATTGTCCAATAATCGCAGGGTTGATTGTTTGAGCCCTAGCTCTTCTGTCCAATTGTCCTCAAAGTGTCCTTGAACAAGACACTGAACTCCCAATGCTGCCGATGCTTAGGCCAGTGCCTTGCCTTGCGTGTGTGAATGGGCGGATGAGCAGCAAAAACGGAAGCTTTGAATAAAATATTTTATATTGTGAATGCAGTCCCTTTCCAGGTAGTGACAGGAAGTCTTCAGTCATACATAAAGGAACTAGGAATCTACATTCATTTATTTATTTTAATTCCACCTTTGTCTATAGATCAGTTTGACACAAAGTGGCAAAGCACTGCTTTTGCAAATACCAAACCTTCAGCAAGCAAAAGTTAATACAGTAAAAGCCTTCACTCTACCTTTGCTGGGATTATTAAAAAGTCAGTGTTGTCATATAAATTAAGGGAAACATTGCCCATCACTGTTAGATTTTGCCTACCCCTAAAAATGGCAGAGCAGATTTGTACCTTAAGGAGCAGGACATCAGGTTGCAGAGATCCTATGAAGGTTACTTTGTAGAACTTCACCATACGTCCATTTTTTTTTTGGACCGACTTCCTCAGTTTTTGTTGGTTCCTGCTCCCACTCTTGTTCAGAGTAAGACAGAATGAATGGAGCAACCAATAGCCATTACTTTTCCTGCATCAAATACATAATCCCTCAACGGTTTCCCAGCCACCACCACTACCAATAGTTTTTTGATGAGGCCTACCCAGAAGGCACCGCTGCCAGCGATTCATTCTGGGTCTCGTGGGCCAGAGCTTTTTCCCCTATGCCATCTAGATGCCTCATCAGTGTGCTACCTAAACCACCTTCTTAACTTTATCTCTGATTTCAGCCAAATTGCTACAAATGAGGACCAGAACATTTGTATCAGAAACTTGGACTTAAACTTAGAAATTTCATGGTACCTTGTGAATCTTAAGATAAGCACCTGCACATTATGTGTTACGGTGCCAAGGTACATACTTAAAATACATAAGTGAAAGAGGTACTTTTACGTAGATCCAGACAATATCGCGATTTATGGATATCATGATAAGAGACAAGATATTCTCTTAGATTTTGGATATCATACTCTACATGTGGTTTTTTCCTGGTTTAAAAGGCTGCATTACATTAAAGTGATGTAATTTTCTAAACTTACCAGACTGTTCTAGCTGTTCTATCATTTATCTTTGCCCACTTAGATATTATATCTACATTACGGATGATTATTTATCAAAAATCTCATAGTGTAAATATTTTGTAAAAGCACCAATAATCAACCCTACAATATTGTCACAATATTGATATCAAGTAGGGCCATAACGGTACACGCATTTGTGTCGAACCGTTCGGTACGCGACTTTCGGTTCGGCACGACCCTGTACCGAATTATTGGGCGCAGGATATTATTTTATTTTATTTTGTTTTATTTTAATTTCGTTTTTGCGAGCCGAACCATTTAAAATATCTAGTTCCCCGACGGACATAATTGAGTGACGGACCGAGTCCGACCGTAAATCTCCGCTTTCACTTTGTGCAGCGCATTCTCGCATTTTGACAACATGGCAAGTGAGCCTGACGAACCTGAAGACCCACCCGCAAACCTTAAGTCCTCCGTTTGGGAACACTTTGGTTTCAGGGTAAAATACGAAGATGGAAATAAACAAGTGGACAAGACAAAAGCAGTGTGCCGACACTGCAGAACAGCGGTCGGGTATGTACTTGGAAACACGTCTAACATGCTAACGCATCTAAAGCGACACCACCCGAGTTTGAACGTTAACCGGCACGACTAGAAAAAGCAATCTGGTGCAAACTACGATATCGTCGTCGTTTAAAAAGAAAGAGCGTTTCCCTGACCATCGCGCTAAAGAAATAACCAACGCCATTGGAGTTGAGTAAAATTGTTTAAGCTGCACTTTAGATATAAGCATGTTTTGTTTACTGCACTTTAACAAAGTGGGAAAGCTAAGTAAGTTCCTAGTAAAACTGAATCTGAGCAGGCTTTAAAGCTGACCAGCTGCACTATACTTTTTATTTTAATTGAGTAAAACTGTTAAAGCAGAAATGTATATTTATATTTTTCATTCAAAAAATGTGTTAAAAAAACAGCAGGATTTTATTTTTCACTTTTATATTTCTATTTTCATTCAAACAATGTGAAAAAGCAGGATTTTATATATATTTGTTTCATTCAAAAATTGTGTAAAAAGAGTTAACTGCTGTGGTGGTATGTTTTAATAAGGTTACCAATAAGTAAAAGATATTTAATAGTTGTCTATTTTTTTCATTACTGTACCGAAAAAAAACGAACCGTGACTTGTGTACCGAGGTACGTACCGAACCATGATTTTTGTGTACCGTTACACCCCTAATATCAAGGTAAAGTATTTGGTCAAAAATATCATGATATCAATATCAAGGTAAAGTATTTGGTCAAAAATATCATGATATCTGATTTTCTCAATATTGCCCAGCCCTACTTTTAAGAACAAAAAATGTACATCTATTTATTTGTATCATCTCTGTGGAATGTAGCTGAAAATGCAAACTGATTAAAGAGTCTGCCAGATTGGTTTGTGGTGTCGATAGTCAGCTGCAGGAAGTCCCCCATCACCCATACATCCTGGGGTCAACAAGCACTTTTAACATGGTAGCTCTCACCCCTTAAATCTTTGTTTCACACTAATCATTGAACCATCAGGAACACAGAGTTGTGTCACAGCCTGTTGTCCAGACTTTAGCCTCACGGCATTACCCTCATGACCGGGTTCAAGTCACACTGTCAGCAGCATTAATATCCTCTACCAGAGCAACTAGAACGACCAGAATGAATTCCGCTTCACGTCATTAACTAAGCTGGGCACTGCACTTGACATGCTAATTATTTTTTCTCTGGCCGAGATGCAGAGAGACAAGGAAAACCAGCACAGTTACATAACAACCTCTTCTGCTGACCACTTTGGTGGATGTGACTGTCCAGCCACACAGCATGGCCCCCTTCGGCCTCATTATATAAAATCCAGACAAATGTTATTTTTAACTAATTATTGCCTTAGCCATATTAGGGGAGGTGAGGTCACTTCTAATAGTCTGAAAGCACCGCAAGGCCTTAAACAAGTGGCTTGAGGTGTCACCTAAACTCTAAGAGACACCACTTCATTACAAAAAAGCCCAGGGATGAGACAAGAGTGAACTTTCTGTCTTGTTAGTTTTGCCACAGTTATACAACAATCTTAACATCTCGTTAATCTGATTCTGTCAGGCGGGTTTAGAAAGACGACGTGAGATCCACAATGTCCAGTCTGGTCAGCCTTGTCACACTCTGATGGCGTGATGGCTAGAGACTTAACTCAGAGGTATGAGGAGGCTGACAGGTGATCCTTTCACTGCTGTTGAGCTGATTTATGTTACTTGTGACTTTGAAATTTAATGAGAATAAGTGAGTGAGTTGAGGAGACAACTAGAGTGGCTGAGCAAAGATCGGAGGTCAAATTCTGAACTGACGGGCAAAAAAATATAGTGGATCCTGAAGCAAAAGCAGGCGTGTGTTAAAATGTGTTTATGTTCACATCAGTTGCAGAGCAGATGGCGAGATAAGATAGTCTGTCAGGACTGTGTTCATTCAGCAGGAAACATCAGCAGATGATATTTAGCAGAATTTGTTCGGGTGTGAAAATCAACCCATTTATCCAAATAATCACACATGGGCATGACAACATCTCAACCCCAATAGCTTAATAAGGCAGTAGCTGGTGATTGCAAGCCTGCTTATACGTTTTCCGTTCTGCTTCAATTAAATACAATGCAGTCAAATTTTTCTGCACATAAATCAGTTCAAATTCAAGAAGACGTTTATCTTGCTTAGCATTCACTCAAAATGATCTCTTGCAAAGTTGAGACTTGGTTTCTGATCCTCTCATGTTTTTATACATGCAAAAGTGGATATGAATCAATGTACCCTTGCTGCCTGGCTGAAGAGCAGATGACAACAGAAAGCAGAATTTCCACCTGGTAGCAGCAGTTTTTCAGATGGTGTGATTCTGTCTGTGCTGCTGTCCACTCCAAAAGCCCCCTAATCTGAGTACTGTTGACTCTGCTTTATAGGGACGTGTGTGTGTGTGTGTCTGTGTGTGAGCGTTTGTTTCCGCCCAATGCAGCTACTATACTGTCCGTTAACATCAGGTTATATTAGGCAACTTTACTGCTGGAAAAGATGAGTTACTTGTTAAACTTCCAACATATAAGTAATTGCTGAAAATGACTAGAAAGGCAAATATCTTAATAATGAATGATCAAATCAAAATAAAGGCTATTAAGTGAAATGCAATATGCGTCAGTAGAAAGGTTGCAAACAAGATAAAACACAGTGACAGGAAGCAATTGTTTCCCTTGAAACTATAGCCAAAAAACTCATTTATCCCAGTGGAAAAAGATGACAATAGACTTAAAGCTGAGTTAAGACATGGGCTAAATGAATACATTAATATACAGTAACCTCACTGTATAGTTGGAGTTGCTTGTTAAGTCAGTTATCGACCCATTCCTTCTGCACCTGTGCGGCTGTAAAAACCGGGCTATTGTCTGCATGTCAAATCTGCACATTGACTGCACAGCTGATGGAGGCCCCAGGTGTGAGGTGAATTTGGGGGATCTTATCTTACAGTAATTTCACTGGAGAGAACGAGCAGCACAAAGACAGGCAGGTCACTAATACTAAAGTTGGATGAACACAGCTGCTCAGGTCTGGAACGCTGCACACAAGCACGCACACATGAATACATGCATGTGCAAACACGCAGATGCCTTAACAGGGCACAGGGAATTATCAAATTTGAGCTTTGGCACACATTTAGGGGGTGGATATGTACTATGTAATGCAGTTCAATGCACTTCAAGTCCTTTTCATTCTGCTAACAAAATCATTTCACAAAGGGAACCCCACCCATAAACAAACACAGCCAGATTTATAGCACTGCAGCCTTTACCCAGATATTTATCCTGTGTGACACTCTGGTATACTTACATGTATACACAGCCTTGGGGAGTTTGTCTTGTGGATTGAAACTGCCATATTAATGTATGTAAACAAAAAGTAAAGGCCAAGTGTTAATATTGCAAATACATAAACCTTAACATAAAAGAACTACAGTTTCCTGAGCACACACATTTAGAAAATATCCAACACTACTTCTTTGATGGGAGACAAATCCTTCTGGTAACATAAGGACTGCAGGGTCTTTCAGACACACACATGCGTCAATACACACTCACAAACACAGACCCCAGCCCAGCATGAGCCTCTCCACCCCAGACAAACTACATGATAATCCAATTTGGATAATTACCAGAGACACAACTTGTTTGGAGGAAAACAACACCACACAGGCTGTGAAAAGAAAAAAAAAACCCCACAGGGATTGTGCAGAGCTGTGGGAAAAACAGACGATACTTTAACCAAAAGTTCAAAACTGAGACGCCTGCTACAACTGAATTTATGTTGGATTAACAAGACCTTCAACAGCAGTTAAATACCTAAAATAATACTAAAATGATCATATCCAGCCCATATGTTTACATTCACAATACAAGACGAGCAATCCGCAGTCGTGTGTACGATGTCGAATGTTGTCTATTGTTCTCATGAGATGACACAATCCCCTGCTTTCTCCCTCAGGTCGATCTGTGTTCAGTGCTGGCAGCCTGCCGCTCTCTACAAAGCCTTTCTGAACAGATCACCCAGACAGCTGTATTAACAGGAAGAGCGCCTTCACTGAGGGATGAGTTCAGGCAGAGTACATGATGTGACTAGCCTAGAAACCGCCCCATTAAACACTCACTTTTGTTTTCATTTGTTTTTATTGTAATAACAATTTGAAAATGTGATATACTATCAATCCAAGCAGGACAAACACTCCTCCTCAGGGAGGTCAGGGGCTGTGCTCAGCTGTGATACAGACACTTTGCTTAAAGGCACCTCAGCTGGGTCAGTGTTTGATGATGAGACATGGGCTGGTAGGTGAGGGACGCAACAGCCCACCATGCTGCCAAAAACTGTTGGAAAGAACAATAATTTTGACTGCTGAGTGTTACTGTGACTGATTGTTGTAAAACTTCCTTACATCCATATAAAGTCACAAAGTTAAGATGCTGCAAAGACCTCGTTCAATCACATTACTCAACAGATGTTTTGTTTTTCCAGCTCCCATAACTTAAGAAACTGCTTTAGAAAATGAGTCCTACTGTAAGTAGCTGAATGGCTTTTGGACAATCCAAGTAACCAAATAAGTCCAGTGTTAGTCTGAGTCAACCTAATGTTTCTTTAAACATGGACCAGTTGTATTCCAACCCACAAACTGGCAAGGTTAAGCAGCATTCAGTGCAGATGAACTTGAATTGGCCTCCCAAAAAGGAAACCGGCTGCCAGTCCCAGGAATCATGAAATGTAAAATTATCATATGACTGAATATCGATATGGCTGAAAACCACAGACGCAAATAAAAACACTGGACTCAACATTTTGTAAGTTGCCCTCTGTGGCTGTTTTCCTAACCTTGACATCATCTCTAAAAATTCACCCAAACATAAACCATGTTTAAACCTAACAATCACCACCACAATTGTACCTCTGGCACTAAACCGAACCTCTAGCCAAGAAATAACCTAGAATTAACCTTGTCAACAAAGGATCAAATATGGCCCTGCTGATTTTATGCTCTCTCAAAGAAATAGCTCAATATTATTTGCTTTCTTGCAGAAAATTAGATGAGAAGACTGACACCACTCTGTCTGTACACTAAATATGAAGCTATAAAGCCAAAGGACAGTTAGCTTAACCAGGCCCGCCTTCAAGGGGGATCAAAGGGTAGAAGTTACCTCAGCCCAAGGTCAAGGGAGGCCCATGAAAAGGTCTATGAATCCGCTTTTTTACGCCTAGAACATCCCGTCTATAACGGGCTTGAGATGCGCCCTCATTGAGGACTTGGCACAGATTCCGGAGTTACTCTCTTATCCTGAAGCCTCCTTAAGGAATCTGATCCCACTTGATTTGGTGGTGGGAACCTCTTGCGACTGTATGCCTTTGCTGACGTCGACCCCAGCAGGATTCGAGCCCTGAACCTTCCACATGGAAGACGAGTGCTCTAACTACTACACTAGGGAGGCCCATGAAAAGGTCTATGATTGACCTTTAAATTTGATCAGGTACAGCAATTTACTTACTGACTTAAATCACTAACATAAAAGGTTTTATGTATATCTGATACTCCCATACTCAGTCCAGGACAAGTACAAGTACACATGGAAATATGTTTACTTAGATTATATTCACAGGAAGTATAAAAATGCATAGGGATCCCCCCGAGCCTTAGATGTGCCAGTTGGGGGATTTCATTAGCTTTGGAGGAGCTAGATCCAGGCTAGCTGTTTCAATCTTCTCATCAAGCTCTTATAAAGGTAGAAAATAAGCATTATTTATCTCTTTAATGGCCTCTGAAGTTCAGACGTAGTTGTGATTTCTCTGCGTCTGGCTGTGAAATCCTGCAATTCCTAAATTTATCACCTGTAAGCACATCTATTAGTCTAGACCAGCCTGGGCTCGCACTGCAAGTAATGCTAATGATGATATGCACTTAAAAAAACAGATGGTGATGTTCCCAAACTCTGTGATTTACAGGCAAAATGTCATCATCACAACTACAACCCAGCTTCTCATTAAAGATCCTTTTCTTTAGTTCATGCTGAAAACATTTTGGACTTGAAAAACCAGTGACACACACTCAGTAACAAATACTCAGTAACACACACAAACACACACCACAAGCGTATTTGTCATCTTTTCCCCTTATTGTCATGTCCCAGAGGCCATGAAACACATTTTTTCCGGAACACCAGAGTAGGGCTCAAACTGATGACATCATCTCTAGGACACACCACCACAGTCCCTTTGACCACAAGATGAATGACATCACTCGTCCAACTTATAAACAACAACTCTTGTTGGCCCATAAAGGGCGCAGAAACACAGTGATATCACATGGCCTTGTGTTTGTCTAACTTCCCACCCGGAGCGTATCAGTGACTGTCCTGGAAGGACAGAACAAAAGATGGGTCCTATCCAGTGATTTCCTCTGCTGAGGTAAAGGAAATACAGCCTTACCATACTTCCCATCCTGCGACGAGAGCCCAAGACATGTGACACAACACCACGTACATCTGACAGGGTATCTCTCCCCGACTCCGACCAGATACATCCTTAGTGGAAAATCTGTGAGTTTGTGTGAGTTTGTGTGTGTGTGTGTGTGTGTGTAGGCAGGGATCCCTCATGAGGGGGAACCGATAAGACTGAAAGTGTATTTGTCATGAGAATCTATTTTGAAATGCTTAAAAGGAAATGCATACACTTTGTATTTGTTGTTTTGATAAACTTCCCGAGAAGTGTTGCAAATTGCAATGATTAATCATTTAGTTAATTGCACAATATGAATGGTGGTTTGAGAATTTAAATTCTATTTCAGTGTGATGAAAATTATATTATGAATTTCTTTTATCCACTACTCTACCTGACACTACGGGATGATGTTTCAAATACCTAAAATCTGTTTTGTTTTCAGCCCATTTTCATAGCCTGACAAATGCACAGTTTTTTTCTCACAGTATGTATTAATGTTAGGGTGGGTCCTTTCTTTGAAGGAAGGGTTGTGTTGCCATCTGAATGCACAGGATGTAATGCAACATCACTCCTTGAGTAACTGAAACTGGTAACAGACAGGGAACACTGGGTGTGACACGATGCAATCTGCTATCAGATGATCAGTTTGTTCACTTCTGCTCAGCCTCAGCAGGTTCTCCTCTGCAAGCACTGAGAAAGTAATAAAAACCCTGAGCTGGAGAGGATGAGTGGCAGCTGGCGGGAGCTGAGACAGATGGAGCGGCTCCGTGCTGTACCTGTGCTGCACACAACACGCACATACATAAATGTGCATTTTTCATCCTTCTGACAATAAATTCTGGAGGAATGATGAATTAAAAGTGTAAAAATTGGGCTTAAACAACTTGAAACCTCAGTTTTTCCTGTGCATATAAACAAACACACCAACAGATTATCTATCTGTAGGAAGAGAAACATTTACAGTGCACATAAAACATGCAGTAAATTCAAACAAATCTAAAGGGAGCACGTTTTGTTGCACATCAAATTGTTAACACTACAAACACAAACACATGTCAATTCGTGTACTATGCACACAAACAAACACAAACTGAAGGAGCGCACAGACTCACAGGCTGCTCGTGATGCCCAAAGGGGGGCTACTGAACAGAATGCAACATGCGTCACTGATGACATGCGTTTGCCCTCTAGCAGAGGAGAAGCTCAGCAACGTCAACAGGAACACGGTGTAAAGACACACTGCTCCTGTACCAACAGTACAGTGGTTTGCAGAAACATTGACCTGAATACTAGGCCAAGCACCAGTGGACACAGTAGATCATAAAGAGTTTTTACCTCGTTTATAATAAGGATCTGATCAATTACAAAGTCCAGCAGATGGACTCCTGATGGTGTAGTATTATGGACTCAAGGGCGCTGTGAGGAGGGAAGAGGTGATGGTGATTAGAGCAGCCCACGCCTGGAGGGAGTCCCCTGTCTTTTAATTAAGCGTCTTAATGGTTGCCCACTTTGTTAATGGTTTCAATGGTGTCTTCAAGTGTATGAGCCTCACACTATGTCAGGAAACCTGCAGCAGCTTATCAGGGATGTCAAGGTTATGAGTTTATGATGTCCTGTACTTTGAAAGTCATGCCAGAGTGCATTACTACAGCTGGCCCTGACATGCTCATTCTGCATCAGTGTATCAAGTAATCAGCACTATTGTAATAATCACACCTGTGCACACTGTTTGGGTGTAACACAGCTTCGATGTGAGTGAAATATCAAGCAGAACAACCATGTTTCACTGCCTCTGAGTGTGTTTGTTTGCACCTCTGACCAAACCCACGGGTGCTGTCATAGTGTACTGACATACCCTGGGGTAGGAATGCACACGATGAGTTGACTAGTCGATTAAACGTTGCCACACTTGCTAGTCGGCACCAGAAAAACTTACCGGCTACTAGGCGAATACTGTGTCACTTTTAAACATGTGACACAAAGAAGAGCTGCTTTTTATTTAACATTTTAACAAACCATATATGTTGTAACTCCTTCAAAACAAACACACTATGACCCATAGAGTATTGTCTGCACGGTGTCCCGAGTGGTATTTCTGGTCACGTATGCAGGGATGAGAGGTCATATTAACAAATGTAACTCCATAAACACACACAAGGGCAACACAACTATTTGTGACCCAGCAGGAGAGGAAATAAATGAACCGCAGATTAGCACCACGGTGGTCCTCCGGATCTAGTGTCACCACACACATAGCTCACCCTCCACAAACAGCACCACTATACCAGTGATGCAGGCTACTGTACCTTTAAATACAACCTATCACTGTGGTCAGCTCGGTCAATGTGCTAAAAAAAACACACACATGTAAGACACAGCTGACTGACAAGTGATGTATGGGAGGCACAAATACAGAAACACCAACAGTAACCTGTGCCTCATAAACGTCAACACTGTTCTGTGAGCTGACATTTGGCTTCATGTCACGTCTCGTCACGCCCTGCTGCACCACACATACAAATAAAGAGCACTGAATCAATTAAAACCATGACGAAGGACAACAAATAACTGCCAAAACACAACATTAAGACCACACTGGGCAGTGCTGACACAGCGTTTTAGTTCAGTGGCAGCAGAGAGGAGACGCATCATTTAGTACACAAGCTGACCCAGTTAGAGACGAGACAACAGAGGAGGACAGCACAGTACAGCTAAACTCAGTGCTGCCAACCATGATTTGTCACCGTGTGTGTGATGTGACAATACCACGGTGTGTGTGTGTGTGTATTTGTGTGTGTGTGTGTGTAGTTGTCCACAAACAGGAACCGAAGCATGGGTGTGCCTGCTGAAACAGATGTGGTAAACGTAGCTGTTTGGTCAGAGGCAATAAAGCATGTTTCCTGGACGCATGAGGCCAAAAAGAGTTCAAATATGCACTTAGAAAAACACATAGATTTAATTTACTGGATTCAATTGTGGTTTCCACTAGATCCCTGTGTTCCCCAAGTTGAATAAGCTTACATGAATGAAGACCTGCAGCAATTACTATTACTATTTTACAGCAAAAATGCCAAAGATTTAATGGTTTCAAGCTCTCAAATTTGCTGCTTTTCTTGGGTTTACATTGTAGTAAATTGAATATTTATTGATTTTGGACTGTTGGTCAAACGAAACAAGACATCTAATGATGTCATCTTGTGTTCTAGGTTACTGTTATGGGCGTTTTCCACTGTTTTCTAAAGTTATAGCCCAAAAGATTGAATCAATGAATCAATTATGAAAAAAATCACTAGTTGCTGCCCTAAAATAACATAAATGTTTAGCCATTTAGCTTTTACAGCTCATCCACAAGACTGTCTGTCAGCTGGACAATAAATTACTGATATCATGAATCTTTACCAACTGAAAATTGAGTCATAGTGCAATTTACAGCAGTAAAATAAATGTATATTAAGGCCCAATCCCATTTCTCATTTTCGCCCCTACCCCTACCCCTCTTTTTCGAGTGCCCCTTGCCCCTTGCAACAAAGTTACAAGGGGTAGGGGTTGAAATATTCCCCTATGAAATGGGACAACCCTTCATACCCGGAAACGTCATCATTAGTCATCAGTGACATCATAAAAAGACGCGACGAGTATGTTGCCGGGGAAACCTCACAACTAGAGATTTTTTTTTTGTTATGTTTGTTAGAACAAATGTATATAATACATTGAAACAACATTTCCGATGGTTATCATAGTCTTTAAATCTTTAGTTACGAAGAAAATACTTACATTTATGGTTTTCTTTCATTGCCTCTGAAGCCCTCCCTGGCATCTTGCCGTTGATTCACAAGGCATTCTGGGAGATTTCTCGTAGCACTCGCTTTGAAGTGTGCCTCTGAAAAAACTCCGTTTGGAGGACCATATAGCCCTAGCACTCCGCCCTTCCCCTCTGCCTCAATGAGAAGCGGGACATCCCTACCCCTATGTGTGAACGTGCAAAACGGAGGGGTAGGGGCAAGTGGTAGGGTTAAGGTGTGTATTGGGATTGGGCCTTTGTGACAGTAGCGACAACAACCACTGATATTTACGAAGAAGTTCGACCAGCTAATCGGCTAACAGTTGCGTGTCTTTAATCTGTCAAAAACATGTCAAAAGTGAGCCGACATTAAAAAGCAAATACATGTACTAATGCTTGGTACTGAGGTTAAACCTGATGTAGATTTTAGGTGATATCATTCAGCTGTTTCACTGCCACAATACCTCAGTCAAACAACAGCAACCACTAAATGCATCCACATTCAAATACAGTGGTTAAACATGACATAAACCAATGCTGTGTTCAGGAATTCCCAAATTAACCAGCTGGTGGTCATCCAACCGAGACAGTAACCGGTGCGACAAGTGCAATAGCATTTTATTTCATCACCCAGAATGTTTTTCACCTACACAGTACATGACATCAACATGCTGTGTTAATGGTTGGTAAGAATTGAAAATCCAGTGTCCTTTTAGAAAACACGTTCCAACCAGCGAGAGTAATTACAAAGAAGGTCAGTTACGGAGTGATATATCGTTCTATACAATGATGACAGAATGAACAAAAGCAGGGCCGACTGAGCTGAATGTCACCACTGGATTCAGGGCTGAGACTGTGTGAGGTTTTATGTGTGTGTGTGTGTGTGTGTGTGTGTGTGTGTGTGTGTGTATAAGAGTTATGTTGCTCTGTAGGACTTTTATAGCAGGGTAATAAAACAGCAGAGAAACATGGCTCAATAGAGAGAAGAGAGGAGAAGAGGAAGAAAAACACCAGGCAATATCATGGATTCAGATTTGGTGCACTCGCACACACACACACACACACACACACACACACACACACACACACACACACACACACACACACATTGTACACGTGCAATTTGAGCTTTCCATCACAATCAGAAATAGAGACAGTGCATCCTCTCCAGATCCCCACACAGCGAGGGGATCAACACCCGTAATGAAGGCATCCATACAAGCTCCTCACGTGGCCGAGATCACAAACACACACACACTGAGCCATACTGAACCTCACATGAATGGATTCACCCTGGTTAATGAATACAAACCCTAATGGCTGTACATAACTGTACATTCTAGTATTTCTTTCCTTTGCCAGTAAATATGCAAAATGACAGTCAGTTAATTGAGTCGATTAAGTGACCTGGAAGATTCCTAATCTCCATATTAATGCGGACCCTCGGGGCAGAGTAATGGGCGAGGTGCCCACCCCCCCTTCCTCCACAAACAGTGGCTGCACACTCACTCACATGACTGGCGAGCAGCCCAGGCAAAGCAGCATACCAAGTCAGTGCCATTCTCTGCTCACAATGGCAGCTTTTCATTTGTCATCAACAATAAAATCGACAATTAAGATTGATGGTTAAATAAGGATCCAAGACTTTATGGATCTCATATCACACAGGAAGAATTCAGCGATTGTCCTGGTTGATAAAATCATAACAAGTTTACAAACTCAACAACTGGATAACGACAGCAAAACATCGAATATTAGGTCTCATTGTTCATGATGAACACTCCAGATGATTCAAAGTCCAATCGTCTTGTGGAGTCGACATTCCCATGTCAGCCTCAAACTTCCATGATCTCAAATGCTTGACCCACAAAGAGACACTTTAATAAGGTGACGACCGTGGGGATCAAAGGAGCCGCTGTCTGCTTCAAAAGCTCATTTAGCCCCAAACTTGGCACCTCCTCTTCTCCCATGGTCGGAGGCTGACCTCGTTACCGTGGTTACGCCACTCTAATATCTATGCAAACGCCTTCTCGCTGTGCTGGGAAGACCCACTGCTGACCGGAGTTGACGCCCTGCCAGGGACTGCCCCCTCACACACAAACATAGAGCGGCCTGTGTAAACATAAACATCTTATGTACCCGATGCTAAATAAACACTTGTATATCAACACACATGCAAACACATGCATATCCAAAGTGATGGCATATGGATGCACGTGTGGAAGTACACACGTCCCCCAAGCTGGACAGAAATCAGCTGTGCTCCACGTCAGGCCGGATGCTTTCAGTAATTCATCCACCCACAAGTGTATAATAAGGTTATTCTAACCCCGCCCCGCTGGGACCTTTGGCTTTGGCGACCAAACAACTGTGGAATCTAAACACTCGGCCCACACATGCAACACTTCAAACAACACCCTGACTGTGGGTGCACAATAGTATGAAATAAGAGACTGACTCCTTCAGAGCATTAAAAATAAAACACTGCAGATCAGGAGTGCAGCTTGGCGCGAGTTTATCAAGATCACCCACATCCTGAAAGAATCAGTATCTCAACCAGAGCTGATCCAACTACACAAACAAGCGTAAACAGCAACCATGCATGTCCACATATATCAACAAAATCATCTAAAATGGTGCTTTTTTTCTACATTTTTCATTTTAAAAAATGGTCTGTTCACATCTGCTTTAAAAATGGCAAAATTTTGCACTGAAATTAATGAAATCCCATAAAATCGCTCATGGGAGTGAAGGAAATCTGCACTCAGCTCAACTGCGTTTAAACCTTTACGTGCAAATTTGCGCCATTAAGCAAAAGTGAGCCATTTTGACAGTGTTGCCCCCTTAAAGGGACAGTGAAAGGAAGCTATCGAAGCTTATTAGCTGTGTTGTACCGTCCAGTTTTCGTTAACCTCATCTGACAGAGTATAATCAGCTCCACAACAAAAGAGGAATGGTTTTCAGACAACAGATCTTTTTCACAGCAGCCATTTTGACATGTCATAGTAGGAAAAGAACAGGTGTATAATCACACTAATGATGGCTGCATTCCTGGTATTGTCCATGCTGGCTCACTGGAACAGCTTCCATGGACACTTAATGAGCTATCGTTGATGTTACAGTTTCACCTGTGCTTTTCATACTATGATATGTCCAATGTCTGAACAAACTCTGCACAGATATTGTCCAATTAGCAAACTAGCTAACAAACTAGCTACATGTTAGCTACCGAGCGGTTAGAAAATCTTTGGTTCAGAGAGCTTTTGTCCCTCTTTACTGAATGAAATTATTACATGACAATCTGGAAAACGCCAGGGGAGAGTGAACCGCACAATAGAGAAAAAAGCAAAAGAAGCTCAAAGCGCTAGTGCTAGCATTTTCACTGTCTAGCGTGTTAGCTCGCCAGCTACAGCCTTTAAACCTTTAAGTTTAAAGAAACAGTTGGACACTTTGGGAAATACTTGATGCTTGATAAGATAAGATAAGATACACCTTTATTGATCCCACAATTGAGGATCACTGTCTTGCCTCCCAATCAATTCCATACCCCTCTCTTACTCAGGTTTCCATCAAAATGTAGAGCAAACAAACCAAATTTTTAAGAAATTTTACGTGCTTTTCTGTCCACTACGGTTACGTGAATATTGGGAGTTGGCTCACTGAGACAAAAACAGACAAAGAGAGCTTGTAGTGGCCCATGCAGTGATGGTAACTATAACTCATCATTTATTTGCTGAATCCAACACTTTGTTGCATTAACCTTTTATCAGTACACCAACTTTTTCACCCTCAAGAGTAAAAACTCTTGTAATATTTGATGATTTCTTTTAATTTTTGGTGTTTCTTTTAATTTTTGGTGAAACACACCCTCTGAGTGTGATATCAATCTTGTCCTCTGACTCTCAGAAGCAAGGCAAATGAGCATATTTCCTAAAATGTCGAACTATTCCTTTAAAGCACTGTATAGTATTGTTGTGTAATAATATGGCCAATAAAATGTTATCCTCGTTATGTTTGTCCTCTGGTTTCATTGGGCGGAACAGACACGTACACACAAGCTCAGATGCTCAGGCATGGTGTCGTCTATAAGCCTGTCCAACTCAGTCTGACCAAACCCAGAGCTACACACTGAAACAAGCCAAATGAATGACAGATGAAGTCAAAACCCAGAGAGAGAAGAAAATCCAAGATAATAAAATGAAGCCTTCTTACGCACAAACACACATGTCCCCTAACAAAGGAAAAACATTGGAGTCCAAGACTCAATCACTTTGCAGTGTGGAGGGAGAGTGGAGCCACATGTTTTTGATAAGTCCTCTAGCAGAGCAGGGTGAGGTAATGATGAAGTCATCTATGTCCTCTGGACAGGTTCAAATTCACTGGGCCGTGTGCATTTTAAATGGCTTCAGGCTCACTAACACACACACACACTTTTTTTTTTCTTTTCTGGGGTGCGACGCAGTAAAAAGAATACTGCGCAAAAACTTTTATTGAAGTTTGCAGTAGGTATCAAGACCAGATAATAACTGAAGAAGCTGTACCATGTATGCACCTCATCTTCTCCACACCTGTCACTCATAAAGGACAAAAAAAGAACTGCATTCATCAAATATTTTCTGCCTCCATGCTCTTCAGTTCCTGTTTCCACCAAAACACTCCCAAGCAATCAAGTCTTACTATGGACACACCTCATTAACAGTCCCTGTAGACTGCGCCCACTCAACCGGTCACTGCCACACTGTTATTAATCTGTGAGGCTGTCTGTCCATTCCCCCGCCACGGTGGATGCTGAACTTCCTGTGTCTCTGCGTGGATCTTAAGATTTGCCGAGCTGCCTGGGGTTATTATAAAGCCATTCATTAGGGCAGAGAAAATAAACAAGAGCGAACAGCTCAGACAGAGCGACTGCTGCAGATGTGTTGAGACAAAAGATTTCCCTCAGCTTAGCACTGTAAATGTTATTCTATGAGTACCGTAGAGATAATCACTATAAGCCTAGACTACAAATACAATATGGACATGGAGAACACCACCTCCTCATTGGCTGGTGTATTATTTTGAGACAGCTGCACGGCTCTCATGTACTCATCACTATTGTCAATACACCCAAATGTCCCATAACCAACACAAATAACACCACAGTTTAATTAAATCACTAGTGTCAATAACACATTCTTTAGCAAGCTAGTGGCACGCCTCCTCCTCTAAAGCAGTTGTGCGACACAGTTTTATAGATGCTGAGTGTGTTGGAAAACCATGTGGGCAGAGCAACTAAACTGCATGACATTTAAGTATTTATCCATATGGAGTGAGAGACTGGCTTTAAAGAGGGAACATCACCTAAAGTAAGAGTTCCAATTTGTTATTTCCATGGCCTTAAAAAAGTTCAATCAGTATTAGTTAACATGAGCTACTTTCTCTCAAAGCCAGAAACCAGAGAAGTGAGTCTGAAACTTGTGAAGTTTCAGGGTATAAAGTTTCGCAATGAAAGCGAGACTGATTTTGCAAATGAATTAATGAAATGACTGAATTTGCAATTACTATGTCTAACTACTGTATATATCTTCAAACATTGCATTTACGGCTAAAAATTACAACAGAAATATGCCGGGTGCTCTCAGTGGCACCTGTAAAATCTGTCCCAAATCATTGTCTTTGGAGTAGTTCCAGACTTTATACTTGATGACATCACAAATTTGAGTTTTAGTACTCAAAGACAATTTTTGGAGTTGTTCATTCCATCTACTATTTTTGAACTGTCTTGAATCATAAGAATAACGTGAATTAATTTTGAAAATGGGTGTAATTCCCCTTTAAAGGCTTTAAAGGAAGCCAAGTGTACTCAAACAAAATAACACACATTTGTGGAGAAAATGGAGATGAGTGTAATTAAATGGCTTCAAAACAGTTGGACTAATGAGGGAATCTGATGGACGTGTAATGAGCAGTTTCAAGCTGCGTAAAGACAAAATTATCAGCAATCATTTAGAAAAAGGTTGGAATCAAATTATAGAGACATGACGGTGTAATTAGATTTTGCAGAATTGATGCTTAATAAGTTTTCATATTAAAAGCAACTTTCATTTCAAGCTTCATAAGTGGGTAATATGCCTCTACTTGACTCAGCTAAGACTGGCTAGAAGCCTCACCGTCTTGCCTCCCTTAAGTCCCAAGCAACTGCAATATTCATGAGGAGCTCGTGAAACACTGCAAAATAGAGTTTACATCAAAGAGGATGTGCGGAGGTAGAGGAAAAATAAATATGGGGTATGTTTGCATAGTCTATCTATTCCGTCATTGGCTCTGGGTTAAATATCTCACTTGTAGAAGGTCCCTGAAGGGTTCTGAACAGGGGCCCCCTCTATCAGACTACATCAGAGAACGAGGGGAATACTGTTTTAGATTTCAGCTCCATATGGTGAACATTCACAGCTTTTCAGAGGGCTCTGCTGAGCAAAATAAAAGAAGGGGAAAAAAAGAAACAAAAATGAGAAATTAAGTATGTCAGAGCTCAGGCCATTTGGAGACAATTATCATATTTGTCTGGGTCCTTTTTAAGTTCAGATGGCCAGACTTTGGTGTGGAAATGGATATCCTCGGTGAGTCATTACAGGTCAAGAAATATCTAGAGCCAGAGGTGTTAAGGAGGCGCTCGCTGGTAATTTGCAATATGAGGAGGGAGGAGAGGGATGGCAATGGGGCTGCATGCAAACCTGTGGTAAGTGAGAGTCACTGTTACTCTGAATAAACACGTTAACACTTATACCTGAGGTGTCTTATCTGCAGGTGAAAGGTCATCGAACAGAGGGTGAAAAGACAGCACCACCAGGTAACCTCTTTAACTCGGCAAAAGCTTTAATCAATAGGAGAATATATTGTATTATTTTCTCCTGCGATACTTTGTTTTTAATCTAAACATGCAGGCACTGTTAACAGATTCCCCTGCCAATTTAACGTAGCACAGTCACTACTCCATGACTCCTCACAGTGGCGCTTATCAAATGAATGAAGGTAAAGTAAACAGACGTTAACTTGCTTGTGAAAAGGAAACTCACAGGGGGGAATGGCATACAGTAAGGACAGCGGGGGAAAACAAATCAGAGAGGCATAACCATCTTTCAAGTCGAAAGTCTGGGCCCACTTTGGCTTTCAGAATACAGATGGGATAAACAAAATCGTCTACGAGATGTGCAAGAACTGTCTAATGAAAGCAAAGTACATGGGCAACACAGCGAACATGCATAGACACCTGATTTGTCTTCACCCTGATCTTGTCATGGAGAAAATAGCTAACGCTACCACAACTGTACGTCAGACTACAAAAAGCAAAGCTTCCTTTCATGTACCCAAGGGTTACTAGTTTGGTGTGTTGATTTAAGCTTTAGGCGACTGTGGCTCAGAGGTAAAGCGGATCGTCTTCTAATCAGAAGATCGGCGGTTTGATTACTGCCTCCTCCAGTCTGCATGTTGAAGTATCCTTGGGCAAGACACTGAACCCCATATCGCTCCCGCTGTGTGTGAGTGCATGTGAATGGTTACTGAGTAGCAGGTGGCACCTTGTATGGTAGCCTCTGCCATCATTGTGTGAATGTGACTCAGTAGTGTTAAAGCGCTTTGAGTGGTCAGAAGACCAGAAAGACGCTGTACAAGTGCAGTCCACTTTTTCCTCAGAATAATGTGATGAATATGCTATACACAGGTTTAAAAAATCTACATGTCGAGGCTTTAGAGAGGTTTTCTTCATCACTATGTATCCCATTAACATATGTGAAAATGGTATGCTAGTGTGCTTACTTCTCACTTTAACACCTCAAGTTAGTACATACCTTGTGGTATCAATATAAAGGCTGGAAATGTGGTGAATGAATCAGTGTGAGCTGCAGGAGGTGCTGTACTTTCACTGACCTTGACCTTTGACCTCCCTCCATAATAAAGAGCACTGCAAAACCTGGGCATATTAGAAATAGCTATATGTGCCGTCAAACTTGAAATATATATACACCTATAATAGAATATGGCAGCTACATTGAATACATCTACAGAACTTTCTGCAGTGTGCCTAAATATCAAACACAAGAGCAACTCATACAGTAGGATATTTAGTAAACAAGGTAGTCTAACAGCTGTTTGGATAACTAAGTGTGGACAAGGTTGCACATTGTCACCAGATGCTGGACAAACATCATAAAGTCAATGGACATAAACTTGTGTCACAGCCAGTAACACCAGTAAACATCTTTAGACAGGCACTGCAAGGACATACAACTACGAAGCAACGCATACCGCCCGTGTTATTCTATCAAAATGATCTAATATATGAATCAAATCATCCACAGACCTTCTGTGTGTCTCACCACTGTCCCCGGGTCAGCAGCTGACAGTCGACCTGCACCAACACGAGTGTCCCCGGGACTGTTCCTGACGCTGTTTCCACGGTTTGAATTCAATCGTTGAACACGACGTGTCCGAGCACTTTCACTGACGCTCAATCAACACGCTGCAGTTAACCCGCTCCCTGCAGGCTGAGCAGGCAGCACACACATGTTGTGGAGATCTAGTAAGCCGGCTAAAGCGGAAACGCTGGCTCACAATATGGCAGGAAGTGGAACGTCATTCACTTCAACGGGCGCATTTTTTCGCGATTCCCTTGCTTGAGATGGCGCGCACGTGACTCAGCCGGGCCTGTTGTTGATGTGTATTATTAATGTGTGTCCCAGTTTAGACAGAAAGAGTGTAGACTGTCTTCAGCAGACCCAGCAAGGGACATGTCTCATTATACAGGCTTTTAACTGGTGTAAATCTATCTCGAAGTATATTTTGATTTACAATTTAAAGGCTACACTTGACACTCTGTATCATTTACTTAATGCTGCATGCAAACATGTCAGAATATATAGCTTGTTATAATACCACTATCCATCAGGTTACACATTAATATGCAGTGTTTACTCATTGTAAAGGTCCTTTCAATCTGCTTTTATCTCTGTTGTCTGTATCTGTATATGTCTGCCAGTATAAAGCAAGCATTAACCCTGATTGTGATGTAAAGACTGCTTTTTGTGCAAAGACTGAACCATTTGAGACTCATACAACAGTTTAGCATCCAAATAAATAGCAACTGACCCATACAAATATGCTGCACTGCCTCCATCTAGTGGCCTTGAGCTGCCAGAGCTCTTACCATCACAAATCACTTTATTGGCTTCCCATACAACAAAGACATTACTTTAAATTCATCCTATTGGTTTTTAAGGCAGTACATGGTTTAACTTCTTAGTATATTTCTGACCTGCTCACTGACAATGCTCCTATCAGACACCTCAGAATAACAGAACAACATCATGAGCTGGTAAAGAGCTGCCCTCTCGAATGCTTTGCCTGATGAGCTGCGATCTGTAAAGACTACATGTGAAGTTAAGCACAAAGTTTAATTGGATGTCCTATAGATTGTATGGGGCAAAGATTAAAGGTGATCCAGGGTGCTGGAAATGCCACGACTAGAGTACGTTACCTCATGTCCTCTGGGATTGCCCCAAAGAATGTGACTTTAAGACGTCAGTTCATGATTGTATCCAGAGAATTCTCAGCCAGGAGTCACCTTTTGCATTGGTTTATTTCTGTTGTGGGACCTGTCTACAGTGAAAGACACTATTTCCTCTGTCTGTACTGAATGGATCCAGACAACTATCAGGTTCGGTAGGAGATGGCTCGTTCAACAATGGAAGTCAGCTCAAGCACCATCAATCACAGAGTGGCATAACCTGCTTGCTAAGATGGCAGCATATGAACGGATATCCTTCTCACTGCTGGGCAGGATAGAAAGTTATTATTTGAAATGGGAGAGATTTCTTGACTAAATGAATGGCCCTTACAGGCAAACATATGGGTTAGCTTCCTTCCATGTATACACACACACACACACACACTTTTGCTCACCTGGTTCCACTTACAACACTGTCTTTTTTCTACCTGAATTTTACTCCTACTTTTCATGTGTTTTATTTTTATTTTTAAAAATGAATACAATATTTTGTTCTAGTAAATGTCATAACCTTCTGTGTTAAGTCACATGTGTACACGTTGTCTGTTTGTTTATATTCCTACGCCTTTTTAAAATTCAATAAGATGTCAATCACAAAAAATTAAGCTCAAAGCCTTCCTGTATTCTCAGGCCTATGAACAGCGTTAGTGTGTCTTTAAGTCTGTCCATTCCATTCTCGAGAACACAATATCTCAAGAGCACCTTGAGGGTTTGGCACAAACGTCCACCTGGACTCAAGGATGAACTGATTCAGATTTTGGTGGTCAAAGGTCACTGTTTGGCCATAACTCATGAATTCATACACTAGTTATGACAAACTTTCACACAAATGTTTTAGTAGGAAAAAATGATGAAGTGATGACATTTTATATCCAAAAGGTCAAAGGTCAGCTTCATTGTGACATCATAACGTTCTGCAAAAACACTTTTCTGGCCTATATTCTGCATCATATCTGAGACATTTGGTCAGATACTGAATTGGTGACACTAATCTCGGGTGTCCAACTTGAAACTGTGCTGATTGTACAGATCTTCTGTGCTGCCAGGTTGAAGGTGTGTGTGACGCATCCACGTTTTAGAATTTGTAGCTTTTTTGCAGCAACATCTGTATTTGAAGCTTTGTTAACAGCCGTGGCTACATAAGAGTCTGGACAGACATGGATGTAAACTGTAACTGCAACCTGAGTGGTTGGTGGAGGCACACAACAACGAGGCGGTGGTTCTAGTTTATTATTATCTTCATTGTAATGCCATAGCATTGTTTGTTCAATGTTTTTATGTCCCTTTTGGTTTGGACATTGCGTTCCCTCGGAGTGAAATGTGCATGTTTATGAATAAAGTGCCCTTGCCTTGCCCTAAGGGTGCTGGTGCACAACCTGATGAGGTCAGATGCAGGAACAGCACTTAGCTTAAAGAAGGCAGCAAAAATCATAATGATTCTTCTCTGCGCCATTGTTTTTCTTCTGTGTTGAATGTTTTCATAAAGGTAATGTCATTGATCTTGCATCTTAAGTCTACTGGTGTAAAGATGTGTGTGTGAGTTTTACCTCAGTCATTGTTTCTTTTAACACAAATATAATCTGTAAGAAAAAAATAACCCTATACTGTTTTTACTCAGGTGACATTTTTCTTTATTGCACATTAGTAATATATGTGTATGTCAACTGTTAAGTCATCAGTGTATTAATATGCATCATATAAATGGCAAGTTAAGGCCATCTAGTGCCAACACTTGCAAGTAAATGGAAAAACAATAATTCAACCATCCAAAGCTGCAAAGTTATGATCAGGTCGACCTCTTAAAAACCTGTTCTCCAGGACAGCAAGAGTGTTAAAAATATCCATTCATCTCAGCATCTCACATATCAGATCAGTATCAAAGTTTATGTTTCACTGGTGGAAAGAACGCGGACACATGGTGTGTTCGTGCCACTCTTTTCTCATCATCACAAGATGACAATAATGATGACAGATTTGAATGACATGATTAATTTGGATTAGATTCAAGGGTGAAAACGAAACTCAAAAGGAGCGTCAAATAAAAGGCCACTATTATAGAGAAGGGATTCATCAAAATGCCTTTCAAAGGCTTGGTTGTCCGCTGCCTGGTACTGCTATTGTTCTAGGTGACACCCAAAATTCTTTAACTTCTTCTCCAACCCCACCCAACTGGCACTTTAAACAAACACTTTGATTCATGCCTGACTCGACATTGTGGTAACTGCTGTGTGTCTTGTTTTGTTTTCATATAATTTGAATAAGTTTCTGGGAAGCGTGAATTATTACTGATACACGGAAACAGATACAGTGAGTGACAGGGCTCAGTGTAGAAAGGGTCCAAATGGCGGATCAGGTCTTTTGACAACCTCACTGACGTCAACAAGGCCTGAAATAATAAGAGGAGTTTACCGCTCGTCCTCCTTGTGACTCTGAAAGAAAGTACAAATTGGTCCCAAGTAAAGGGTGTATGGAAGCTATCTACACACACAGCTAAGTGTGCGTGCGCATGACTATACTTGAACAGATTTACAGTTCTGTTTGTGAAGTATAACAATAGATACTATATGCAATACAGTTTGTTTTGCATCTCATTCAGTGGTGGACAGTAACCTAGTATATTCCCTCAAGTCCTGTGTGGAGTATAATTTTGAGGTAGTCATACTTCCATTTTATGCAAATTTAGATTTTTTATCCTCCACTATGTTTAAAGGGGGGAATATTTTACTTTTTGTTACATTACTCTTTTTTTTTTTTTGACATTTCTTGACAGCTGAAGTTACTGTATAAATTAAGATTTTACTATACACTTGAGGAGCTTATAAAATACAATGCATTGTTAGTGTTTTTTGGCTTGTGAGCATTTGCTCATACATCTGTGTTTTTACTGAGGTAGGATGATTTTGATTACAGGGGTATTTGGTCAACCAGCTTTGTCCATAAAGGGCTGGAACTCTGGAAGACATTATCAACTGAAATCAAATTAATTCCAGATATAAAATCCTTTACAACAAATGTTAAAGGTTCAGTGTGCAGGATTTAGGGGGATATATTGGCAGAAATGTAAATATAAGTATGTTTCCTTTCATGTATAATCACCTGAAAATAAGATTCGTCATTTATATCTACAAAGGGATCGGGTCCTTATCTATGGAGATCACCATGTCTCTACAGTAGCCCAGAACGGACGAACAAAAAACATGGTTTGGTTTATAATAAGTATGGTTATTACTAACATGATGTAATGTCATGTAACATAGGTCTCTACAGTAACTTGCTACACATACTAGCAAGCTACATTGTTATTAAAATAACTCCACTGACTTTTGATTTCACAGTGAACAACTGTCTGAGAGTCCCCAGCCTGTGCATTTCATAACACCACAAAAGGTGCCTTTGTGCATATGTATTTTACGCCGACATCCAGTGACATTGTGCCACTATTTGACGACTTCGGTCATTGACTGCTGTGTATACCGGCACAAAAGGTGCCTTTGTGGATCGATATTTTACGCTGATGTCCATTGACATTGCGCCAATATTTGACGATTTCTGTTATTGACCGCTGTGTATACCGGCATGAAAGATGCCTGTGTGCATCAGTGTCTAACGCCCAGATCACTGACAAAGCGGCCGTACTTGATGAGTTCAGAATGAGAACGGGCTGGCAATCCTCACCGCTTGATGCCACTGAAACCCCCTAAATCTCAAGTGTTGACAAAAGCAAATCAAAGCTGTAGCCATTTTTAGCTAATTGTAATGAATCACCAAGTGTACTGGTGTGTGGTCTATGTGTAAAAGTGTACTGTGTGGTGTGTATTTTTATTAGACTTCCATATGTATAGTGTATTGCGGTTGTTTTTTACACAGGTTCTTAAACAACCTCTATCACTCCATTTCCTATCATATAAAATTGCCATAATTCCAATTTCTTTATCAAACTAAAGCAATTATAAATGTAAGTGATGTAAAGATGAAATGGAAAATAACCACCCTTGGTTACTGGAACAAAACTGTTCCTTACTGTGCTGATTGAGAAAGAATGGTGTATAGCTTTCTGTTCACATGCCCTGGCAGCAAAATATCACCCCTTACTTGGAACATACGTAGGATGTTGCAAGGAACAATAAAGTATATCTCATGAATGGTCAGTACTGTGTCGATGTGTATTGTTAAACACCATTTCAGTTCTTCTCAGCCACACCTGACAATCATTCTTGACATCTTTGACATTTCCTCATGCTTCCAACGCTTGACGATGAGTCCATTGTTCAGACATTTTTTTAAATTTCCTGTTGGCATGTGTTTTATCAGAGTGATTTCCAGTAAAAGATCCCATCCCATCAAAGTGCCACTTTGCCAGCTCACATGATCATCAATGTAAATCTGAGATTACTGAATTGAAACTACAACATAATTTTAGTGTTTTTAATAGAGATATTAAATAATGGCTTAAAGAGAAACAACATTATTCTCACACTTAGTGCCACAGTAGACACCCAAGTATTTTGTATGGATGTATTTCTGTGTATGGATTTGGGGATGTATTTTGTGTGTTTATTTGTGTATGTGCTTGCGGATGCATTTTCTATTCATTTTAATATTTCAATTTTTAAAAAGCCTCCTGTGGACAGGTGCTGCAAATTAGTGTTTCACTGCAAACACAAATCACTGCACATCTGGAGCTTGTGCATAAAGGTGCAATTCTACTTCTACTGTGATGTTCATTTCCAATAAAATAAAATAAAATAAATTACATGAATCATTAGCATTACATGAAGGGGAGCGTTTGTGTCCTGAACATTTGTGCTGCCTGCAACAAAAACATTTTTTGTGCATTTCTGTGTCAGAAAATGGGAAATCTCTGGCAAAACTCTCAAAATCCCATGTTTTCAATGTGAAATGACACCTACATTTCAATAATTCATGCAACTATGCTCCTAAATCTATGTGTGTTACGATAAATTCTTAAAATCCTGCCAATCTTGTCCTTACAAGACTCTTCTTTCAATGTATAATTATACTCTTACAGTCACTTCATAAAACTACTTGGCTTCACTGGTGTTCCTCAAATTCTGAGACACTAGCGTTTTCTGGATTCATCCTGTGTGATGCTGTGGAGGGGATCACCTCATTAAGAAGACAGCCTGTGTTAGGATTGCACCTGGTTTTTCCTTTCCCTCTTCCCTTCCCCCCTCCTTTCTGTGTGAGTGTGAGCAAGTGAGGCAGGCTGCAGCAATCATCTCCACACCTGCAATCATTCAGCAATCTACCTGGAGTATTTGAGACCGGCTCTTCTCTGCAGTCGTCGCCAGTTCGTTGTCAACCTTTGTATGGTAAAGCTCTTGGCACCTGTCTTGCACCAGGTTTTGTGCATGTTTGTTTTTTGGCCGTTTACCTCGCTCCTAACTCTGATCTCCTCGGTTTCCAGTTTGCATCTCTGGAACTTCAGCTGCTGGCCTGCCTCACCTGCTGCTGTCTGTGCCCGCTGCAGTCCAGCCTCAAGCTGCATTCTCCTCAGCCTGCTCTGCTCCACTGCCCTCCCCACTCCTCTGACACCCAATCCTGGATCTCCCCCCACCCTGCCTCAGTCCAGCTCCGTCCTCTCCCCTGTCCTGGTTATCTGTGGTACCAGCCAATCAGTACTACCTGTCCATGTGGTCCAACAGCAGTGTTGCCACCTTGAATGCAGAAGACCTGGGTTCAAAACCCACTCTGGACAACTAGTATAATTCTCTTGGTGGAGCAAATAAACCCTTTTTGAACTGAGCTCTGTGGTTGTCTGCATTATTGAGTCCACCTGTCGTTCTTTAACTCAACAGACTGCTACCACTGTAATGTCTCTGTTCTGATAGTGCTGCAGGCTTTAGCTGCTTCTGCCTGCTTCTGCATGTGTGTGCGTGCGTGTGCAAATGATAAACCTGTGTGTACATGATCACTTCACGATTCTAGCTCCTGCCGCAATCAGTGAGCTAAACAAGCCAAATGAAGCACCTGACCCACTTCACAGGCCCTCCAATATGTGTAATAGCTGTGTGACCTACCCCAAATAACCCACAATGATGGCCGCTATTATTAGAACAACTTACTATTTTCTGTCCCGTCCCCCCCCCCCCCTAAACCCTGTCACAAGGGCAGCTGAGGCATATTCTATGAGGGGAAAGATGAAGAGGCAGAATCAGGGTTGTAAAAAGGGATAGAAAAGAATGGATTGACGCAGCAACCAGCTGAAAAAAAAAATGTGAAACTGTGGGACATGTTACAACCTTTACAGTCACCAGATCTCAACCCTGTTTCACACCTGTGGAAGACTTTGGAGCAACATGGAAGACAATGTTCTCCACTACCATCCCCATTAGACCAACTCATAGTATAAACTTTTATATTTAAATATATTTACTGATGTCTGTGATTGTCTCTGACACAATGCGTCCTTTTGTTATGTCAGGCTGTTTGTTTTTCTTTCTATCTGCTGTACTCGGGCCTCTCTCGATCGGAATGAGATTACTTGATTAGACAAAGGTTGCATGTTGTTCTGGAGAATCGTGGTGGTTTGACTCTATGGTAACACCCTTTTCCCTATGTTGTGATCGTCATGAGATGAGTCAGCAACTTTGTTCGATAAACTAGTTTGCATATTCTCGAAAGGCTGCATCTGAAAATTACTTGGCTCTGTAATTTGACTTTGGCTTTATTTGCTGCTGTTCTTTATTGTTAATAAGTATATTTATTTTTTTAATCTTTATTTGTATTAATTCATTATTTAGTGCATACAGCTTGTATGTCTTTGTGTATAGGTTGCTGCTGTTCACTCTCATCAGTGTGTTCTGTTTTGGAAAAATCTGAGTGCAGGTAGGTACTAAAGTATTAAAGGAATAGTTTAGATTTTTTTTTAAGTGGGGTTGTATGAGGTATTTATCCATAGTCAATGTATTACCTACGGTAGATGGCGGTCGGCACTCTCCCAGTTTGAAGAAGCAGGCTCGAGTACCATCACAGGAGCTAAGCAATGTACTGCTGTGGATGGGGTCCGCAATAAAACGTATTTAACCAACTAAAAAAGTTTCCCCTAAAAACAAAAAAAACACATAACAGTATAAGTTTACCCTGTACTGAAAGTATTGTCACTGCTTTACCCTCTTGTTAGACAGCGATTTCCAACTGGGAACTGAAGCTGTTATATCACTCTCTTCCAAGCCAGACTCCATTGAGAAAAACAGCGATTTAACGTTGCTGAACACAGGAGCTGCTGGTCCATCGCACCCTCCATCAGGTAGTTTGTGTTATTGTGTGACTTTGGGATTTAAAAGGGTAAGTTTGGATTCACCAAAGTCACACAATAACACAAACTAACTAACTGATTGAGGCAGCAGTAGACTACGCGCATTCAACAAGCCAAAATGACTGTTAGTGTCAGTGGACTTTGAAAAGATCATACATGTGGAACTGAAGCCGTAAAAGCTTAACCTTTGAAATGGGCTGTCTGATGGAAAGGAAGAGCGGTGAAAATACTTTCAATATTGCATATACTTAATCTGGTATAGATTTCTTTTTTGACTGGGACTTAATTAGGTGGTTAAAATACATTTTGCTGCCGACCCCCATCCACAGCAGTACATGCAGCTTCCATTTTGGCACTCCTATCGCTTCTTCAAACTGGAGGCATACTGACAGACATCTACTGTAGATAATACACTGACTATGGACATGTACCTTATACAACCCGACTTAAAAAAATCTGAAATCCGAAGTATTAGCTCACTTTCAATTCAACCGATTGAGAGTTTACTTTCCTCTGAGTCCCCCAAAACTATAAATTGAAAAAGCTTCATCAGAAATATTGATATGTTGCTATAATAGATGAGTTGTAACATGTGCTCTTTAGAAAACCACTGGACATTTCCTGATTTCCTAAAGATTTTTTGAACACTGTGATCAACAGGTGCTTTTCCCTCCAATATTTTGCACCGAGCTGAGCATGGCTTCGACAGAGACGGGCCACCTCTACCCACCCAGGCTGCCAAGTATGCTCCCTCCCGCCCCTACCTCCATGCATGAGACATTGTCATCATGTTGACCAATCACAGGCTGCCTGACTACAGCTGAAAAGCAGAAGCAGAACGGAGGCTGCACACTTTTGAAAACCTGTCTCACATGACATGTACTTGGAGAGCACACACACACACACACACACCCTCAATGGTTTTGCTGTCATTGATCTTTTGTTAGAACTGAGCTGTTGTTTTTTCCTACACCTTCAGAGAGGATTTGCGTGACTTCAGTGAAGTTTTTTGCAACATTATTTTCCTTTAATTCTAAATAGACATTTTTTTTCTCTCTTTGCTGTGTGTCTTTCACACATCTGCCACCATGTGCCTTCTGACAGCTGCCCTGCTGCTGACTTTACTTGGTGAGTATTTTTGCAATCATTGACCTTTGCATAAAGTGCCACCTGGGCTTTTGTGAGGAGTTTGTGTATTCAGCAGTCTAATGTTTATGTGAGGGTTTTTAAACCATGTGCCAATGGAGGACAGAGAGTCTGCAGGTTTTCTGCCAATAGAGGTCATTTCACTGCTTAGTGTCTTTGCTCTGGCACATAAGCTGCTCTTTTTTTTGTTTGGAAAAAAACCCTGCAGGTTCTGTGATTCAGTGGCATGTTGATTTTGCTTTCTTTATAATGTTTAACTTGTTTTGAGACCAATTGTGCAATAGTCACACAGAAAGCTCAGTTCTATTTATGAAAGCTCAGTAGGTTGCAGCTGCCTTTGTGAATCCCATTGCTATGTCGAAATGCTTGAAACAACCCAAATGATAAAATTAGAAACATGTGATGCTAATGCTCTCTAACTTTGAGGACAATGAATTCTAAGTAGGCATTATTTGTTTATGTTACACGCGCAAACTGTCAATGCACAGCATCCTAAGCAATCTGTATTTCAGGATCTTTTAATCATTCATAGTCCACGGGATAAATGGTATAATAGCAATCCTTAGCATCTGTTTATCTTGCGCAAACAATGAGATGTGTTCCTTGATTTTGTATCACTACAGTATAATATTCCAGAGATGAAGACTAACCAGATTAGCTGGTTGTCATCGCGGCTGACTCCAAGCCTGGGTTTCTGACTATTTAGGAAATCATTGGTAGCACAATAGCTCTAGATGGGACAATACATCAATAACAAGTTAAACTTAAAAAATTGCCACCATGCACTCCAAGATCCTATTTTAATGCTATTCAAATAAGAAACAAAACAAAGTCAATAACAAAAACTTCAAACCAGGACTGTAGTCAGTGTCAAAGACTGTAACGAACGTAGCATTTCTATGAACAATTCTCACTTCAAATGCCATGAAAGCTTAATATAACTTTTGAATGAGAATAGAAACTAAAAGGTGCACACAACCTAATTTGGGCAGTGCTTTTACAGAGACAGTTCTCTCATTGTTAATTGTACGCTGAAATGCTTAACAAAAATAAATAAATATATAAATAAAAAAAGGATCAAAGTTGGTAATTATAGGTTGTTTGAAAGTTAGCGTAATGTGTAACTAGGTCCAGTGATTATATGTAATTCGTCTGCAACAGTGTGTCTTAAAATAGTGCTGACCTGTCAGCTCTGTTCAGTAGACCTGCATCATGTGCGCATTTGCCTTACAAAATTTGCAGAATTTGAATGTGAACAGATTTTCGGATTATGTAATTTTCTGTACTTAGTCATCCATTAGGGTGCAGACACTAATGAACCATTCGCACCAAGCAAATTAAGCATTATAATGCATGTTGAAGCAGGTTTAACTATTGCCGTCACTTCTGCAATTCACACTCCGTAACTGTGTATCTGTGCTATATTTCTTTCACTTCATCTTTTGAACACTTAAAGCTTTAGCTTCCATATACAGGAACATAATTCCAGTTTCAACACAGTCTGATATCTAACATACTTTTAAAAATATTTTGAAGTGTTTTGCCCTTTTTAATGAATGGATGTAAAGTTCAAACTCTGGGAAGTCTGCCCATCTATGAAACATTTCAACTACTTTTGAATCCCTACATTATCAGTTCAATTTTTCACTTCGAAATGTTGTTCAACCTTTAAACCAGTTTCTGTCTCTTGTAATTTAAGTTTTATGCTCATTTCATACCTTCTCAGATTTTTATATTGTTTTGAATTAGGCTGAAAGTTCAAACCTATAGTGTGTGTTACATCGCAACACTGTCAGGTTTGGCAGTAGTTTAAAAGCCACCTGTTAGTGAAAGATAGGTATGTATATCTCTGACAGAATCAACATTAATCAGTGATATAGTGCATTAGCTAGAGGCAAGATGTTTGTAAAGTGATACGCACTGAATAATGTTAACGTACTGTTTGTTGAGGAGAGTTGTATATTCACAGGAACCCAGAACACTACCTTCACCTCCTCCTTGTCGCCCTTTTCAGATTCCATTTCCTGTGTTCAGTTTATGGCGCCTCTGAACATGGGGGGAGTCACAGGGCAGGTGCACTTTAACTCCACCTCCCACATGGCCACTGTCAATGTGACTGGCGCTGGATCCTGTAGTGCAGTCAACTTCACCCTCAGTGTGTTCCCCGTCAAGTATGGCCACTATGCTCAGCCCTGTTCTGAAGCACATATCGGCTCCAGCGTTTACACCTTCACAGCTGATCCATCCTCAAATTCCGCCGTCAATGTGTCAAGCCTCTTCGAACAAAAGTCAGACCTGGATGACTTCTCACTGACTTTGCACACATGTAATGGCACCAAAGTATGCACGGTTGTAAGTCGAGGTCAGATGGTCAAAACGTATCAGGCCAGGTTCACTGGACCCATCGCCGGTAATGTTTACATTCGCCTTAACACAGGAAACTCCAGCCCCAGGTTGCTCACAGACCTAGTTACAATCGGTCAGGTCAATGCCTCACAAACCAATGTCACTCTCTATGGATCTCCGAGCACTGCTGCAAGCTGTGATGTTCTTCTTGGAAACTTAAATGCCTCACCTTTGACCAATCTGGGTGTTGTGAAAGTCGGAACCCCTTTACAGCCTGAGAAATCCCGCCTGGACCCGAGCAGCTTCAACACCAAGCATCGATTTCTTATCCTTAAGACAGGGTCAAGTTACAAGTGTGCTCAGATTTATCGTGTACCTGAGAAACAGGTGATGGCCATGGTGAATATGAGAGGAATCAAGGGATACTTCAGCTTCCATCAGGCTTCCCCTTTCGATGCGACAAAGTTGAAAGTGAACCTGACTAACCTACAGAGCAAAGTCGGCCCTTATCATGTCCATCATTTTCCTCTCCCCTCAGTTAGGTCGCCTTCATATAGCCGGTGTTCAAATGATAATGTAGGTGGCCACTGGAACCCATTCAGTGTCAACACAAACGACCCAACATACCCAAGAGTGCCTGGTTCAACACATGACATGTACGAGATTGGTGATCTCAGCGCCAAGCATATGTCCCTTGCAGGTAAAAACGAGGTGGACATGATGTTCAAGGACTACAACCTCCCACTGTTTGGAACAAACAGTATCATAGGTCGCTCAGTTGTGATCCACCAACCAGATGGTGCCAGGTATGTTTGTGCCAGCATCGGCTATCCTGGTGAAGTGATTGTAGGCAGAGCCAGATTTCAGGGCCCTGTGGTTGGTGAGATCTGGTTTACCCAAATGACAAACAATCCTCTGTCTGACGTAACCGTCTTCACAGATCTGTCATATGGAAATCCCTCAATGACATCAACCAATAACCACAACTGGCATGTTCACATCTACCCCATCAGCTCCGAGAGGGATGATGATGAAAATCACTGCAGCACGGTGGGAGGACACTGGAACCCATTTAGAATTAACACAACAGACAGCAGCTATGCTCGCGACTGTGGCCCGTCCAGGCCCTTGTCCTGTGAGGTGGGAGACCTCTCACGAAAACACAGCACTATCAACCTTGGCCCCAATGTGGGCGGAGTGGAAGCAAAAAAGTTCTTCACTGATGTCACTTCCTGGTTGCCCATGTCAGGCATTATTGGTCGTTCAGTGGTCATCCATGAAGCAGACAGAGGAGGGCCGAGGATTGCTTGTGCCAACGTCACAATGGTGCGAGTCCCAAAAGCTAGGTTAGGTAGCTGGTTTGGCTCCCAGCTACCTGGCGGCCAGATCCAGTTCACCCAGGCTGTCCCACTCGGACCCACGACTATAAACGCATCCCTAATTAACCTGAACTCCTCAGCTGGGGGTTACCATATTCACGTACTGCCTGTAAAACCTGGCACCACAGACCCCTGCTCCAGCGCAAACATCCTGGGCCACTACAACCCGCTAGGCTGGAATATATCGAACAGCCCCGCAGCTGGAACAGGAACAGTGGACCAATATGAGGTTGGGGACCTCAGCGGGAAGTTTGGCGGGCTGGCTGGCCTCAACGAGTATCAGGCTGTACACAAGGACCCTGATATGCCATTAACTGGACCCTACAGTGTCGTGGGAAGGTCGGTGGTGATTCACGCAACTAACGGATCAAGGTGAGAACCTGTGTGCATTTACACCTTTCTGCTTATTAGAAAGAAAGACACCAACAGAGAGTGGAACTGAATGAGAGAAGGAGATGTGAGAAACATTTTACATATATATATAAGATGACCACAGATAAGAAGAAGTGGTGAGCACTGTAACTATGACACTGTAGCCACTGACTTTGTTAATGTGCACATACAGCATACAGAAAAAGGCATCAATTCTATCAGTTTGAGTGGTCACTGATGCCTTTGCAGCTTGAGCAGACTAACAGATCAAAGCTTCCCCACCCTGAGTGACCCTCTGGCACAGTGAAAGACTTGGGCAGTCTATTGAGGGCAATTACAGGTGTAGGATGTCATACACATCGAGTCATATCCTCCTCATGTTTGGATTATAACACACAGATAATCCTCCTCATTCACTGGGAGTGACTCAACAAAACATTGCAAAGGAGAACATTCTCATGGTTAACCCTGCGGGATTTGGATATGTTTTGCTCATCTTGTGTTTTTGTGTCTTTCTGTGCATGTACGTACATGCATGTGTGTTTTCTGTACAGATTGCGGTGTTCTAATGTCTCAGCTGAAAGAAATACAGATGGACGATGGACTGTTGCCAAGGCTGTTTTCAGCGGTACAGTGAATGGGACAGTTACACTGGTAAGAAGTCTTTTCCACTCAATGCCAATTTTTTAATATGCAGTTGAAAGTACAATATATTCTACAAAAGTATTTTTGCTTTACTGTCCATAATGTAGAACAAACGCCATGTTCAGTTCATTTTTTTTAAGTTCCTGTGATGCAATGTTCAGTATTACAACACTAAATCATCTTTAAAATGTTTGTCTTATTATTCCACACATTTATTTTCCTTGCTAAAAGCTGGCACCTACATAACCCACAATGCAACTCAACTGCTGCCAGCCCAGTCAGAGATTCAGGTGTGTTAAGCTACGAGTAGTCTCGCTCACCAGACCTTTCTCAAGAAAAGAAAGGTGTGGCTGGGCCGACTCTCACTTTGAGATTGGAGAAAAAAACGCCCCGGCTGCTTGTACTTCTTTCAACCAATCACAATCGTTCTGGGCGGTGCCACAGCAACGGTGTGCTTGCAAAAATATTGCCGGGGGGAAACAGGTTTTGGTGTAACACGCCCACAAAAATATCACCTACAGGACGCGAACCATGGCAGAAAAATGGCTACATCCCCGCAAGATCAAACACCACAAAAGTTAGTAAAGGACGTGTTGAAAACGGTTGAAAACTGCTACACAACCGGAAGTGGTAGGGCGGGACTTCAGCGGGTGGCTCGTTCTGCCCAATGAGAGGCTGATCTCTGCAGCGAACTTCCGCCCACTCAGACTAAGCTACGAGTGGCTAACGCAGCCAGAGACCCTTGTTTACTGTAAGCAGAGATGAGGAAAGGGCAACGCAAGTCTTGTAAGCCAAATTCTCTCCAACTCCACATCATTTTCAAACCTTCAGTCTTCAGCCCCAACCTACGCTGACTCAAGTCACAGCTTTGTAAAACTTTCTCACATATGCAGTAAAATTGGTGGAGTTCCCCTTTAAGGAGGGCAGTGGCTGTTCTCATCTCCCACAACACCTTTTAAGATCACATTTATCTGCAGGTGGCTCACACCAGTAATTAAAGTAATCCTAACTCAGCTGCCCAATTTTTTGTTGCCCAAGTTCGAGTTGCTATATTAAGCCATAACGCAAAATGCCAAAACATATTTCATAGACATGAGAAAAATAAGGTCATCAATTTCCAGAGGTAGGACCAAGTAGTTGTTTCGCAAGTAAAGTCTCAGGTCTTTGCACTCAAGTACACATTTGAGTCCAAAGTCAAGACTGACCGCTTCCAAGTCCTAAACTTTGAGTTTTGAGTCCTAAACAAGTCATAATGCACTCCTCACTAAAAGTAATGCCATTTTAATAACAGAATAATTATATATTGCATTACAAAAAGCACAAATGCTTTTTAAAATTTGTATTTGTTCAAACAAGTTTGTTAAAAGAGGTGCGACTGAACTGAATCATAAATTGGCTTAAGGGAAGGTATCAAGTATCCACAAGTCAAAAGGCTCAAATCCAAGTGATTCAAGTCACGAGTCATTGGTGTTAGAGCAAAAGTCGAGTTCCAAGTCTTTCTTGATTTTGTCAAGCTGAGTCAAAAGTCATCAGATTTGTGATGTGAGTCCATGTCGTTTGACTCGAGTCCACACCTCTGTCATTTTCAACATAAATATATAAGTATGAAATGAAGAAGCTGACTTCTGTCTGCATACAGGGCTGTTTGCTTCATGAACAGGTGGTACAACTTCCATTAATATGTGTGTGTATTTGTGCATGAGCTAAACTGAAATAGGATGCATTTATTTAGAGAGGGACATACATTGTCTTTTGCAGTGATAATGTATCAGTCTTGCAAAACATCCATTATTAAGATAAGAGAGTCAGCCTTTGTAACTTGACCACAATATGTTTTCATATTGTGAAATTGATTTCGAAAGTGTTTTCTCAGCTAACGTCGAAAATTATTCTTTAGAAGATTGTGTAATTGATTCTAATAAAAACCACCCTGCCCACACCATCAGCAGAAAATAAATGAGATTTCTAAGAACCATATTTCAGTGGTTTTGTCTGACAGCTACAGAACACATACAAGGTTTTCTCTTGCTAACTTATTAGGAGCCAAGCTGCCACAAAAACATGACAGAGTTTTTCTGCTGCGCTGGACAGACAGTGAATTCATTATGCCTGTGGTGGGTTGCAACAAGGAACCATGGGAAGCAGGGGCGAGATCATTAGCTTAGCTTAGCATTTGTCTGCTGGCTAGTGAAATATACAAGCCCCCTGAACTAGGAAGGTCCACAAGGGAACAGCTGTCTCTGTCAGCCGCCCTCCAGACGCCCCATACTGAGCTCAGCAATACATCTATGGATGAGAGCTTGCAATACTGTATCCCCTGAGAGGCTATATTATCAGGATAGTCTGTGGAAAAAACAATGTTACTAACCTTAATCTGCAACATTTGCTCAGGCACATTTAACTGTGAGTCACAGAGTGAGTGTAAGAATGGCTTAACAGGTTACAATGCAAAATCCCCACTGGTGTCCATTGTAACTGCCTGTGGATTTCAGCAAAACAAGAACTCAGGTTTGGCTGAACTATTAACTATGAGAGTATGAGAGTACACGTTCACTTCTGTCACTCTAACTGTCTACTAATATTGGACATGTTGACAGAGGCAGCAGATGTTTCCTGATGGGAGTAGCAGTGATGCCACAATGGAGGTGTTCCTTAAAGCGGAAAATGTAAGTACAGAGTCATTAAAAAGGGCGACATCTTCACTCAGACATTGGGGGTGGGGTGGGGACAGGTTTAGGGTACTAGGGCACTAGGGCACTAGGGCACTAGGGCACTAGGTGTGTATTTCCTGTGTAGTAGACCAGTACGTTATCACCTGTACATGGCGCACAAAGTATATGAAATGTGCAAAAATTAATTCATTCATTGTTAATCTCTATCTGCATGTATGCAGAATATGTTAGCAATGGTACAACATTTAGTACTGGAATCATTCTGGTTTCCATTTATTAGTAGTATTGACTTACCACATTTGAGTGGGCTTTGGTTGCCTGCAGGTGAACAAAATCTCTATGGAGAGCAAAAGAGGTGGAACACATTGGCCAAATTGCAAATTTGGAACCCATCGGTTACCGACTGTCGACAGTTCGGCTTTTTATTAGCTTTGCACAAAAGAAAAAGTTTTGGCCCAGATATCCACTTGCTACCCCAGATGTCAGTTTTTTACCCAGGGGTGGCAACAGAATGGTAAAGTCATGACCCACCTTCCTCACCGAATGGCTAGTACTAGTTGCTTTCGTTGGTTGTATTGGTTAGGTGTAGGTGTGAGGAGTGGGATTGGTTTGTTAGTGTAAGAATGTCAGGTTAGGCAGATCAGAGGCAGAGTAAGGGGAGACATGCCTTTGCTACGATAGCCAGTGGGTTCAACGATTGGTTGACATGTAAACTAACATGACGCAAGAGTTAACCACCAAATTTTAAGGGGAGAAAAATAGCTTTCTTTTAGCTTTTCGAGGTCAAATCAGATCTAACTTATTAAGTATTTAGCATCCACGGTGCAAAACCATTTAGACATACTAAGAATAACCTGAAAAGGGAATCTTCAAGGAGGAGTTACTTGATTCGTGTGACACCTGAGCAGCTGAACGTGCAAGAGGCTGCAGGAAGAACAGTGAATTGGACAATAACATAGAGAGTGATGAGGAAGTAAGGGAGCACTCACATCCAGTGCCAGGTAGAAACACTGCGGTGGAATTCATTTAGCGCCAACAACTTCTGCCACGTAGAAGCCGTAGAAGTGTCTAGTGTCTGAGCAGGAGAAAACACTTACAACACACACACACACACACACACACACACACACACACACACACACACACACTGAGATCCACGTTGAGAGTGCCAGAGTTGGTTTTATGAGAGCAACAAAAGAGTGGTGCTGAGTTTCATTTTGTAGATTTTGAATCCAGAGAAATGGGGCACTCACCAAGAATAAGTTTTGCTTGCCTGTTGATGTTTTCAAGATCATATACTTGTCTGAATCATGTGTTCATTGTTGGTGTGTGTGTGTGTGTTTCTCTCTGTATTGACGAGACAAATTGAAACCACAGACATAAAGGATTAAAGATAAATCCGTGCACACCTCACATTGTTTTTACCCCCCTTCCTACAGACATCTGAGGCATCCCTGTTCATCACCACCAGCCGCAGCACCAACACCAGCACCCGCCAGTGCAGCAATGGGCGAGGCACATTCAATCCCTTCAACATGACATCAATGGTGAGACCAGACTGTCCCTACTTTAACTTCTGCGCTTCTTTTCCTGCTGATTGTGTTGACTACTTAACTGGTTATTTTGTGTAGATATTTGGTCAGATTATCTTAATGAAAATTCATACATACAAGGTTAACCCCTAAAAACTTGATATCAGCTCCTTAAAGCCTCTTCCAAGACAGCATCAAAACTGGATACTGACTTGAAGAAGACAACATAAGAAAAATTCATCATCAAAGTCATTAAATTCAATTCAGTTTTGATAATTAAATAACCCCAACATCAGCTTAATATCTGGGTAAACTGCTTAATAGATGTCCCTTATGTAAATATTTGTTAGCAAGCAGTGCATGTTATACAGTGATACCTCTGTAAATTCTCCATGGTATGATCATGTACCATTACATAGTGTACTGTGTGTGAATAAGCCAAGATGGCAAACTTAGTGAATACAACAGACATAGAAGGACATTTCTGTCTTTTATCAAGTTACTTTTACCTGATAAATCACGTAACTTTATTTAATCTCTGAAAAATACTAACAACATAATATATTCCCTCCCAGTTTTGTCAGATTGGTCCGTTTGTACTTGTATGAAATGATAATCAAGATATTTTTACTCTCAATTACAGTATATGACCTATGGTAATTTGCAAAAATTACAACAAATTTTCTTTAATTGCATTTAGAAGCTTAGAAGTAGCTTAGAAAAAGGTCTTAGAAAGTAAGAGATTTAAACATTTCCAGAATATGCGGTGCAGATAAGGAAGTCTAATACTTAGAATTTTCTTTTTCTACCAATAAAAAAGTGACCACTGCTGTATGTGGTTAACCTGTACTGCTCTTCCTTCTTTCTATTCTCAGAGCTCCAGCTGTTCACAATTAAACCCTCTGAGCTGTGTGGTGGGAGAGGTGTCTGCAAGACACGGTGCAGTCAGCCTGACTGAGGGAATGGTCATCACTGACAGCATAATTCAGCTCTCTGGACAGCGCTCAGGTACCACACTGACATGGTGTTTTTTTCCAGTGTATTCAGCACTTTTTTTTACCCTTGTTGTCACCTTTTTTAATGTAATGGGAAAAGGATGTAGTTTAAGTTTGTCTGTGTTTACAGTGGTTCACAGATCTGTACTGCTGAAGAATAACAACAGCATCATCGCATGTGCCGACATCCTCCCCGAATCCCCTTCAGCAGAGCAGATCTTTCCCAAAGTGACAAACTTCAGCGAGTGAGTGTATCTCTAAAATTTATGGTTCATACCCTGTCATCAGAATTTTATCTTTAATCTCTTGGCAAACAATAGTTCAATATGTGCTCATAGCGGAACCTCAAAGGTTTGGTAACTGGAGACAAATACCACAGAAGTGTTCTTCCTGTAATGTGACCTGTTTTGACTTTAGTTTGTTTGTCTTTAAATAGAAACAGTAGCCTTCAGATATGTTTCAATAGTTTCCTAGGTCACTTTTGACCAACATATAAGATAAGAAAATGCATTGTTTGTTATTAAATTCCTTTAATCTTTAACACAGACAGCATACATAAATCCATGCTTTGTAGTGTAATTGTAAAATCAAAATGTCAGTGTCACTGTAGGAGGTAGATATACAGTTACATGTGGCACTGTGTGCAAATGTCACGTATGAATGAGCTAGTAGGGAAATGTAATAATGTAACTTTACTGGGGAAATTCCAAATATGCTTATAAAAGAACATGAAAACATCTGTGTAAGTGTTTAAAAAAATACAGCACGCAAATCAGAGAGAAAGATCGAACGCCAACCATTGTTTTTAGACTTAACAATCAAGACTAGTTCATCTTCATAAAACACTGAAATTACTGAGGAAACAAAACAACTTTTTATCTGTAATGTTATCTGAGAAGGTTCATGGATAGTGAAACGATTCAAAATAAGGAAGCATCCTGTGATAGTGAGCTCAGCTAGTGTTGAGGGAAACGTAACCATACCATCTCGCTGTGAGATGGCACATTTTGATATTCAAAAAGAGCATCAAGATCTATGATCCAAGGCAAACTTCCTGTTGAGGGTCATTCACACAACATCAAGCATCTGACTAACAAATTCCATAAAAACAGAAAGGCTGATCTTACCCGTAGTGTTATTTATCATTCCAGATTGGGGGTTGGCAACCTGAGGCATGCTTAACTAATGGCACACTAGCAATAAGTATGCAAGAGAGTTTTTTTTTAATGTTTAAGTGCAGGGTTTCTCACACATTCATTTATCTGTGGCGACCCTCATGATAACATCATCTGCCGCCATGTGTTGATTTTATATTTTTGAGCTGGACCGTTCATTAGGAGCACTGTTAGAATATATAAAGTCTACCGTTTGGTTATTCATTGTATGTGTACACTGGGCGGACAGAGCAGCAGAATGCAAGGCACAGGTAAACTTAATTGTTCTTAATTGCTGTGTTCGGGGACCCGCAAAAACCTCTACAGAATGATACAAAGGGACAGGCGCGCACACAACTCTAGCATTTTGCTCTTGATGAGAGCGTGGATGTGAATGACACACCATGTTTGACTGTCATAGCAAGATTGATTTGACTGTAAGGGAGGAGATCTGCTGCTCAAAACCAGTTCCTTAAACAACAAAAGGTGAGGACATAGCCAACGTTTTAATGGAGCATTTAAGGAGGGAGGGACTGGCATTATATTGATGTGGCACACTGACTAACAAGATAATTTAGAATGGCACTTTATATTAAAAAGGTTGCCGATCCCTGATCTAGATTGTTTTGGTGTGACTTGCAGAGTGTTGGAGATATCGGCTGTAGAGATGTCTGACTTCTCTCGAAAATAATGGAACTAGATGGCACTAGTATGTAGGAACTATTTTAGTTCTATAAAATTACACCCGCCAGCAATATCAATGGACTGAGCTAGCTTTTAACACTACAGCTCAGCTGAGGACACCATTAATGTTTAATGAGTAGATTCTCGCTTCCTTCTGTGTAGAGATGTGGTTGGTGACTGACGTTCAGTGGAAAGAAAATAGTTCCTACATGAAACTACTCACCACAAGCTCTGTAATGATCTTGAGTAACCAGTTCTTGATTTCTGGAAAGAGACATTGCTGTTGAGTTTTTCAAATGTACTTTTGTGGCTCTTTGAGCACCACAAGCCGAGTGCCATCTAGTTCCATTATATTCGAGAGAAGTCAGACATCTCTATAGCTGATATCCAACACTTGGCAACTCACACCAGAACAATCTAGATTGATGAATAGCACTACAGGTAAAAGGAAAACCATGTCTTTTTGATTTTGGGGTGAGCTGAATGAATGATCCACATGTATTACTTCTTCACATAAACTCAAAGTGACTATCATTTCTTGATTGTGACCAACAGGAATACCAGGAAGCATGTGTTTTGTACCCTTATTAATATAAAGTGTTCCTGAGAAATCATTACAACCCCTAAAGTTCATTGAACACTGTAGTTTGATCATGCCTGGGTTTGATTCGAGGAAACACACTGAATACAATGCATTTCGTTGAATACAATGTATGTCCAAGTATCTCCAGTTAGGTCTTATGTTATGTGATCACAAAGTTGATGTTTAATTTCTTTTTGCCAAGGTATGACTTCCGCAGAAGGGTTGCAGATGTCCTGAATGTGACGCCAATAATAGTCACCATCCTGCAAGGCTCTCCCAGCTCTGCAGCTGGTGGAAAGTGCCAGCAAGTCGACTACATGGTGTCTGGTAAGGCGTAAACCCCATGCGTGAGCACAACAGTGTGTCTATTTTTTGCATTAAAAGGGTAACTGTATTAGCTTTCAACACAACAACAGAAACACAAGTAACATCTGTTCTGAGTAACTGAGTGCTTCCTCTTCCTCTTTTTATACTGGTGATCATATCAAAATGATCAAAATCTAACCAATTCATATTCTCAAGAGACACCTCCACTCTTGCCACAATTACTTTTAAGTGGGTCACATTCACTTTGGTTACATAACGTGGCCTGCTGACTCACCTCATCAGGGAAGTTCATATGATCATGATTAATAGCTATTTAAAATGGCACTGTGTCAAAGTTATTAATGCAGAATGCTGCAGCTCCAGTAGACAATGAATATAAAACCTCTCATGGTTTTATAGAGAGGTTTTTGTTTGTCAGATATAACCTCAAGCTATGGGACTGTATGTACAGCATGTAAGCTTATAAACACTTCAGGCTTCCAGGTCCTATCTTGGCAAGCTGTGTGCCAAGCGCTGTGTTCATCAGGACAATGAACAATTATGGGCATTGAAGAATCTTTAGAAAACCTGAAAAATTGCCCAGTAACCTGACGCTGGAGTTGAGTGTCTGTGTGTCTCATTTACTGTCCCTTCCTCTGTCCCAGGGGGGTAACAGAGACGGACCCGTACAGAGGTTTCACACAGTATAGCACAGGACAGGCATTTATGCTCTCGCAAGTCTCTCACAAGGCAGAGAGTTTACTATTGTGGTCATTCCAGGAAGATGCACACACGGGAGTTTTTACACAGCGTGAAGCTGAGCATGTGTGATAATCAGTATTATGCTTGAGAGAATTAAAACACTTTTATGTTTGTCGGAAGCAAAAGTACATGCAAAGCAATCACAGCTACTCAGCCGCCAACTGAAAGGAAAACTTGCAATGTGACAGAGGTTATTATTATTTCTTAAACATTAACAATACACTGCAGCATTTCAGTTGATCATCTGACTTAACGATGGGAAAGCAAGTCGATGACTGCCTTTAGTTTCAGCTACAGTAATTGTCAAGTATAACAAAGCAGTAATTGCAGTGTGGACAGTTTGTGTGTAATTAAACACTCTCATTGTGTATCTTACAGGGGAAGTTGACGCAGCACTTCTGGCATCCGTCAAAAACAGCGACAAGATGGGCATTTTCCAAGAGTCGAGCATATGCGGTAAGTACACGCTCGTCTCTTATCATAGCTTCAACTGGACTTATGGTGCATAATGGGAGTGTTAATGTTCATGTATTTAAGGGAGAACAATATTTAACACTTGGAAACCTGGATCAACATCAGTTTTCTTGAGCTGCATTCAGACGCCTTTCACAAGTAATTAACCCTTTGAAATCTGAGCAAATTGGTTTTATTTGTTCTTAAAAACATGGGGGAAAATGACAGTTACCAAGAAACTGGTAAAAGCTGATGAGAAAATGAACTGAATATCAATTATTAAAAACAGAGAGAGAGACAGAAAATCTTGGTAAATAAAAAAAAAAAAAAAAAAAAGTAAAAATGTCCAGAAAACCAGGATAAGTGACAGAAAATAATGGAATGAATGTAAAAAAAAAACCCAAACAAATTATGATTATTATAATAATATATTCAAACTTATGTTATGGAAAATATATATATGTGTGTGTATTTCTAATTTTTTTAGCCCTTTTTAAGGTAATTTCCTTGTTTTTTTTGTTTGTTTGTTTTTAATTTTCCTTCCTTGCTAATTTTCAGGTAATTTTCTTGTAACTTTTTACCAGTTCTTTTTTTTTTTTTTAATTGCTAATTTTGGGTCATTTCTAGTTAAGTTGCTCACGCCCTTCTTCCCATGTTCTTAAAAGAAATCAAGCCAATTTGCCCAGGTTTCAAAGGGTTGTAAGTACTTCTGTGTTTGACTTGTATTTATGAATACTACCAGCTCTCTGAAAGAAACAATGTCTTGTTAAATAAATATTGATTTTGTAGAAGAGATTGTGTTGTGGGTTATCTCTCTTCCAGACTGTAATAGTTTCAGATTTAAAAAAAATTACAGTATGGCCGAGCTGAACTGCAGTTTATAGAGATGGTAACATGGAAAGAATTATTTGCATATCTGCCACATAAAGGCAGCATTTTTCTTTTTTTGGGAGTGTATATGCCTATAAACTTTAAAGTTACGCAGTAGCCTATAAACTGAGCCACAATCCTCTTTTAATTAAGTGCCATTGTTTGCTATAATAACCTTTGTGCACCTTCTCATTTAGGGCGTGCGGGTCTGCTGCTGATGCCAGGGACTTTCCTTCTTGCCTTGATGTTTGCTGCCGCCTGCCTGCTGCCATCTGCAGTCTACACATAGCTCCGAGATTCGGCCACACCATGCGTCATCAGTGGGGATACATGGATCCTCATATTGTAAAACTGTGAATATGTTTATGAAATGTAGCCCACCAAATGATACGATGGTCATCTGATTCATTAACAAGCAAATAATAACTGTGTTTCTTTTAACGGCTTGCTTTTTGCAGTAATTTAGGCAACAAGTTATTCATTAACTACTCAGCGTAGCCTTTAAAAAACTTCATTTTTCCATAACAGATATCGCTTATATTTTATTGATTTGGACTGTTAAATGGATGGGTGAAATTAATGCTGTACATTTTCTGACTTTTTTTTTTCTTTACTTATGCACCATCCATAAATTCATGTCAAAATGTGTGTAAATATCAGGAAAATTGTGAATAAAATACAATATTGTTTGTATGCTTTGTACCAAGAATGTGTTTTTTTTTTTAATTCTTTGCATAAACTCCTGAACACATCGCAGCACATGAATAAATGTGTGAGCATCACAGAGTATATGGCGCATTAGCAGGACAGTAATGTGATGCATTTTAAGAGTGGAGCAATCACACAAAATGTTGGTACCACTTATCACTGAAGAGCCATTAACAAGAACAGCTGTTGGGTTGCTAGTTTTGAAAAATCAAATTTTCATCCTGCTCCAGAAATCTACCACTAGTCTACTCTCCAAAAACTATTTATTAACAATTTATTAACATTTACAGCTAAGGACTGAGCAGATAGTGGTAAAAAAAAATTTTAATAACTTATCAAGGGCTTATAACTAATATATGAAGCATTAATTGAGTAATTGTATTAATAAAGTCATTAATTAAAACCTAAAATTAAGGGGCGGAAAGACGAAAATACACACAGAGTCATCAGTGAAAACCTGACAAGACTGTAAAATGTTTTATATGATTAAAAAAATAAAACTGTTAATTAAACTGTTAGTAAATGGAAATATGAAGCTAATATGATAATGTTAATAGTCCATACGTTGCACATTGCTGGGGAAAATAGACAAATGGTTAAATGTGTGCCAAGATAAAAGAAAATGGATTAACACATGAGCTGAAAAATAACAGTGACTCGTCAAAGATGAATAGACAAGTTGAAAAAATTAAGTTGACTTGGTATTTCTTTTACACACCATTTTAATTTACAGTAACTAACTACTGGTATTTATTTAGGCCTATTGAGGTAATTTGTAATTAATTAGGGGTAATATTTTTGTCCGCAGGTGTGGATTTGAGTCACATGACTTGATGACTTTAGACTGGAACTGCAACTTGGACTTCAACATCAGTGACTTGTGACTTCACTCAAACTTGAACTTTTTGATTTGAAAATGCTTGTTGTTGTCCCCCAAGCCCCAATTAGAAAGTTTATTTAAGAAGTGTGCACCAATTAAATTTATCTTCCTTTATTTCCTGCATCAACTAACTTTAATCTTTTTACTTTATTTAGACATAAAACAACAACAATATATGATATCACTTGAAGTCTTCTTGAAAGTTCTGGGAGGAGGAAGTTATGGACATTTTAACAACATGAATTGAACACAACAGGACAGACACATACTAAATTCATTGTTTTTTGATGGTGGTTAATAGTGCTATATGCTATTAAAGCGCAATGTCAGCATTATTTTTTATATGATTAAGTTCAGTTGCACTCGTTTTAACAAATAAATACAAATTATGACTTGTTTAGGACTTGAAATTCATAGTTTAGGACTTGAGACTTGACTTGTGACCTGCAAAACAATTCATTTTACTTCCTTTTGTCGGATTCGATTATCCTTATCTTTACAGTGGTGGTAGACTGCTATATAATTTTAGACTCCCTGTGTGTAGATTATTGTTGTGGCGATATTAAGATGACTTGTTATTGTTGGGTGAATGCATTACTCACTGAAAAGGAGGCGAGTCTGGATCCCTCTGCGTCTACTGGAAGAAACTGCAGTCACGTGACCTCAAACGTCAACAGCGAAATGGCAGCCTCCTGTTTTGTAAATTAACACAAGGTCCGAGCTGGCAAAGGAGCGCTTCGTTTTCTAACCCAAGAAACACATTTCCCAGACGAAACCACCGGGTGTGTATTCGCCATTTCACTGGCTGCATGAGGGGGGACTTTAACTTTAGCTAGCGGCGGCGTGGCGAGCTAACGTCTCCGTCTCCCGGTGGCACAGCGCGAGCTCAGAGAGGATGTTACTGTTATAAAATGAGGGGAACGGTTGGTCAGCACACGCCTGTTACCGCAGCACGCTGTGTGTTATGAAAGCGGAGAGAATGGCGTTTACTAGCTAGCAACTTTACAAATATCCCACCGGCGTGCTACCACACCCACTAACGTTACTAAAATCAACGGCGACCCAGTGAATGAATTAACGGTAGTTATTGTGTGTTACGGTTGGCCTGTTGATAACAGTGACTTGTTGGGTGAATAAAAACTCGCCTGTCCGCTTCAGTCCAAGCTCTGTGGCTTTATAGCTTTTTATCAGAACATCATAGTGTCAGCTTTTTTATTGTAGCTAGTTAGCTCGGAGGTTAGATACGAAATGCGACCGATTCATCCAATGCCAACTTGTAAACAACAATCGCATGTGGAGTATTCAGCCAATAGGAGAGCTCACCGATGAAGGAAACTGAAACATGATTGGTCAGTTTGTTCACACCGAGCTCTACGCTCTTCAAAGTGAAGAGTGATAGTGAATTATGACTGCACAGTGTCTTCTGGCCTTTGCCTTGTGAGATTGTCGCTGTGGAAATAGGTCACAGACCTGTCGACACCAGCCAAGAAGCTTAGTCTGTTCCCTTTAATATTTAACCCTTATGAAAGTTGCTTAGTCAGCATGTTACAGCAGGTTAAAGATCCAGGTGTGGACTGTGACTTTGAGCTCCAGCTAGGCTGCAGTCGCTCACTGTCCTGCTCCAGTCACCTTAAGTCAACATGACTTCCCAAAAGACAGGTAATCTAAGGATAATTAGGGTGGGTTTGAATAAAAGTAGATGAGGGAACCTTGACATGTTTGTTGTTTAATGGGTAGATGTGTGAAATTATGTCGTTACTGTGATTAAGCGGATTCATTTCTCATCATAAATACCTAGGTGTGACATGTCTGCACTTGGTAAATCCCAGCAGCTTTTATCCTAACTTTTGACATTTACCTCATTGCTCATTTTACAGGCATTGTAGCTCTGTTTTGAACAAGTATGGTATCAAGAACATTACTAAATTGTGTCTTTGATGTCATGCTCTTTCTCCATGCAGCCACTGCCATGTCTCCAAAGATCACTGGAGAGCTGCTCAGGCAGCTTCGCCAGGCAATGAGGAGTTGTAAATACTTCTCTGAGCCCATACAGGCTTACATCGTCCCTTCTGGAGATGCACATCAGGTAAGTGAGATCACACACATAACGTTCACATGATAACAGTCACCCCCAAACATAAACTAAGACGCACAAGCTCACAGTCGTGCAGCTTCCACTCCTGCCTGTTTTACTTTCTGTGTGTCGTGATCGACTTCTGATTGTTTGGTCTGACCTTCGCAATTAATTGTAGCCCTTTTACCCGCTGCTCCTCCCTTTTCCCCTCTCCATGCACAAGACATGATGTGAGAAGAGCAGCGAAGGTGGCGTTTAAAATGTCTGACTGGTTGATGGCCACTTCACACTGATTGTTAATGAAGCCGATCTCTCTCTTCTGTCTCGCTGTCTGTCTTTCTCTCTCTGCCTTGCATGTCTTTCAGAGTGAATACATTGCACCGTGTGACTGCAGACGTGAATTTATCTGTGGATTTAATGGCTCTGCAGGTATGTTTTGCTTGCGTGTGAATGGCAGTGTGAGTTAAAAAGTCATCCAGAGTTCAAATCTTAGACCTGTCGCCAAGATTTAATTCTCATCATAGTAAAAACACAGGACTAGGTGATATATATATACTCCCAGGAACATCCAACTTTTATTCTGTTGATTTATTCAGGGTAAACCACCAGATCCTGATGGATGAGATCCTTGTCTCATGTTAAATTTAGTCAGTACAGTAGATGCCAAGTTTGTTTTTATGATGTTAGCGGGGATGTAATTTCAGTCTAGGTGGCCTACTTTGTTATAAATCACTGTGGGAAATCAGCACAGTTTGAAAAGAAAGTAGGAGAGATCCCTCACTCTCAGACTGTGTGTTCGCTGCTGTAATTTTAGAGGCATATACTCTATATTTTGCTTTTTAGAACTGACCGAACAACTTTTGACCCAAGGTCTTACTGACGATTAATAGACCATAATAGATTATCGTATCACCATTCCAGTGTTCAGTATTTTCTTGCATACATTCCACACCTATCTGTTGTCTAAACTCCATCCCCAAAGCACATATGATGCTGAAGGTCACATCTGTCATGTGTTGTGTGATGTGTAGGTACAGCCATCGTCACAGAGCAGCACGCTGCAATGTGGACTGATGGACGATATTTCCTCCAGGCCAGTCAGCAGATGGACAACAACTGGACCCTCATGAAGATGGGTAATGTCCTGCTTGATGTCTCTGTTGTACATGATGAAAAATAAAAACTGACTTGTAGTATTGCTATGTAAGCTATAAACACAAACACTGATCGATTGTTTTTCCTTTTTCTTTTCCATTTTGTTTTTATTTTAAGAGTTGTGATCATTTATAGGGAACTCATACACAATTATAAACAGCAAGATTTGCATAACAGATTCTTTACTGAAGCCAGTCTTTATATACAATATAAAAAGTACCCTTAGCATACAAATATTATCAAAGGACTGATGATAAAGCGTGAATCACAGCCAGACTGTAAGTCAGGAGGTTCTGACCCCATTTTAATGTGGAAAATAAAGCAAGATTGTCCTATTTATGTCTGCACTGACTTTTTAAGACAGAAATAAATCATTAAAGATGCTGCATGAGTCAGGCATATTCTCTCTGTGTTTGATTGTGATATGTTTGTGTGTTTGTAGGGCTGAAGGAGACACCCTCTCAGGAGGACTGGCTGATAAGCATCCTGCCAGAGAACTCCAAGGTGGGAGTAGATCCTTGGATCATCGCTGCTGGTAGGTTGCTGTACCATTTTCTTCTCAGCAATCTTCATTACTAAAGGGGAAGGAGACACAGTGACAGTCAAAGCAGTGTGAACACTGTGCTCTTTCTAGAATACAAGAGGAAGTATTTTATGGGAAATGACAATCTTACATTTTAGAGGTTTGTGGTTCCAGTACTTCTGCCCAGTCTGATTTGTAGAGAGATTAATGTGCTCACATTCTACTGCTATTTGTGCATCTCAGCACTGCTGATGTTATGTTTCAGATCAGTGGAAGAACATGTCCAAGGCGCTGACAGGTGCAGGCCACTCTCTGGTGGCAGTGCAGGATAACCTGATCGATGCGGTTTGGATGGACCGCCCAGAAAGACCCAGCACACAGCTCCGCACTTTGGGCTTAGACTACACTGGTCAGTGCAAAACCCCTTTTACGTCATTATCGCATGCACATTTTTTTTTAAAATAGCTAAGTAGGGTTTTGTTTCAGAGAAACAGAGATATTAAAATCATGAAATATTTTAAGAGAATTTTAATGAATTATTTTACTGCAGAAAGAAGTATTGTGCGGTAGAGTATAAGAGCCAAATTGTGGGAAAAATAAATCTGAGATTTGTTGTAATTTTGAGGAAAATCATTATATACATCAATAAAGTTTTAGTTTAATGAGAACAAAGTTATACCACTTTAAGAGAGAAAAAGACATTGTTTAACGCCAATTTAGTCATGATTTCAAACGGAAAAAGTCTTAACATAAAGTGAATAAACTCACAAATTCACTGCCTGAAAGTCAGGTGATATACTAAAATAGGGAGTAAGTTGTGGTGGATGAATGGGTCGAGCACATGACTTTCACCCAGGACTCTAGGGTGCGTGTTTCGTATCAGAAGATGTTTGTTTATTATTTTTAGACTTAGCTTTCAGTTATCTGCGCAGTATGCCCTGATGCTTACAAAGTATGTCAGTTTGGCACCTGCCCAGTCTGTTTACACACGAGACATTCAGTCAACTAAGTCTAGAAATAATAAACCAACACAAAAACTGTGCTTAAACCATTGATCCACCACGACTTTTCACAACAGGGACTTTGTGTCACTCTTTATAGTATGTCACCTGACTTTCTGGCATAAAATTTGTTAATTTTTCCTGTACATTTATGAGTATATTTATGCAATATTATCGCTTTTTTTTCTTGTAAAATCACATTTTATTCTTGTAATTTTATAATTTATTTTATTTTACTTTATTTTTTTCAAATTTATGGCTTTATTCTTGTAATATTGTGGCTTGGATTATGTGTATTACTTTAACCTTTCTTATCTTTAGTCTCCAAGCCAGACAAAAGTTTTCAGTCCACTGTAACTAGATATACAGGTTTTGGAGGAAGTGCCCTGCCACATGATGAGCATTGCTGTCTTCCTATAGGTATGTCCTGGCAAGACAAAATCACAGCGCTGCGAGCCAAGATGACGGAGAGGAAAGTCACCTGGTTTGTCGCCACGGCGTTGGATGAGATTGCATGTATGGAAAGTTTTTTCCAGAAACACACGTTAGTCTTGAAGGTGCTTGAACACAGTAATGGAAGTGATGAGATGGCTTACTTAAATCAACGATGTGTAGAATGTGAAAATTTCAGAAATAAACATTTTTATTGGTCGTATCAAAGACAGCATGCTTAATAAGCCCTGGGCCAGGGGTGGAGGCATCCAAGTGTGAAACATGTTAACCCACAGCTAGTGTATACACAAGCCTGGGGTCTTAACACCACAACCCAAAGGAACAAAAAGTAAAAGGCCTGTTTGAGAGCTTGTTGTTAGTCACTTTAGGTTTAAGCAGTTTTTAGTTACCACTGTCTAAAACAAGCAGCAGCCATACCCAGCATCACCTCTGTTACATAAGTCCGTCTTCATACACGATCACGATCCAAGGACCCAGGGATGCACGGGTGTCCCTCTAGGTGCCTGTCTGAGCACCTCAGTCATCGTCACTAATGAGCTCTTGTTTCTGATTGTTTGGTTCGACAGCTTGTGTTAATTAGAGTAATGCTGATTTTGTCATCAGCTAGCATTCACACGAGAGGGTTTCAACGGGCGTTAAATTAAAGGGGATTTGCTCAGGCATCCACAAAGGATGCGTGACAGTCCAATAATTACATTGATATTTAGCACCAAATAAAATGTAGTGAGGTTTCAGTTGAGATATTTGACATTGATTTTAAAGTAACTTTAATGTTTACTGACATTGACGCTTTCTTTATGATGAAACAGTTTCTTACTTACTTTTCCTCAGGGCTTTTCAACCTTCGTGGTGCAGACATCGAGTACAACCCAGTTTTCTTTGCGTATGCCATTGTGGGGATGAACACAATAAGGTAACTGAATATAATAGTGCACCAGCATACTGGCTAAATCTGTATTAAAATGACCTTAATGCCACTGACTAATATGAAAGACTGAAGGAATAAATGGTGATGATGAATTATTGGTCAGTTGGAGGAACAGGGATTTTCATCTGAATTTACTTTTTAACTGAACTTCCCCTTCCTCTCTGCAGGCTTTTTGTGGACCTAAAGCGCCTTTCTGATCCGGTATTAAGAGACCACCTGCAGCTGGACTCCCCCAGCAAGCCCGAGCTGAGCATCCACACGTTCCCGTACGAGTCGGTCTACACCGAACTCCAGGCCATCTGTGCGGCACACAGCCCCAAGGACAAAGTGTGGATCAGCGACAAGGCCAGTTGTGCTCTAACACAAGTCATCCCCAAGGTAAGAATAGCTACATTGTTGTATTTCAATAATGATTTCCTGGTTCATAAATGGGGCCACGCTCTCGAGCATCATCTGTATCCTTATACTTATTAAATGACACATTTTGAAAACGTTTCCTGTTGTCATGTAGGTCCGGTATGTTCTCACTAACAGCGTGCATTGCAGTTTTGCTGGCGGAAGGAGAGAAACACATACATTCTCAGACATCTCGGTGTCAGGGTTATTATCGGGTACAGCCTTGCAATAGTACAAATCCCCTTGTTTCAGCAACACCGCTCCTGATGTTTGTTGTTCAGTAGAACCTAAACGTATCCTTGTATGAAAACAATCAACAGTTCATTTACTAAACCATTTGTCAGGACAGACAGGCATGTATCAGATACATTTTGTCTTCTTCGGATCTTGAACACACTTTCATTTTTGCCCGTCCAGATTATTGTGATTCCCTCTACACATGTCCTAGTAAAGCTGCTCTAAATCATTTATGGTTGGTTCAAAATGCAGCTGTAAGGCTATTAATTAGAGCTAGCTGTCGGCCCCACATTACCCCTGTTCTTGCATCCCTCTCTGCCTTTTATCTATCCCCCGGTCTAACTGCAAAACAAAAGGTAATTGTGCATTTTAGCCCCAACCCTCTGGAACAATCTTCCCTAGTACATCAGATGTGCTGAATCTTTGGACTGTTTTAAGCGTCTACTAAACCCACCTTTATAGGCAAGCTAGGAGTTTCTTCATGTTTTATGTTTTTGTTTGCTTTAGTTTTTTCTGTCTCCCATTGTACTGTGTTTTGTGACTTATTTTACTTGATTTATTCGTTCATATTTTTCATGTGTGAGTAGCTGTGTTTTAAAAAGTGTGATATGAGTAAAGCTTTACTTGCTATTTTGCTGATCAGCATTAATGCTCTTGTCGTTGAAAGTTGGCACAACATTTTGCTTGAAATATTTCTAATATAGATATTTCACATTCTAATAATTAATTTCTTTTGAAGTGGAAACAGATAACTTTTCAACTTTTCCCTTCCCAGTGTTCCCAGTTGCTATTATTGTTGGTGCCTGTGTTGCAGAGAAAACCAGGTCACTTTCCATTTTCCTCAGAGCCTACCAACAGTTACCACAGTCCTTTGGTTGCTCCGCCACCTGCTGTTTCCACTACGCGCTCCCTTTGTGTCTTACATCGAGCCACTATTTTCCTTGAAAGTCGTATGCAGTGGCAGACAGAATTGCACAGTGAAAGCGAGGCTCATAGGGAACCAGTCTAAAAGTGTTATTTTTCTATAGCCATTACATTATACAGTCATCATTTAGATTATAACAGAAAGTTAAAGCAAAAAAAGTGTTCAAAACTGTCATCAAACTGTCAATGTTTTCTCTTGATCCATTCCAGTCTCACAGGACTCCAATTCCCTACACTCCACTCTGCCTCGCCAAGGCTGTGAAGAACGCCACCGAGATTCAAGGCATGAAAATGGCCCATGTAAGAACCTTTGGACTGCCTTAAAATCTGCTGTCTGTTTCACCCCACAATAAATGTATTACAGCATCTGCACTTTCCCCCCTAACAGATCAAGGATGCAGTGGCCCTGTGTGAGCTCTTTGCTTGGTTGGAAAAAGAGGTATTTTCATTATTTTTTTCAAGGCCATACATTTGTAGATCCATAGAAGAAGAGAATAGATTCCTCCGGTGTGTATTCACAGGGTTCCCACTGGACTTTAAAATGTTTTCAAATAATTGGATAAGCTAAAAACATTAATGATTTTTTAACGTGGTGGCCTCTCTCGGCATCACATTTGTTGTACATATTTACAGTGTGATGATATAAATGTTTATTAAATTACCATTTTCTAACATTAATGATTAATTGATCATCATTTTGAAAATGAAATGATTAGTGGAACGTTGCTGATTTGTGAGCGTGGGAAGCCTGCATTCAGTTGGAGGTCATTATTAACTCGCACTAGACTGTAGGATATGCCAGGTTTTTTTTTACGGTCTCTTCGCATGACTTGGAACTGCGCTTATTGTTTATAGATTCCAAAGGGCACTGTGACTGAAATCTCTGCTGCTGATAAGGCTGAAGAATTACGCAGGTGGGTTTTTGTTTCCCATGAGGGCTCTATAAACTACCACATTTTCCTTGTTTGGTTGACACTCACGTTTAACTTCATGTCACCTGTCATGCTTAAAAGGCTGTGTTTTAAAGATGTTGTTTGAGACTGTGTTGTGAGGGTGACCATTCTAGAGTTATATCCCCCTCTGCTGGATACAGAAGTGTAGCAAAATGTCTACCAAAGGCCTTGAAATGAGCTTGTTCATTTTTAAAATGTATTCTCTCCGTGTGCAGAAGAAATCCCAGGAAATTTGAACATTTAATCACCTGTCATCGTAATGTGTGCATTGTTGTGTGGGAATGTCCCTTTTCTTACATTTAGTTTGTCTACTCTAGTCAACAGAAAGATTTTGTCGGCCTCAGCTTCCCCACAATTTCCAGCGTCGGTCCAAACGGAGCAATCATACATTACAGGTCAGTCGGCTCATGAAACAGACACAGGTGTATTAGAGTTTTGTAATGGTATCTTTGAAAAGGTTTTTGTTCTCTACAGTGAAAGAAGGAAGTGCCGCATGGCACTGATAGCTGATCCGAGAGGTAGTCTTAAGTGGGGCAAGGGGAAATACAAAAACAGGATCCAGGAAGTGTTGCTTGATATTAAATGGATACTTTGCATATTTTCAACCAGCTTTGTATCATAACAGTGTGGGTATTATGTGTACATGAACTTCCCTTCATCTTGCTGGAACTACAGATTGTACTTATTTATTTTCGTATGCCCTCGACTGACACTGACACAAAGAGTATAGAAGTGGATCTAGAGATAGCCGCCCCTCTATTGTCTGCAAACTCAGATCAAACCTGAAGTGAAATAGTGCTATAAATGTATTCTTCTAGCATAAAGACAATCTAACAGACCAATGTGTGTCAACTCTAGGTCTTCATCAGGGTTTGAAGAGAAAATAAATATTCTGAATTACATACCAGCTGTGGGTGTCATCCTCCCCAACAGATTAGGGCGCTAAAACAAAAGCATGTGCCTCATACATGCACACAAGCCTAAGATATGTGAAGCTACAATAATGCATATTAACAATAAGTAAATAACATGAAGTGAAAATATATAAGCTCCTGAAAATACCCAACAGATACTAACTTTTTTTATCCTTTCCCCGCAGACCGCTGCCTGAAACCAACAGAACCCTCTCCATGAATGAAGTTTACCTGATCGACTCCGGAGCTCAATATGTGTAAACATGATAATCATTACATACATGAATTGCATTTAGGCTAACCAGCCGCCGAGGGAACAGTTGTAGTTTTTCATCCATTACATGCATTCACCAGCTTTTACATTCTGTGTCTGGCAGTGATGGAACCACAGATGTCACACGCACCATGCACTTTGGGACGCCATCAGCTTTTGAGAAGGTAAAATATAGATTTGCCTGTGCACTGTTTTCACTGTCATTATAAGTAGTCTAATCTCAGGTCATAGTTTATTGACTAAAGCTATTTGAATTATTCTGATAATATTTAAATTGTTATGCTCTCTTTCTCTCTCTTTTTCCTCAAGGAATGCTTTACTTATGTACTGAAGGGACACATAGCTGTCAGTGCTGCTGTTTTCCCCAACGGAACAAAAGGTACAGTCCTCTGCTCTGACACGAGGGTTACCTTACATCATAGTACCAGTATTAAATAAGTTCAGCACTGACAAACAGTGAGGCTCAAATTTCCTAAATATTCTTGTCCATATTGAATACAGATCTATACTTTGTCTCAGACACAAAAAAAAGTCAGAAGTCATGACTAAAAATGTTGTAACTTAAGAGTAGCATCCTTCTGATAAATCAGTATCACGTAAACAGGATAAATTCGTCATCGTATGGGGTGAAAATGTTTACTTATTCATATGTTTGTGCACTGATTTCACTTTTCCAGCACCCATTGATAAAATCACTCAATCAATTTTGCATTCAAGCAAAATGTTGTTTAGATATTTATATGCCATGAATTACGTGAAAAAAAAATTGATGATTTTTTTTGTGTGTTAAAATGATCTCTAGCTCTAACTTTCTGTTCTCTCCCCAGGCCACCTGTTGGATTCCTTTGCCCGTGCAGCTCTTTGGGAGTCGGGGCTGGACTACCTCCACGGTACGGGTCACGGCGTGGGTTGCTTCCTCAACGTCCACGAGGGGCCCTGCGGCATCAGCTACAAGACCTTTGCTGATGAACCTCTGGAGGCTGGCATGATCGTTAGTGATGGTACGGTAGTGGGGCAGGGAGGGGAGTGATTTTGATTTAGCCAGTGCTACAGTTACATGACTCTGTGATCTTTTAATTTATGATGTAAAGTTTAACAGTTGGATAAACTTTTCAGACATTAAAAACACCTTAAAGGGACAGTTCACCCAAAAATCAAAAATACATATTTTCATACATATTTTAACTGTAGTACTGCTATCAATCTAGATTGTTTTGGCATGAGTGTTGGAGATATTGGCCGTAGAGATGTCTGACATCTCTCAAAAATAATGGAATTAGATGGCACTCGGCTTGTGGTGCTCAAAGCGGCAAAAAAAATACATCTGAAAAACTCAACAGCAATGTCTCTTTCCAGAAACCATGACCCAGTTACTCAAGATAATGCACAGACCTTGTTGTGAGCAGTTTCATGTAGGAACTATTTTCCAACTTACTTCACAACTCAGCCAAGGAGGACGCCATTCATGTCTAGATCTCTTGCTGTTCATGAGAAGATGCATGCTTCCTTCTGCATGGTGATTCGGTTGACGGGTGTGCTTCGGTCGAAAGAAAATAGTTCCTACATGAAACTGCTCTCAACAAGGTCTGTGGATTATCTTGTGTAACCAGGTCATGATTTCTGGAAAGAGACATTGCTGTTGAGTTCTTTAAATGCATTTTTTTGGCGCTTTAAACCCCACAAGCTGAGTGCCATCTAGTTCCATTATAGACGATAGAGGGCAGACATCTCTACGACTAATGTCTCCAACACTCTGCAACTCACACCATAACAGTTGTTTGATAAATAGCACTACAGGTAAGAGGAAAAATATGTATTTTAGGTTTGTTGACGAACTGTCCCTGTACCACTAACACCTCTATATAAGTATTTCAAAACCCAATATTTTGTCTTTTTCATCTTAGTTCTCTTTCTTTTTTCTAGAGCCGGGATACTATGAAGATGGATCTTTTGGCATTCGTATTGAAAATGTGGTCCTTGTTGTACCAGCTAAGCCCAAAGTAGGTCCTTGAACTAAGAACAAGGCCAAATGTGTATATAATCATGATATCCATAGGGTTGCAGTAGAATTATTCTTTAAAAGCAGTAAGGAAAACCAGTATGTTTTTGTTCTCTTGTCTGTGTGTTCAGTACAACTACAGAAACAGAGGCAGTCTGACGTTCGAGCCCCTCACTCTGGTTCCTGTCCAAGTCAAGATGATGAACACAGAGCTGCTCACTCAGAAGGAGGTAAAGAATAACCAGTGTGATATATATTGTAAATAATCAAAGACAAATTCGCCCACATTAAATTAATAATTTGTCTCAAAAGGTTTTTATTGGTAAGATGATAAACAGTTCAAATACATCAAATCATTAAATGTAACCTAGATAACACTCTGAAGAGTTGGAGAAAGAATATGAGGAATAGGAACGATTTAAAATCGTTAACTATGCGTTTGAGTGTTTGATAATATTCCCAGCTATTCCTATTACGCTATGCACTACCTAAACACAGCCTCTTCATGGTTTGACGGCCTCTCTTCTCTGTCCTGCAGCGGGACTGGGTGAACGACTACCACAGGAAGTGCCGGGAGGTGGTCGGAGCAGAGTTGGAGAGGCAGGGCAGAAAGGAGGCGCTGGAGTGGCTGATCAGAGAGACCCAGCCAATGATCTGAGAACTGACTCTTAAACGATCCAATCCCTTTGCCTAGGAGCACTCTACGATCAGGTGCTCCGCAGTGATAATCGTTTGTATTTTTCTCATCTTTCTCTGTGTCTCACACTCGGCTTCTTTTGTAAAGCACATTGTATCCGCAGTTTTATTAAAGTTCATTAAAAAAAAAATGGAGAATAACTTTTCTATGTTTACTACTTTGTGCCTCCAACGTAATCAGCATGTGCTGAACTATGGCAGCCTTACAAACCTGCTTTGAGCATGAGCATAACATCATCAGTATGTACAGTATTCAGACATTAGCCCTCAAACATTAACACGCATTTACAGAAGAAATCCACAATTCCAGCTTTAGACATGATTATCAGGCCTCTATATAACTGGCAGCATAATTCTGTTCTTACATTTTGCACCTTTCAGATTAAAGGTAGCCCGTTGAGTCTTCTGTTTACAGTCAGTGCTTCTCATCAAAATGCATTGTTTGTATTCTTGAAGCCTTGCAATCATGTTAAATGCATTTTCCATTTTATAAAACATTCACAATGATGTTTTTAAATTATTTAAAATCCTGCGTTGTTTACATCAGTGTTTGCTAGCTTGCAATCTTCCCCATTGTTGAATTCTGTTGACAGCGATTCCTCCAGCTGTATCGACACAACCGCTATCAAACAACAGCTAACAAAATCACAAGTGGTCGACTGGACACACATCATAGACACAGGTGTGAGGAGTAACATGTCTCAGCTGTCTATGTGTACAGATCACTGACGCATGTTAATACCAGGAGTAAACTGGCTTTATCTTTTAGGGACACAGAACTGTTCTTACACTTTCTACTGACTAAGACTTCTAGCCAGTGATGTCAAGAAAGGTATTTCCTTACAGGAGAATCTGATGCAGTGTCATCATGATCCAGTATCATATACAAATTCTTCTTCGCTTTTGCATTTGAATCAGTGAATTATTCAGCAACAGTCAGAAAACGTTTTAACTTTGGAGTAGTTTGTTATGAAAGAGAAGGTTAGGGTCTTAAAGGGGTATGCCAGTAATTCATTATTTAACTTTAAAATCAAGGAATTGTAAAGTGGATGGAAAATGCTCAGTTTTAGTACCGTGTATGGGCAAAGCTTTCAAACACTGGATCTCACATATCCCATAATGCAACTTGATAAGGTCTTAGGTTCCTCTCCTGGTAAACGGCCACATTTTTCAAACTTCACGCAGCCTATGACCTGGTAGCCCATTAAGCTATCTGTTATAAATTCGTAGTCTCAAAGCCTATGCTGTGATAACCATGGTGATATCACTATGACATCACCAGGGTTATTTTCTCAGACTTGAGCTACAGAAGACATTATGCAACTGTTTTTTACAGGCTGAGTAATGCTCCCCCGAGCCCGGTCTCACTTCGAAGTCATCGAAATCTGACACTTGGCCAGTGACTTGTGGCGTCAGAAACCAACGAAAAAAGGCGTCCTTTAACGTCGGCATGATACACGACCGGTTGCTGTTATAGTTGAAGGGTGCCCGGCACCGTCAGGGTGAAACGCAGTGGGACAAGAACGAAAGTCAAGACGGCAAAGGTCCGACTGGGGCGGGTGGGAGTGGTGGTGGATGAGTCCAACAAACACCGACTGTCACCCGAGATAGCAGTGTTCATGTTCCGTAAGATTCTAAAGCCAAACCCTGTTCTTTTTTCCTAAACCTAACCATGTGCGTTTTTTGTTGAAGGAAAAAAACTTAAATTTGCGGTGTTGTACAGATGTAGTGCATTTATTTTGAAGGAGACTGCATGTAAACATTAAATTTCCTGGGAAAACAGAAGTCTGTTTTGAAAGAGGACAATGTATGTAACAGGTAGAACTTGACATAAATGTCAATATGTGACGAGGTTGCAGTGAGAATGTTGCTCCCCCATGACTACTAAACTGAATTCAATTTGTAAAATTGGTGGAGTGTCCCTTTAATGGCCTGTACATCGTAACATAACCTTTGACAGACACGGTCTCAGGGGTCCAGCTTCAGACCTTTCAGATTCTAGTGCCTCGTTTATCCAGTTCATAACAGTCCCCCCGCCCCCACACCATAACTCTCCACCCTCTAAAGCTGCATGTAAAAAATCGGAGGATCCAGGGTGACACCGCTGTTGGGATCGTTGGCGTACTCTTGAAACGACAATGGCAGCGTCAGTGCAGTTTGCCCCTCCGCTGGTCCCTGCGGGGTTTTAGTCCCCCCCTCCTCCTCTTCCTCCTTCAGTCCTACAGGCAGCGGGTTGCTGTAGATGTAGTAGATCCTGGAATTGTCCTTTGCTGCCTCTGGTTTCCTGAAGAAGGCAAGAGGGTTGATGAAGCTGGTGGAGCGCTTCACTGCTTTGACAGCCACGGGGTCAGCCGCCTCGCCTCGGGTCACTGCACTCTCATACACATGGGCTCTCTTTGACTGCCTGGTGGAGAAGACGGCACTAATTGCACTAATGACTTCAGTGTAATTTTACATTGCATCGTACTCTATTTTAAGTTACAGTGGCATCAAAGACGAACACTCTGCAGACGGATTGTAAGAACACTCATTGTTCGAAAATGTCAATTTTCTTTGAATCTGATTAATTAAGGCACTGACCTATATGTTAATAAAGGGACAGTTCGCCCTAAAATCAGAAATACCTACTCAAACTTAACAACAACAAAACAGAGCTCATTATTGTTACTCCCAATGTGATAATGTGGACGGATGCATCACCCACCCTTCCCCAGGAGTCCACAACCTGGGTGTCATTCTGGACTCCACCCTCTCTTTCCAGTCACACATCAAAACCATCACTAAGTCCGCTTTCTTGCACCTGAATAATTCTTCCAGACTCCGGTCATTGCTCTCTGACTCCATGGCAGAGACCCTCATTTACACTTTCATCACCTCCCGTCTGGACTACTGCAGTGGGGTCCTGTCTGGAGTACCCCACAAGTCCCTTGACAGGCTCCAGTATGTGCAGAACTCAGCTGCCAGGGTTCTCACCTGTGCCAAGCCCTGGCAGCACATCACCTCCACCCTCATCCATTTTACTGGCTTCCAATCAAATCCCACATCCACTATAAACCTCCTCACCTACTGATGCCTCCATGGTCTTGCCCACCCCATACCTGTATGACCTCCTCCAACCCTATACCCCATCCGACAACCTACGGTCCTTTGACTCGGGTCTGCTCTCCAACCCCAACTCCAGCCTGTGAACTTTTGGGGACAGAGCATACAGTGTGGCAGCCGGCAGAGATTCACAAAGCTCCATCTCAGGGCATTTACTAAATACTGCTGAAAACAACAAAAAAAAATGTTTTTTTTTTTCATTATTATTGATTTTGGGGTGAACTGTCCCTTTAAACTAGGGGCTGCATGTATACACAGAAGCTTCCATGAATCCTAATAAAGGTGAGAAGGCAGGTCAGTCACAAGTGTTTACAGCAATCATTTTAGCGTATCAAATCATATCTGACATCTGATGCTCACCTGGTGCGGTTGTAGCAGACAGTGATGCAGTACAGGCCGGTGACAGTGAGAACACACAAGGCCAGGGTGATGAGGACAATGTTAAACACTTTGAACTCTGGGTAAGGAAAAAACATATGAGTTTAACTTGAAACACTGAAACATCTTCCATTCAGTCCATCTCTATGGTGACAGTGCTGTGGAAGTAAAGAGTACAACTCACCAAACAGAGCTGTGTTGATCTCCTGGTCATGTAGCCCCAGAGCTGCCGTCTCGTTCAGATGGAGGCTGTCTGCCGTCATTGCTCCGTCCGGTTGGGCTCCACTCATGCTGCTGCCATTGGCTTCCAAAACATGCACTAAAGATTGAGCTTCAAGCCTCTTCTTACTGCTCTCAATAGAAACCCGAGGCCATGTGACTCAAACAGCTAGACTCAGTCGCTGTGGAGACACCCCCTCTTTTGTCACCCCTCAGTTCAAGTTGGACACCCCCTCTTCTCCCTCCGCCTCTACTCCACTTGTTTACTGCTCATTATTCTGCTCAGCAATTTGGGGGGACACGGAGGGGAGGGAGATGTTGGGCCTTTTATACTGTCTGTAATAAGCTCTGAGTAGTGACCCAAAACCAGAGAGTGTGCATGCGTTCAGCCTGCAAAGACCACCTCTGAAAATGTGTGAGAGGAAGTAAAGAGGACAAGTTACTTCGAATATGGTGCTCTCGTGTTTTCAGCTTTTTGTTCTTAAAGCAGTGTGAATCCTCTGATGTGAAATACATCCATGAGACGGATGAAGGAAGTCTCGCTGCCATATCTACTCATGGTTAATATACACAAACAATGCTTGCGTGCCATATGCTGTCTTATACTTTTAAAAACATCTGTATCAAATTAGGGTTATATATCTTACAACTATTTTCTGGAGTTTACAAAATGAAATAAAAATCACCAAACACAAGAAACCAAAGCTTTTTCCATCTGTTCTAACAACAGCTGTAATATGACCACAAACATATTACAAACAAAATAAAGAAAAGCAACAAAAGGACACTGAAAAAAATGGACATAAATAAATAAATGAATAAAATAGAATAAAATTAAATTTATTTAATTAAACTAAATTAAATCAAATCAAATCAAACTAAATTAAATTAATTATTATATAATAATAATAATTAATAAATATGCACCTCTATATTTGGTAATTTCAAACATTGTTAAAAGAGAACAAAAATGAAACTTAAGGTAAATTAACAATTCCAGTATGAAGAACAAATGCATGGAAATGCTCAGTTTGTACATTTCATATTGACCATGCCGACACATCACTGCGTCTCCAGCCAGGATTGTGGTGATTTAATTTTTTGTGCCTAAACCTAACCACGTATTAAACAAAGCTTTATTGAAACTTAAAGAAAAGTAACGTTTCAACATATCTGCTACCTAGATATACAAATGTAACATATCAGTGGTTTGCAGAAACATACAATGCTAACATTTATTCTTTTGATTGGGTTGACAATCTGTTGAATTTTCTGTCCATTAACACCTTCAGCAATATATCAAATCAAATAAGATGTCAATTAATCATAGAAGGCCTAACAGAGTACCTTCTCCTGCAGCACAACATCTAAAAACTCTTGTTCAGACCCAGACATCATTCAAAAGCCTCAAATGTACCGGCCATGACTGCCGTACTTGTACACCTGTTGTTTTTATGCTCATCGCTGCTGGTTTTGTGTGTTTTGAGGATGGGAGTAAAGGGAAACCAGGACCAGCTCCTCAGGCCGACACAAGAGCCAAAGCCAGCAAAAAGGCAACAAAGACAGCATTCTGCTTTCTCCTCATGCTTCACTTCACCCTGCAGCGCCACAGGAGATATTATGCAATTAGCTGAGCATCTAATTAAAGCAGGGTTTTGTTTCCCTGCTTGACAAGACGAGCTGCTGTACAGAGTGAACTTGGAGGGGAATGTTACCTCTTTGCGAGTGACCTCTGTGTCAACCTGCTTGGGTGGGATGCTACACAGGATGATACATAATGTGCGTAATAAGATAAAGATCAGAACAGGGTATTTATAGCTCAATTTAGTTTGATATTAAAGAAAAAGTGATATCAATCAGCTCTCATTCATGCCATTTAGCTATGATGTCTGCTACTGGAACAACTGGACAATCACAGTCTCAAGCTTTCTTCACTTTTCACACATTGTTTTAACATTATTAGTTTTTCAAAGCAGACAATATCAGGTCTATCCACGCAAGGACAATTATTAGAAACTGCACAAGATTAAATTTCCTTCTGCTTGTATATTTTATGTCCAACAAATCCTCCACTAGGTGTCAGGCCTTGCCTTGCCTTGATTCAACATTACTCCGTAAAGGACACCTCTGTGGTATTTATCAGCCCAGCAGCCTGATCTTGAGTGACAGCGGAGGCATTTATATTCCAAGTCAGCATACAGTAAAGAAAAACAAAGACAGAGAGAGATTGAATGATTAGGATATAAGTAGTGACACAGAGGCTGAAATATGTGTTTATTAGCCTCCTAAACGTCTGTAAAACCTGTTTAATTTTCAAATCCATCCTGGCTCTCTGCAGAGTTAGGCTGTTTTGATTTAAGGGGCATGTGGGTGGCATTAAGTTGGTATGGTTTATTTGAGCAGAGCACTATGCATAAACCAACTCTGCGCTGTCTGTGGTGGCGATCATGGGAAGGAGACGGGGAATATACCACCTCAGTGATTCTCAGTTTTACCAAAAACTATCAGCAAATTCCAGAATTTCTCATGATGGATAGATAATAGATGGCTGAGGTAATTATAATTACTCTTTCTGTTGTTTAATTCTTTTTTTTTCAAAGGTTTTAATTGAAAGTGTTTACTTAACCAAGAGTCATTGGAATCATTATTGTATATCATAGGTTTAATGACGTACTAATAATGTGCTGTGCTGACTGAGGATGCCATTTAAATGCTTGTGGTTTGGCATTTTTATTGAGCGAGATCTAGCTTTCATTTTTTAAGCATGCAAAGTCTGAGGGCTGCTGTGAAACTGTGCCTATTTAGGGCAACAAAAAAGTTTATCTTGGGTGTGTCGGTACAATGGACAACCAAGAAAGGACGGCAGAGGAAAAACCTGCACACCAATGCAACTGGGCTGGACAGCCACAAACAGGTTCACAGGCTGTGATCAATGCAAAAAAAAGTCAATTTATTAAGGACATTCGTGCACAAGAAAGGATGCTCACAGTGCAAAAAATAATAGAAAGTGAATACAAACAGCAGCAAATGTTTCAGTCCTTGACTATCATCAGTGCTTCACAGAACACATACAGACACAGACAGATTGCTACCAGTGATTGCTACCACTCATTAGATAAGATCAACTCTGAGGAGCAGAGGCCTGAATTTTGTAAGCATGCACACAAGAAATGATCATGGGCATGACATCATTTTGCAATACCAGATGATAGGGAAAGTTTGGCAAAAAAAATGGGGTACGTGGGATCATAAATTACTATAGACCTGAGAACAAACTGCTTGTGCTTGGTTAAACTTTGACCTAAATTGAACTGAGCATTTGTTTTAGAAAAAAAGGCTCTGTAGTTATAAACTGACAATGCTTTGTCAAAAAAAGAGAGAGATTACAGTCATCTGGTTTTGCTTTGTGCGCTTTATTGAATTAATTTTTGTATTAAATAGTCTAGTCAGCTCTTGACCTCTTTAAGAGTCCCGTAGAAAACTTTCAAATGAGCTTCTTTCCTAAAGTAGATGTGTACAATGATTTGGTAAAATATCACTCACATTTTTACCTATACATACAATATGTAACTTTATTTAACCAAGAAATGGCCTCACTGAGATTAAAAAGCTCTTTGTCTTGACCAGGAATGCAGATCTACGTACAAAATAAAACATTAACACTTAAAAATGTTCCAAAAGAAATGCACATAATACAGAATAAATAACAAGACGTGTGTGTGTGTGTGTGTGAGTGTGTTGGTGAGGGGAGGGATGGGTGCGATTGAGTGGGCATCTGGTGTATGTATAACTGCTGTCTTTTAATATTGTATGTTGCTTTGCTTTTTATGGACCTACGGGTCTGAAATAAAAATGTATTATTATTAAATCAAAGGAAAAACAAAAAATATAGACCATAAAGGTGTGGGTTAGCTTAGGCTTATTATACCTACCCTTTTTTCTTGGTTTATTCCCATAAGTAACTCATTTACTTTAGGTTGCAAAACACACAAACAGACTTATTATGAGCTACATAGAGGATAGACTGATAGATAAGGATCACAAAACAATCTTCTCTTTATTCTCTGACTTGTTTCTCAACAATATTTTCGCTACATTTGATTACAAATATAAAAATTTTAATAGCCCCAGGTCTATTAACTCGCATAGGAAGCATCTAATCTCCAAGGTTTGGATTCAAAACATTCACACACTTACTTGGGCTGCCAACAAAAAAAGCTTGGGAAGAACTATAAGCTCAGATCTGAACATACCACATCCCTCTGTATAAGACGTGGATTAATACAATTCAAAGTCTTTTCACTGACTACATTTGTTAAATGCTAGATTAGCTAAAATATTCCCCTCTGTAAATCCTGAATGGCTCAGATGTCATTAAAGCCCTGCCACTCTGGGCCACATGTTTTGGGCATGTCCAGCACTGAATAGCTTCTGGAACTGCATTATTGAATCCCTCTCACATGTGTGAGATCCTATCACTGCCATTTTGGTGTGACAAAATCAGGGGTAAACTTATCTGCCCATCAAAATAACACTATAGCATTTGCATCTCTCTTAGCCCACCATATCATCCTACACTAATGGAGATCAGCAAAGCCTCCGTCATTTATACACTAGGTCCGAGAGGTGATGAGCACTCTTAAATTAAAGAAGAAAGATATTAATTAGGAGCTCAGAAAAAGATTTTTTCAACCTGGTCCCCTTTTATAAGATAAGTAGGAACCCTGTCTTTTGCTTGAGTTAAACCCTAATATCTGATGCCCTTTAACTGTGGTAATTACAGCATTGAGACATTAAAGAAGAGAATTTACAATCTGAGCACTTTTTTTCTTTTCTTAGTTGTTTTGTTCTGTATATTGGTTTGTCTGTTTGTATTAACATGTACAGTCTATTTACTCATCTTTGCTAGACCGTGAAACACTTAAAGAAAGACTTAAACTTTGTTATTTTAATGTACATGTATATATGTCGACCTTGGGGGTGATGGGGAGGGAAGTTTCAGAGTGGGACGTCAACTGTAACTCTGCACTTTTTCCTCTGAATGGAAAAATAAAAAAAAAAGGATCACAATACAAATAATATGAAACAAAATACAGCTGATAAATTGTCAGCAATATGTACTGCATACCATAACATGGAATATAAAAACGGATAATAAAATCCTTAAAAATAAATGTATAAAATGGGGAAACAAATCTAAACAAATAACACTGATGGTTACTGATGGTATACTGCACTGCACAGCAGCTAATGCAGGCTGCTTGCAAGAATTAAGTATTTAGGAGGGAAAGTATTTATGCTGTTTATACAACATAAACCTTCTTGATGTGCTGCCAGGATAAATAAGACGTGTATCTGTGATGGTGTCAGCTTCAGGAAACACACTGGATAAAATATTTATTACCAGTGTTAATGCATGCTCTCACTTTCACAGCTTATCCACAACCAGCACCTCACTTATCAGCGCAACAGCCTGTTAATATACTGCCTCATAACTTTACTAAGCCTCTCACACACACACACACACCCAAGGGTCCCTTATCAGGCCGCATCAGCATTTTGTGTTTTACACGTAGATTTGAGGCATCTTTAACCGCAGCAGCTTACAGTGACAAAGCAGGTGAGATTTCATGTATTGCTCAATGACTCGTGGTTATTAGACACGCTGGCCTGGGCCCAACATCCTCATGATAAGTCGCTATTTCCTTCGCTCATTTCCTCAATCACTTCCCCTTTCGTTCTCATGCTTCTGGTTCTGTGTTATCTTTCAAATTTTTTTTGAAAAAAAAAATGGCATCTGCTCCTGCAAAATTATACATTGCCCAAAATTAAATAAGTTTGGCTTCATGTTAAAGGCCTCGCTTGACCTTATGACTGCATTTACAGAGCGGATCCACTGAGGGTAACATTTTATACTGAGGGGCTTTTCAATAGAATCCTTTTTTTGGGAGTCATAAAATACAGTCAGCTCAATCAGTCATCTCTCCTATAATCTTCCCCCCAAACTCTCCCCACTCTCTCTGACTGGCCGGTGAATTCCTGACCATCCTTCATCGCCCCGCCTCACCCCTCCTCACCCTTCCTCACCCTCTGCTCCTCTGCCTCCTCCATCTCTGTGTTTATACAGAGGCTGGTGGGGAATTAGCATTCTGGCGCGATCCATTTGTTCTGACGTGGTTCAGCGGGAAGGTCCTGCCTTGATTTATTACACTTGTCAGTTAAACTTCTGGGGGTACATTTTAATACACAAAGGCTGCGTATACCGTGTGGTGTTTTTGCCTCGCTCTTATTTGATTCATTTGTGTATCAGTGATCATGCCGCAGAGTTTGAGTGACTCTATACATGGTGAAAGACTCACTGCTGATTGAAGTTTATTATATAGGCCTACAGCAGAAGTCATGAGACGGATATACAGCAGAGGAACATGTTAGGATTATTTTTACAAGGCTCCATATTGTGAAGTTTGCATGATTCTTTTTTGTTTTTCAGATTCACTATCATGTTACATAGTTAAAAGGATGCCAATAGTGAACTTGTGGAAAGTCTAAACCTCATTTTAAAAACATCTTGTCTGAAATGTCTTTATGTATAAAGTAAACTTTATGTACATAAGAAGAAATTAAACAGGAATTCCTTTGACTGGGATCCTTTAAACATCACATCACTTAGCACAGCTGAAATAATAGACTGATTAATTGATCGACAGAAAATTAGTCTGCAGCTATTTTAATTTTTTGTTACAAAAATGCCAAACATTCATTAGTGCTTTTTAATTTAAAGGATTTTCCACTTTTCTGTGTTTTGTATCATTGTAAACTGAATATCTTTGTGTTGAGGCCTGTTGGTTGGACAGAACATGTAATTTAAAAATGTCATCCTGAGCATTTTTCAGATATTTTATAGACCAAACAATTGATATATCAATTGAGAAAAGAACCATATGACGATCTATAATGAAAATAATCGTTAGTTGCAGCCTTAAACTCAGCTCTCTAAGTAGATAGATAGATAGATAGATAGATAGATAGATAGATAGATAGATAGATAGATAGATAGATAGATAAACTTTATTGTCCACCTCAGTGGAAATTTGTCTTTGACTAATGCTCAAACATACAAATTTAGGCTACAACATACATATATTTTACAGCACTTTGGTCAGCTGTGGTTGTTTTTAAATGTGCTATATAAATAAATTTGATTTGATATGATTTATCTACATAAATAATAAAAGAGAGCTCAAAATAATAGTATCCCCTGACGCAATCATTCTGTGTTCAATGCCCATTTGCCATAGGGAAAAAAATATATGTTCCGGCTTATTCTTGGGATCCTAAATTGATGGCCAGACTGGAGCAGCTCAAACTCAAATTAGTCATATTATGTATATGTAAATTATGGGATTACTGTTACTCTGACATTTTGAGCAGTGGAAGCTGGGATACTCATTTCATCAGTCTGCATCAGCCTTCATGCAATTTAAGGCATTTCACCAGGGCAATCCAGTCAGTATGAGAACTTTTTTACTGCAGGCTCTGGGTATTATATCAAAATCAAACAAGACAATTAAAACCTATAAACTGTAATAACAGCTTGTTGCTCAAGTGTATTGTGTCATTTCTTGACAGTTCCTGTAACAAAGAAACTACACTGATGCTGGAAGAATTTTTTTTTAGTTCTGTGAAAAATCTTTCAGGCTGAATCTGAGACAAAAATACTCGTCATGGCGGATGTCAGACTGCCCTGATCTCTTGGCAGCATGAAGTTAAAGATTATTTACGCAGTGAGGAGAATACAGAATGAGCCGTGTTGGATTTACAGTGTCAGAGACAGGAAACGCCAAGGAGCTGTGAGAAGTCATATTCAGCGACTGCATATGTGATTTAATGATTCCCGCTGTCATCGCTGTTCTGTCCAATTAGAATCGAACACAGGATGTCGTGGCCCTCGGTGGACGGCTGTGAAACTTTACCAAGTTGTATGGAAAAGAGGCTCTATATGGTGCGTGGCCCATAAAACATGCTAATGCGCTACTTTCTTGACCCTGTCTGACCCTGGACCCTCGTACTGTACTACACAGGAAACACGCTGTGAGCCAAATCTAATTCACTTTATTTACAAAGTGCATGAAACAAACACAGTAGTGGTAAGGCAAACAAAAAACACCGAGGCCTATAGAGATGAGTGTGTGTGTGTCTATGTGTGTGTGTAAGCCCTATATGCTTGTACATGTGTCTTGTATGTACTATAGCAGAGAACATCTATATAGTCTAAATCTTTGCTGTAAATCTTCAGGGAGTATATGAAGCTTACTCTCCATCATTTATTTTTTAAATTTTATAAAAACAGGCTTTAATCATAAACACAATAGCTCATATATAATCTCCTAATATCTGACAATATCATTAGAGGGGGTCTGAAAATCTCCATTTCAATTCAGGGATCACTGCTGCAGAGCCTGTGCGGTTTCTCCTCAGGCTAAGCTTTAGCTTGTGCCAGTATGAGAGTGAGCAGAGACCTCTTGTCAGATGTGAATGTACATTTCTATCACATCCTCATACAATTAAGAAAGGGATGCTACATGCTGTTGTAGGCTACAGAAGGTTTCAGCTGGTTTCAAAGGCATTTGACTTGCATTTATCAGTATTTATACATCACCATACACACACACAGGTGGTTTTTAATTTCTGTTTGGCTAATAATGGATGATAGGATGATAAAGAAATAAGGTGTAAGAGCTGTAATCAGGCAGACAAGAAAAATGTGTGTAGCCTCCCATGGGCCTCCCTCATTGGATGAAATGACTCAGTAGGAAAGGGGTCACTCGTAGTGCCAAAATCATTAAGAAGTAACACCTGTTTTGGTTTAATGCACACTGAGTGCCTCAGTCTCTCACATTAGATCCAGGTTTCCATCAAGCTTTGAGAAACACAATGTGTGCTAACAAACAGTACTCAGGAATGACTATTTACATGTAATTAAATCACAAATTAAATGTAATTGTAATCAGCTACAGTAACTGAGAAAATATATGTAATCAACTTACAGTGTTGGTGATTATATATGCAGATATATTCTCTTTGGTAAAACATTCATCATCCGAAGGAAATCTCCTCTCACTACCTGCACGGACCAAACACCAAACTTGGGGGGACAGGGCCTTCTCCATCGCTGCCCCCTCCCTCTGGAACTCACTCCCCAAACCCATCCGTATCTGCACACACCTCCCAACATTCAAGACCATGCTCAAAACTCACCTTTTTAAATTAGCTTTTAATGTATAAGTTTGTGTGTTTTATACTGTTTTATTGCTGTTTTTTATTCTGACTTGCTTTATTTTATGATTTTAAAAAAACTATAAAGTGTCTTTGAACATTTGTTAAAAGCACTTAAATTTATTATTATTATTATTAATATATAAAATATCACCTTCACTCTGTTGCTTTGCATCTTTACACTGTGCGGGAATGGCTTCATTTCATTCATCATTTTTTCAGCTATATTGCAAACATCTGTTAAAAAAAAGAATCACAAAGTAATCACATGTAATAAGTTACATTACGTAGATGAAATAATTAATAGCCTACATTATTTATTACTTTCTAACAGTGTAACTAGTAATCTGTAACCCAGGAGAGTCCAACGTTTTTTGAGTGGGAGGCCAGATTAGATAATGTGAAAATACCTGTGAGACAGCTGCTTTTTGTATCATATGGGTAACTGAAAAAAAATCATGCATACATGAGACAAATCCAACTATTTCATCTTTCAGTAAAAAAAAAAGCATTCAACTTGGAAATGTCTGCTGTTAGATAACTGTTCATTCGCTTAATCACTGTCCGTTAATGAAAACACATTGGTTCCACCCGCATAGTTTCTATTTGGAGCATGTCTGCAAACTGCAGTAGTCCTGCCATCATAAGGTGAATGGAAAAAATGCAAATCAATCTTGCTTGATGAACCAATATTGTGTGGTGGGCCACATAAAGTATATTTTGAAAGACAAGCCATGGGCCATCACGGGCCACAGTTGTACTTGGACATACCTGCTGTATCTATTACATTTCAAAGGTAACTTTCCCAAAATTGCTGACAAACATCAAACAAAGTTAGCAGGTGTTTCATGTACACATCTTATTGGCTGTACAACGTTACCAAGATAGCCACCACTACAACAGTCACCTGATTATCGCTCATTGTAGAATTACAGTGTGAAGTCACTGCACCCAGCTGTTGGTAGTTGAGTGTCTCTAAGATGTGTATTGCTCTTTGTACTGTTTTGTTTTTATAATTCTGTTAGCAGATACAGGCTAGCTGCTTCCCTGTGAACCCAGCCTTTGATTTAAACTCAGCTACACTACTGTTGTACACAATGTGCAAAATGAAACACACCTTCTCAATTGAGACACATATTTCCAAATATCCCACACTCTGTCTTCTTTCCAAATAAACTGCTGGGAGAAAAATAAAGCCTCACTGTATCTGAGATGACCTCTGTGTGTTTTAATTTGACATCTTGATTCTCACCGAGGATTTCTTTGCTGGGAACCAAACTTTTTGAAATATCTGTCTAATCCCATGGGAGTGCTCTATGTTCCTAAACTACCACCTGCACTTCACATCTATTACTCAAATCATGAACTAGAACCAAATAAAGCTGAAATAACTCAGTTCTACTGAGCAGGATGCTTCATCCCCCACACCTCCGTGCTCAGTCTCAGCCCAGCTCCATGCACTGTTGGCTGGGCACCAGGAGCCTGTTGCATCCCTGAGGATATCCAGGCCTGATCTCCTGCTTGCCAGTAGTAAATACAGTTTGGCAAATGGGCCTTGGAGGCTGTGAGTAGGAACTGCATGCTGGACCGAAAGCAATGCACTTGCTTTGGGTTTTTCATCTCTGGACAGACTCTGTATCTGGGTTTTACTAAAGGCCGGGACAGTCGTCTGCAGGAAGTTGAGGAAAGTCAGCGTCTAAACATGACAGCAGATTTGTTCCAATTAGTTGTTTTTTGGAGTGGATGAATATCAGTATTTATTTTTTCACTAAGGGGAATTAAAGGTCAGCTAATGTTTGTAAAGCACTGAGAGTGCTGTTGTTGTGAGCAACGGCACAGAGTGAATAATCTTGACTGAGATATGGGGATACTGCAGAAATCTCAGAAGTATTCTAAATGACGCATGCCTATGGACTCCCAGCTGTGTGGTTTTGCTGACTACATACAGACTGTTAACACTGACAAAACACACAGCTGCAGCAGTTTGATTCTGTGCCGAACTGCGGGCAAACTAAAAATTGGGGATAGTGTAATTTTTAGCAGCGAACTGTAGCCAGAGAATACTCACAGCCAATAGATCCTGTGACTCCCTTTACATGTTGACCCATGTAACAAAGAATTTCATCCCCCCTAAAACACACAAGCGTGCCTCCTGGGTGCAGAAAATGTTATTACTGCAGCGAGCCGCATGTCACTGCTGCTTGGTGTGTTTTCGGTGCAAGGATTTTGCAAAGGAGGGTTCCAAGTCTGTACAAGTTTTGCTTAAAGTGCTCCCCATTTATCTGTAGTCAAAAAATGCAAATAAGTGCCAGATTCTGAAAGGGTCAGAAAACTGCCTTTACAGTATGCTTCTGTAGATCTTAAAGAGTATGTTTTGGGCTTCGGCAAAACAGCAGCAACACCATTAAAGTTAGCTCAATTTTAAGTTTGGACAGTTTATACATTATAGGTCATGAAATACATTTGTACTTGTGCACACGGCTTATACAGTATTTCTGTTACAGTAGATTTGTCAAAATAGGTTGTCCAGATGTTATTAGCGCTTTTTTTTTCTAGTGATGCCCCCACAAGCCCTGAAACATTGGTTTCATACTAACCCCAAGTAACCACCGACACAGGTCTCTTAATTGATCTATTGTTGTTACAATGCCAAACAATATGTGAGTAACTGATTCAAAAAGGAGTGAAAGGGCTCTCATCTGCAGCTCTCCATAAAAAGTCAACAATGATCCACCACTGAAGTTTCAAGGATACTAAACAATGTGTTTTGTTGTAACTTATCAGCAGGTCAAAGTTTATTTCTGTATCATTTTATTATATTCAGTGAAAATTCCGTTCCTTTATTGCATCAAGTCTGTCTCGCTTTCATTTGGCCACAGTTAAAACAAGCAAAAGAAGAAAAAGTTCCCCTGAACTCAGACCACCTACTGTCTCTCTCTGTCTCTCTCTGTCTCTTTAAAACACAGTGGGAAATAAAGGATTGCAAAATTGCTTCACTTTAGCCTCAAAAACAACATTACAATATAAATATCCTGTCACTGTACAGACAGAGTAAGTCTAACACAATTTTGAGTAGAATAGAATATTTTAATATATAAAATATATTTTTTCCGCAACTATTGATGTGTCTGCAGTTGCTAAAAGTGCCACTTGTATCCTTTAGTAGGTGGTAGCAAACCTTTTTTTTTTTTTTTTAATATTTTACTATTACTTCCCTTTAAAGGCGCTGTATGTAAGAATGTGGCCAAAACGGTTACTGCACTCAAATTCAAAATACTGCAGCGAGTCGCGTCCGCCCCCCCCTCCCCTACAGATTCGAGGTTGCTGGACAGCGGCACGCTGGAGACTGATTTGTTTGCCCACAGACGGCTGCCGTGGCAGGGCCGCGTCGCCGCGTCCTTGATCTTCGGTTTTCCAGCGGACCATTCGAGCAAGTCCGGCTTCTCTGCTGCTAACGCTGCTGCCGGGACACAGCTGAGGAGTCGGCTGCTAATGCTATGTACTGGGACACTGCTAATGCTGCTTGCCGTGCTGCTGTAGCTCAGTCGTAACTGTAACTGATGCTGAGACTCTACTGACTGCGTGACTGGTAGACGGCGGTGGGTGGCGCAACAGGCCAAAACACAAATTCAAAACATAAACATGATTTGCGGACCGTAAAAATTCTTTTTTAAATGTGAATATTCTGGCTGTACTATTGTTGTTGGTGAGATCAGTATGTTATATGAACATTATTCCTTAGTCTCTGTGACATATTAGGAGGATTTTAGGACTATTTGCTTTAGATTTCTTACATATAGCTCCTTTAATATTCAAGTTCTTTCTTTATGTACTCAAAGTCATGAAAAGGGAAAACCATGACTTATTAATTATATTTCCAAAACATTTACAAGGTTTTGAACCAAAACAGGTCACATTCTAATGTTTTGCTTTAGACAAACAAAGCGTTTGTGTGGTCTTATGAAGAACCTCCATGTAACACACACACACACACACACACAAAGGTTAAGGATCCAGATAAATGTTCATTTCAGTGAAAAAAACCCCACTCCAGCACTATGGTAAATATGTGCATGTACTATGTGCTTGCACTTGCACACGTCTAGTATTGAACACCTACACACACACACGCACATGTGTGTAGACCGTGCAGGGTCCCCAGTGAGTCGATTCTGTTATCTGAACAAAGCCCATCACACATCTATTTATCTTGTATGTGTGACAAAGCAGCCTGGGGAGTCTTGGTTAAACACTTTCTTCAAAACAAACTCCTTCTGCCAAAAGCTGCTGTTGGCCAGAAGAAGTCTGAACTGGAATGGCTGCCGAGGGGAACTGAGGCCAAACAGACGATCTCTGGAGGGGAGTCGAGTAAAGAGACATTAGGGAAATATCGAACTTCTGTAGATATACTCATGTTAGTAGGAATTTATTGAATCTTTGCGTGTGTTCAGTGCAGAAAACTGAACTTTTACTCTTGTAACCTTTATCTCTACACTTCATCCTCTCCTCTACTAAACACATTTATTGCATTTGACAGCAGCAGATTTATCAAGCCTGCCCGGACAGGGGCAGGGGCAGTTGCTGTCCTTGATCATCTACCTCCAATCCTGCTGTATTAACCTCTGGACGTGATAACACAGCTACTATCTGCAGTCCATCAAGTCAAACCAAGTTATCCATTTTGAGCGGCTCCCAGATGAGATAAGAAACATTTGGAAAAGCAGCGCTGGAAAATGTACAGTGATCACTCGATGAAGAAACAATCTAAATAGCATTAGCGTGGATTGTATTTAGATTAACGAGCTATTCATCACAAATCTGAAGAAAGATAAATGGTTGGTGCACTTTGTGAGGTAATGTGTCATTAGCTGAATTTCACTGTTGACCTTTCAGCAACCTGTTTAATGTCTAAGAAAGAAAAAGTGGCCTCGAGAAGTTGAATAAAATTTGGCCCCACAGATTAAGACAAACGACGAGAGAGAGGAGCAGTATGTTAGTGTCACACTCCTCCTTGTCTTGCATAATGTGGTTGTTGCGTTTCACAACCTATCTGCTCCTCATTTTAAATATGGTTCTTTTTCTGCCTGCAGTCCTTTCATGCTGCTGCTGTGTATACCCTCCACCTCCCCATCACCACCTAGCCTTCTTGGATGCAGCTTCTATTTGCCTCAGCAGTCATCAACCAAGCTCATCAGCCACCACCACCTCCACCAGTGTCTGGACTCCATGGGGGGATTTATCTTGCTGCCACTCAGATGTCCCACAGTCACAAATAATCTCCCTCTGGTGTCTAAACACCAAACACTTTGTGAAAATATTATCAGCACAAATCTGTACAGTTATATTTTGCAATAAATGTCATCTTTATTTCATTCTTCTGTCTCTCCTGATTGAAATGTGGTGAGCCTGTCAACTTATTTTGCAAGTATTAGACCATGTAGCATTCACAATAGCCGACTGTAGAATCCACTTCCAGTCGATGCAGTTCCTTTGAAAGCTGCCAAATGTTGCCTCCAAAATCAAACTCTAATTGTATCATAAAAAATTAAATACAAGCTAAATCAAGGTCAATACACTGTGTTTACCTACAGATTGTCATGTCTGTCGAGTTTCAGCAGCAGAGATCGATGCACTTGACCCACCTAAGCTCCATTCAGGGTCAGTCCTGTTGAACAGTTGTAGATTTTGTGCCTTCAACAACAGACAAAGATGGAAGTGAATGATAGATTCTGCAGGCCTCAGACAAAAACTCCATTGTAGCTTTGTTTAAATTCTAATATGATGTCAGATTGTCTGTCTCTGGTTATAATGTGAAACACTGAAAACACTACGCACTTCACAAAGCAACAAGTGACACAAACAAATTGATACTGTGCTGTGGTGGCAAAGCATCATGGTGTGGAAATGCAAAGTTCACTTTCTTTGCCATCCTGTGGTCGAGTCTGCCAGCTCAAGGCCATTTTAGGTTTTCTGCAAAGCAACTGGCAACAACATTCCTTGTTTCTCACTGCACCATGGCACTGCAAACAGCAGCCCAGACGCACCAGGTTTAGTGCCCTGTCTGCTAGCGAAGACTGTAGTGATTAGAGGAAAGAAACCTCTGTAAATTATGTATTAGAGTAAATGGGATCATTTAATCAAATCCAGTTGTTTCAGTGCTGCCTTATACAGTGCATGTCTAGGATTCTAGATCAGAACCTCCAACCTTGTCAGGCCTACAGTCTAAGAAGATGGCAGAGAGGGATTAAAAGGTTTGCGAATGTCAGGGAGGAATGTACTGTATCATAGACAGGAGGACACACTACTGCTCAGATACAATTTACACACACTCATCTCCTCTGTCACAAAACTGCTTCTTATTACTCTAGATAATAAGCACATATTTTTCAAAGTTGTCGTTCAACTTCAGCGAGAAACCTCAAGTTTTTGCAATTCAGATGCAAATGATCAGATTGTTACAGTAAATACTCAAAATGACTGATTGTTTTGTTGGATCAAAAAGTCATTTCCCTCCCCTGACTGTTGCCCTCCTGTTGATAAATGAGTGGACGTGAATTATGAGCGGGGAAGCTGAAACCATATTTTACTCAGATGGTTGTGCCTGTGTTCCGTACAATGCAGTCATTATTCATCCCTGTGCAATATCACACCCATCTGAAAGATATTTCTTTGTATGCCATCAGTCATCACTGCAGAGAGAGACCTGCCGCTGAGTGATGACACCTAGCAGCGGGTTAGCTTCAAAGGCTAATGCTAGCTAACAAGCTCTTAAAATGAACCAACAAAAAAACTCTTAATATTTAGGTAGGTTTATATTACTTTAACAATAAAAAAAAACAATCTGTGACTGATGCCTTTCTAAACTAAAAGATCTCCCCTAAGCTTTTTTTTTGCATTGCACCTTTAAATTTACCATGAAATACCTAAAAATGTTCAACATAAAAGCTTTAAAATCTCCTCCCTGAAGCAGATCACTGTCTGGCCTTTTTTAAGATGCTTGCCAACTTCATGTCAGTTCCCTTTTTAGTTTTATTCAGAGGATTTTCTTACTGGAACTTGGCATCAAATTCTTTTGACGAAAGACTAAATTCAATATCCAAGAGTTTCAATAGGCCTGCAGCTAGGAGAAGTTATTGCTGACTCACTGACACTGACAGGCTCAGAGACATCCAAGCTGGATATGATGCATAGATCTGTCAACAAGCGATGGAGCAAAAATCAAATCTATCTTGACTACTAACCTGAAACCTTATATTTTAATGGAAGCATGTGGACAGGCTGTTTGGTCAGTCTCACGTTGTTTATGCGGGTCAGTCACTTGCTCTGTCCAGTGGTTCAGTTATCTTTCCACTACATGTCTATTTTTAAGTGCTCATAAAATGGTGTCCTCTGTTATCCAGCCAAGAAAACACATTTTGGCAGCAGTACCAAAAACATGATGAACACATGATCCATCATGGAGCAAGTCAGATGGCTTCTCTCAGCACTACAGGGAGCTTCACCTCAGCTTGTATTTTCAGCGAAATGTAAGCATTGCTCATTTTATCTGATTTTTTTTTTATCCGTATCAGTGTGCAACAGCACTAAAACAATATGTCAGATTCAACTTAATATGACCTCTCAATTTTTTACCAAGACTGAGAGGCTTTAGCCATGCTTCATCTGTGAAGCTGTAATTCGGCACAGTGGTGCTTTGAGCTAAATGCTAACATTAGCCAACATGTTGTCACTCAACTCATCAAATACCGACACTTGGTCAGCACCCTGTGCCTCAAACTGAAAGCCTACAGGTACCCCTCTGGCGTCAGTTTAGGATGCTCTGGGAGAGCGTCTTAATTTAAGCATGTTACTTGCTCTTTTTTTTCAAATACACCCCCATCTTCACTGGAAATGCACAGTTTTTGATCATTAAATGCATATAGCCTCTTTTCATCCATCCATCCATCCATTTTCGTAACCGCTTATCCTCTCGAGGGTTGCGGGGGGGCTGGAGCCTATCCCAGCTGACACTGGGTGAGAGGCGGGGTACACCCTGGACAGGTTGCCAGCCGATCGCAGGGCTAACACATAGAGACAGACAACCATTCACACTCACAATCACACCTACGGACAGTTTAGAGTCACCAATTAACCCGGACTGTGGGAGGAAGCCGGAGTACCGAGAAAGGCGAAAAACACACAGGGTTCGGTTTAGAAAAACCCCCATCATGGTTTGGCTTAGAATAAGTAGGCCTACATTTGTTATTAAATGTAATGTAACGTCAAATGACATACTTTACATATGTCACATGACACATGTCACTTGTGTAGCACCTAATTACTACTCAATAAAAAGCTCATATAATGTTATTAGTTTGGCAGGTATTTGGTCATAAATCAAAGTATTGGAAAAATCCCAAATTTTGACGTAATGAAGGGATCTCCACCCTTATTACAATTCATCCTTAGTGTCTGAACCTGATTTCATGACAATTCAAACAATAGTTGTCAAGAAATGTTACCCTAAGCTGCCGGTGTTAGCCTCATGGCAGCGCTGGAGGAAAAATCAGGGGATTATGAAGGATTCATCTTCTTGGCAACATGAATGTCTGCACCAAACATCATGACAATCCATCTAACTTATATTGAGATATTTCAGTCAGTGGTAAACCACCAACCTGAGCCAAGTCACGGTGCTGGAGTGGCTAAATATACAAAGATTACAAACATTTTTAAGTGACTGGATCTTTTATTTTCTACTGATGAATCACAAAGTTTGCTGACTTGGCTGATGAACTTAAGTTTTCAAATGAAATTATTCAGTGCTTTTAGTCTCACAAAATAAATACTCATACATTAACCTTCAAGACAGCAGCAGAGACAGATGTTATTTGTTGTGATTTGAATTAACTGGTCCTTTAAATGTATCTGCCTTTTCCAGCCCTGTATAAATTGTGTACATCACCGACACTTAATGGTTTGCAGCAGAGAACATGGAGCTACTGCATCTGACACAGTTTGTCAGTATGTCTGGAGAACCACAAAACATTATGTTAGAGAAGATCCAGACCTTGTTGCACTCTTGGAGACTTTCCACCATCGTCCTCTGGAGGGGATGCACAGTGACCAACCATCTGATAAACATCAAATCAGAGTGATTGAATATGACATGTTTATTTGGAGCTACGGTGGAAATCCAAGCCAAGAATTTATGCTATTGTATAAAAGATGTTTTTCCACAATTAAAGACCTGACTCTGACTTAGTGAGTAAAACAGTAAAGCTTGACTGTGCCATATTAAAGGCTCAATATGTCTACATTTCCAGTCTATAAGTAAGGAAACTTGCTAATTCTTTGTGTCAGATGCTAATTCCTTTTGATTTATGTTGGCATTGGCAAACGCTACTACTATGCTTTTCTCTCCATGTTGCCCAAAAACCTTGTCTCTGGGAACCACATAGCTGATCTGGGAGTGCCTACATGACAAATAAAGATGACCTAGGACGCATGTATACATAGCTCTCTGGGAAAAAGATGTCACCAGACGCTCCAGGGGAATCATGCATGTGTGGGACACAGGAGCGGTGCCCAAAAATAGATACAGACCTCTTGTATGGAGATGGTTTGAGGAATGCAGCTCCCCCTTTTTCAGCTTGTTTTCACAGGATCGACACGGGAACGAAGCTGCTGAAGCACCAACCGCATTCAGCCTCATCATTCATGCTATCGTTTGTAAATTTGGGAATTTTCTTCTTGCTTTATCCCTGGAGAGACAAAGTATCTTGGCTTTTGGCTACAAGCAATCAAACTGGCAGCATAGCAATCCCAAAACGCACTGATTGATCAAGAAACAGACGTTATAAAAACAGGCTTTAAGCTGAAATGTTGAATAAAATGTCAAAATTAAGAGAAGAATGTGTAGCTGCATGTTCTTACGTCATAAAACAACAACCCTTCTGTTGATTAAAACTACATATTACGATTTTTTTTTCACCATGAAAAACATCCCTTGATGCCTTTAAACAGCTTAGAAGTAGTAGTTATCTATGAATATGCAAATTAACCCCACACCTTTCTTACTCGCCTGTGAGTGCACCTGCTCACCCTCAAATCTGCTCAATGAACAAATAAACACCTGCTTGTAAACAGTAATAAAACATGAGCCTTCTTTGCGTTGGTAATACACTCTGTCTTTTTATTTACTCATTCACTTAATACGTTTTTTTCTCCTTTAAAATTTCTGTCTTTGCATCTGTAATAACACATTGTTGTTAATTGTTTTTTAAAATTTCACTGTCTTAAACTGAAATTGTGCTTTGGCAACACATAAAAAAACATGCCTATAAAGTTTATTGAATTGAATATAGCAAAATATGATACATAGCTACACCTGGCTTCTCCTTGTTTCACCTTAGCATTATGGAAAGCCCCACCTCACATATTCACGTGATTGGTTCTGTATATTTGTGATGTAACAAACCCTGGAAGTCTGAATCTGTCTTTTTGAGACTATCGCTCATTCACTGCAGTTCCAAGGCAGAAATACTCAGCCATAGCTGGATGCTTATTTCCCTCATGATATGTCTTGTAGCATATAAAAAACATCATATGGACATGTTACAAGGTTAAAAACTGGATTTTCCCTGGAAAGTATCTATGAATGAAATAGATACTCATGACAGTGAACATTTGTTATCTTAATGTATTGGTAAAAATTGCAAAATCATCGTGTTGTAATGCATATGTGAGCAGGGACCATTTTAAAAACCCTTATTGAAGGCCTGTTCAGGGGAGTCCTGACATCTGATACTTGAGAGTCAGCTTCTAGGAAGCATTACAAGGTATGTTGGAGGAAATCAAGCCCAAAGGAGAAATGTTGTGAAAGAAGATAATGTGATTTTGGCTGTTTATTGAATTACAAAATTGATGTTTGCGGGTGACTGTGAAAAAATGGATGTTAAAGAGCTCAAGTATGCAGTACAAGCTGACGATACATCATTTTGATTTAACAAGTAAATCTAAACTTGTTGTTTTCATATCTACTTTTGGACAAAATGATGTAACATCGCCATCTCTACAAGTAAATTATTAAAGTATCTAAACTAAAAAGAATGGAGCCCATCAGCTGCCTCGAAACTAATGGTCTGCTTTGAAAAATGTTCAACAGTGCTTTAAAGTATAAACAATTTGCAGTAAATGGACTTAAACATGCAAAACCACCAGTGTGTGGCTTTGAGAGTTTGGCCTAAACACCTCATAAACAAAGATTGTCTGTGACCCTCATTTAAAGACATGACCTCATTCACTGAACTCAGCTGTGAACATCAAGAACATGACACAACACCACTGAAATGCCGCAGCACAAAAGTCATTGTCGTGAGTTATTCTTCTGTTGTACCAGAATAAACAGCTCCATCAACCTAAACAGGGGATTTTTCAAATAGTTCCTCCATGATGCCTGTCTTTTCCCTCGCAGTCCGGCAGGCCGCTCTTAAAGTCGCGGACAGTTTCGGTACGGGCTGCCAACCCAAACAGTGTAATCACACACTCTGCGGCTCATGGTACAGTGAGCGCACTCGCCCAAGCGTAGAGAGAGGGGAGGGCGGGAGGCATTAGGTTGTCTTCCCCAGAGATCAGACACACACTGGAGGCGCTGAGCTTGTAAGGCCTCCACCAGCTGTACCGGGCTGGTGTGATGGAGCTCCTTAACTCCTGAGGTCCTCCTGAAACACGGAGTGGGGGGGACTCTTATTTTGTTTAGGTTCATTAAGTAATTTAATTAGTCTAATTCCAAAATTAGATATCAAGCACATCCACATTTTGGCCAGCACAGACCTCAGTGTGTATTCTTGTACCATATTAATGGAATATATGCAGTGAGCATACATGTAGTACAATTTTGGTGACCTTTATTTAGATTTTGTTTTTCCTAATTCTCTTAATGGTAATATAGAAAGATATGTTTTTAAAATAGCAGGGCAGGTGATTGCTGATGACATGCAACCAACATAGTTCCTAAACATGCAGGAATGCTTTTGATTTTTGGCATTAGAGGGAAGATCAGCTCAGTAAGCTGGCACAGATAATTAAATGTAAATATTGCTATGTTTTCATAGATATCATATTTGCATTCTCAGCCTTATATCATAGTTGTCTGTTATTAACATTGATAGAGGCCATAGTTTAAGTCCACTTATACAGTGTCCGACATGGGAACAGCCGCTTTTAACTTGATGGTTGATTTACAACAACCCAGAATTATATTATATTTGGCCGATGATGACGAATTACGCTGTCAGCCGGTATGAGTGAAGATGTCATATCATCTCCTACTGATTTATGGATATTTCTCTCAGTGGAAAAACAGAATTCACTCTGGATCTTAGATAACTTCAACAGCTGTACGTCACATCTGTACACAATCACTCACTCTGTTATTTTTTTATCATTGTCATCATTAAGAGCCTTTAATAAGGTGACAAAAGCTTCAGTAGTGACAGTTTTATCAGGAACACACGTGTTACGCTGCGCTGAACGCTTCTAATCATCACAGAGCTTTAACAAGGCACTTAATGATAAGCCCTTTAAACCCCGCCTCTACATCAGTGTCATTGTTATCATACGGCTTTCTGAGGGCTTCATGTGATCACAATCAGTGGTGATGAATTACTGAGGCCTGAGTACATGTTTGTCTTCATGGAGAATTTAGCACCAGTCTGAATCTTCACTGTGATGATTGTTGATGAAATATCAATCAATATTTGCTGAGCGCTGGGTTGATAATTGCTTCTATAATGCAGTAGAAAAACATAAAATTAGTATAAATATTAACAGCAGATTAAATAGTCAACTGAACCCATTAAGAAGAGCAATATATTCAGACAGAGTTTTTGTGAATTTGATAGTACGATTGCTTTATTTAAAGTACAGTAGTACCATTGCCAATAGTGGGATAGTTAGTGAGCTAAAACTGTACATTAGTAGTTGAGGTAGCACACTGAAAGGCAGATAGTGTTTATATGTTCTTAAAAGTGGGGCGCACTGGTAGAATGACTGACTGACTGACTGACTGACTGACTGACACACTGACAGTTTCCGTGATTATGTACAGCATACCATACCATGACTTAGTCATACCAAAAATTAGAAAAATAGAAAGAAAAGCATTTTTCTGTTGTTATAGCGCCACCCAGTTGCCAATTAGAGTTAAATTTCTCCAGTCACCTTGAGGCGTCCTGTTCTACATATCTACCAAGTTTAGTAAAAATCCATATGGCGGTTAGGCCTAGATAAGAAATGAGCTCTCTAGCGCCCCCATTTTGTTTGATGGGGTCAATAATGGAGGGGTCCCCTCAGATTATGTGTGGTCATATGCCTACAAAGTTGCGTGGTGATGGGTGAAACCCTTGAGATGTTATACACCTTTATGTGATGAGCCACGCCCTCCGCAATATTCATTGCCTTATAGAAGCTCAGTTTTAGTAAGTTTTCCAACTTTTGCCAAGAGGGAACTTTAGATATTGGTCCCTAGATTATGTTCACCGACTTTCATGCAGATCGGTCAAACTTCCTAGGAAGAGATCGATTTTAAGTGTTTTTCAAAAAATTCAAAATGGCGGAAAATCTATATAGTAGTACTATATAGTTATGGGTGCTTGAGGCAAATTTGTTCCTCATGAGGAGAGGCATCTCTGTGCAAAGTTTCATGTCTTTACGACATACAGGGCATGAAATATGCCCATACAAAGTTTGCAATTTCAATCGGTTACTAGCGCCCCCCTGATTGATTGATTGATTGATTGATATTGCATTTAATTGATTTAATATTGCTTCATTTGCACCCTCCCATGACTGTGCCAAATTTCACATGGATTGACCAAGTCAGTGAGGAGAAAAACGTGGAACAGACACACAGACACACNAATTGATTTAATATTGCTTCATTTGCACCCTCCCATGACATTGCCAAATTTCACATGGATTGACCAAGTCAGTGAGGAGAAAAACGTGGAACAGACACACAGACACACCCACAGACACAGGCACACAGACAGAGTTTTCGTCATTATATAGTAAGATATATATAGTAAGATAAGATTAAAAAAAAGACCAGCTCCACACTTTATACTCTATGACATTACAAATTTGAGTTTTAGCACTCTTGTGTTTGGATTTGAGAGAGAGTTGTTCACGTTTACTAATATTTTATGACTGTATTGGACCATTGGAATAACATGTTTAAATTTTGAAAATGAGTGTAGTTCCCCTTTAAACAAATGGATTTAGCTGTTTCCACCTCTCAGCACTAGAAGACAATATTGAATTCATAATGTAACTTATGACTTAAAATAGGTTATAGTATATCCAAGTGTTCTCACTGTAAACATTCATAAGTTGAGTATTCCTTCCATCTGGCCTTCAGCCACATTAACATTCTGCACATAATTGTCAATTGTAAACAGAATATACGCCAACACAGAGGAGAGGCTGTCTGAGGTCAAAGGCTGAAGTCAGTTTACGTCGCCAAGATGCTTAACAACAAGTTTAATGTGGCTGCAGAAATGCTTTATGACAGTAATTGTTTAAGTGGGGGAAATACTCAGTGTACAGTACGTAAGACCACTTGGCTTGTGTTATTACTAAATGTGTTCAGCACATTAAACAGATTTATCTATAGTTGATGTAATCGTAAATTTGCAGCCACAGTTGTGAGGGTTTGGTCTGACTATCTCCTCTCACACTTGACTGAAACAACAAGTGTAGAGCTGCTGCAGACCCAAATGATGACTAACTCCACTTAGAGGATTTGTTTTAAAAAGCGAAGGTCACACACAGGGTTGTAAAGGCTAAATTCCACCATGAGTTCATAGCTGGACTGGCCAAACGTCATATTTGAAAATAAGGATGCAGACATGTATCCATGTCACTGTATACATTGTCAGAGGAGACGAGGAGAGCATCTACAGAATGTGTCTCGGCCATATACAAATGGGTCTGAATGCAGGGATCGGATGACGACACATGATGAATTCTGGACAAGAGAGCAATCACATGAATCCTCACCTCTCCTGAGTACAATGAGGCCTACACAAGCAGGTTTGGGGCGAACATAAAACAGAAGTGACCCTCTGTCTTTGAGGGCTTCACTCCCACCACATCTTTCAGATGGGCTCAAAGCGCACTCTCACTGGGAAAACAAGGACTCTCAGAGCAGGCTCTCTGAGAGCGCGGTCGGGGCACATCTCAGAAGTGTTACCCCAAACATTTTTTCAGTATGGCAATGTGGAGACCCAGAGCTGTGTTAGCTTTACCACACCTCTCCCTCAGCCAAAACTGTGAACCTGTGGAGAGTTTATTATTTCTACTCAATTAGTGCTTAATGTGATACTCCAAAGATCCACACCTAAATATGAAAATGGCTTCAACTCAGGCAAAGTGGCTGATTAATTACTTATCGCTGTAATTGAGGGTGGCATTAGCGAGACAGTTGGCTTTAGAAAGTTCTTGATAGGGAATATCCAATAGATGGCTGGCTGCGGAAACATGTTGTCTCCATAGAAACTATCACATCCAAAATAATCTCTAAAGCGCAGTGGAAGTGGAGAACATCTTGAGGCCCTCCAGAAGTGCAATGTCCCAGTTCCCATAAGGCCTTTAACATCTTGTACTCGTCATTGGAGGAGAGCAACACGTCCATTAACTGTCATGGTATTTGGTCATAAGGTATTGATTTCGCTGTGCTCTGCAGTCTTTTGTGTTAAACACAAACCCATGATGACAGAAAAATGGAAACCAGCTGAGCTCCCTGCACAGTTGGCACTTTAAAGCTTACATAAACTTTTTTGGTGCTGCTAATAAATTGAGCTGCAGTGACTATTGTAGAGGTGTAATTATGATCTGTGGGTCCTCGGAGAAAACAATTACTGAAGCCGAAGCCTCGATAAAAGCTGGAAATAAAGCTGAGATTACACAGATGAAACCACAAGGTATTTTTTAGCCCCTGAATAAATAGCAATTAAAATGCAACTCATCCTGACTGGCGATGGTTAACGAGCTGTTAGAGACACTTAAACAAGCAGCTGGTCCTGGTGCCAGTTTCAACTGTGAAAACCCGGGTAAAGTTAGCTCAAGAGTATTTAAACTTCCTTTATAAGGTCAAGCTTCTTTCTTGAAGAGTTGTTACAGTGTTCAAAAACCTGAATGAGGTGATGGTTCCAATTGATCCAAAAACTCTATGTTCCCTCAGGTCCATGTTCCTTCTGTTGGAAACCCCTCCAGTTCCTGCAAAGTAATATCCAAAAATGTCCAAATTTGGAGGAAGCCGCATATTCCCTCGACATTTAAGGAATAGTCCCCAGTTCGATTGTTTGATTTTCCTATATCTTACACACCAGTGAAGTTGTGCTGAGTCAGATCAGCTTGGCCCGCCTTGAGTCCGATGAGGTGTCACTATGGGCCCTGACACACCAAGCCGACGGTCACGTGTTAGTCAATGTTGTGCCGTCTGTTCTCCTAGATTTTGTTGTGTTGGCAATAGTCAGTTGTTGTCATCGGAGACCATGAAGCTCGTTGGTGAATGAAATAACTCTTATTAGCAGTTTAGATCAGTTTATGAGAATGGATATGGAAGTGAGGAAAGCTAACAAACAATTAAAGTCATGAGGGTGTGAGATCAAAACAAACTTGTTAAATTAGGTAGGATTATTTTTTTAGCCACTGAGCTCTTTTTGCAGGAGCAACACATCATTAATTGTTTTATCGTTGGCCACAGTAAATTTCTTTTGTTAAGCATGGGGTTGTGTTGTTGATAAGCTTACTGGTTAGCGTCTTGACTCCTCCGCTTCCTGTCAGCATTGTGGTTTCCCTTTTTGAATGATGAATACAGACTACCGCCACCTGTTGGTATAGTGAGTTGGCCATTGGCTGTAGAATTCGTGATGTATTCAGTGCAACTTTTTGGCCGAGACACAGACAATGTGAGGTGAAGCAACAGTCAGCCTTCATCACAACAAGCTATATGATGTTGGTTTGGTGTGTATGTGGGGGTACAACCGTATCCGATTAATGGATGACTGAGGGAACTCAGGGACAAGGAACATAGACACGCTCCTGGTTTCGCAAACAGTCTGACTCATGTCTGTACTTTTCAGTCAGTTTATTGTCGCGAGGACTTACTGGTCAGCATATCAATAACTTCACTAAACAAAGCTTGACGCCAATTTGTAATCCTTTTTGAATGTTTTTCCTCCTTAGAACAAACATGGATATAGAGATTTTTTCTTAATTTTTCAAACTAATTAAAGGAGAAGTCTGGTATTTTGCACTTTGAGCCCCATTTCTGGATTGTTTATGATGAAATAGAATGGCTAAGACCAAAATAGTGACGATTGCTCATTTTCTGAGAATTTGGCTTTCCCCTGCCTGGCTTAACACTGCTGCCTATGGCCACGTGTGAACCTAAAACCACCCTAAACATTCGTTTTCAAAGCCATGAAACTCACAGAGTGGTCAGTGGTGTTCGCTGATGTTCTGACATAAACATGTTGTTTATGACATTTCATCATTAACAACCCAGAAATGGGGCTCAAAGTGCAAAATACCGGAATTCTCCTTAAGGCTTCTCCACAATCTTTCCACCCTGACAAAGGCAAAAGTACCCCCTAGAGTGCAAGTATCCCTGTCTAGAAATTATACTAGTCAGGTGTCCTAAATTTAGTCAAACACAGACCTCAGACTGCCAGTGACAAAACACCAGTCCAGTGAGCTTGCTAAACATGACTGTTCAATCCAAAGTGTCAACCTAAACTGGGCGTTACCAGCATACAACTGCCATAACAAATCTGGCAAGCATCTGAACTTAACCTAAGGAGATGGAGGTGTGTAGACAGTATTGCCGAGCTCTGAGATGCAGATCAGTTGTACATGCAGGAGTATGAGGGTGTGAGGGTAGATTAGTTTCCATTTACCTAATATCAGTGTGTAGATCATTAACATGGCAAAACAGTCACACCAAAGCAGACAGACAATGGCTGCATTGATAGAAGGAGGACCCCATGGGAAATGTGGGTGGCCTCTGAGGATGCTGTAAAGGGATCAGTGTTGAGCTTTAGAGGTTCTTTTGCTCTGCTCTCTATCTCTGCCTCTCTCTTATTTTCTTGATTTAGGCTCATGAACATATGAAGTTACTTTCTGTCTTTTTTAATTTGCATCACAGGTTTACACGTTATCAAAATAATGCTGAGACGAAAGGGACAAAATTGGGTGCGACACTGAAATAAGCCACTGGGCTTCTCTTATTGCCATGCTTAAATTTCCTGCAGTGTTAACTATACTAGATAAACTCGGCCCAGTGTTTGTCCTACCTACCTCATTCTACTGAAAACAGGCCACACACACGGGCACGTACGCGTGCACACGTAAATCCAATCATGCTAACGTGGAAACACATATAGGGTCACTAACATCAACACGCACGAACATCCCAACTGAGACCCTCATGAATTCAAATGACAACACACCCAGAAGAGCCTGCGTGACTGCAGTAATGAAATAAAACATCCAGCGAATCACAGTGGTCCAGACGTATTAATTTGATTGAGTCGATAAACATTTTTACGTCCTGAATGAGGACCCAGCGGACCCCGCTTTGGAGGACGGTTGCTCTTGGAGGCCAGTTGGTTTCCATCTCGTTCTTTTTCAGGATTCAATGTACATTTGCTCCAACTCTGTGAGTGGAGATTACATTTTGTGGTTGCTTGGATTTCTTTTGTTGCTCTTTTCAAATACCAGCCCTCCTGGAAGTGCAACATTACCCAGAGACCTCCTCTTCAACTTCGGGATACGGTGTCATGATGTTTCTGCCCTTTTGATAAATGACTGTCTGGAGCAGGTTCCCTCTCTGCAGTGTGTCCTCTTGATTACAGCCCAAATGCTCACCAGCTGGCTATCAACAATTCTGGTTTACAGAAATCTTTTGTTTTGGTTAATTATCGCAGAGGTACGACCAAAATGTGCATATTTTTTGTCTCAGAAGCTTGGCCTGTCTACAGTCCTAAAGAGATTGGCAGAAATCTTTGTGTGAAAATAATGTCTCAATAAAGATCCAGACAAGAACCAGTTGCATCGGACAAGATATCAGAAAACATTATGCAGAGTCTGATAATTTGGGTTTCTGCAAAAGGATGCTGCTCCCATTTTGATCTCCATTTATAAATAAGGAAAGTTAAAAAGCAAAACCACCAGCTTTGGATGTTTGTAATTTAACTATGTTGTGATGGTACATTTGAATATTTCTAGTCCCCAGGTTCCCCTTAGCTTGATTTTCTCCATGCCCCACTCTCACTGAGCAACATTTCTTCTCCTCTCTTTGCTCCTTTTTCCTTGATCCCTTGTCCTCCACATCCACAGTGTCACCGGACAATTTAGCCCATCCCTTCTCCTTAAAAACAGACTGCTCACTAGCCACCAGAATCAAATGTTGACATTGTACGTGTCACATGTATCATATGGACATTTTTTAAGTGACATAGTTCAGATTACATGTACATGAGCTGAGTGTCTCATCAGCAGGTGGAGGAGACAGTGAATGGTGTGACACCTACTGTAGGTGCGATGGGTGTCAAGGAGCAGAAAGCAGCAGACCACTGTTTGAGACCAACAAACAACAAAAGTATTTTCACTCTCACTCCCAACTTGTCTGATACCAACTCAATGAAGTCATGCTGACTGTTGGCAAACTTTCAGTTAGGGGTACCTGACTTGAAGAAAGTGGGGGTGAGGTTTGAGTTATTGCATTTCCCATGTACCAAAAGCCAAGTTATTTCAACAACTAGTTAGTGTGCTAGCGTTACTATTACTATAGTGTTACTATTAGTGTGCTAGTATGTGTAGCAGGCTACGCTAGTGACGTAAGTCATGTGATTTATGTCATGTGACATTCCATAATGTTAGTGACAACCTTATTTTTTTAAAAACCATTCTCTAAACCTAGCAATGTACTTTGTCACTTACACTTTACCTATATTGTAAGTTAATTTTTAAAAAGACACAGCATAAATTTAACAAGGAGGAACTATACATTTCCTGTGAAATTAAGGTTTATTTTAAATTTACATGCCATCCCTGGACATCCAAAATTATCCCAAGAGGTTATCCTGCATGTCATATTTTGATGTGTGGGGCCACTGACCAAGTGTCGGTATTCGTCCAGTTGGGATGAGAATGCGCTGGTATCTTTTAATGAGAAGAGATATCCAGCTGTGTAGTTTCACAAATATGACATATCCATGGTTTGGAGAAATGTGCAGTAAAATTTATTTTGGTGGTTGGGTTGCAGTAGCAGTACAAAGCAGATCAGTGATAAAATATTATAGAAAAAAAGGAGAAATAGTGGTTCTCCAGAACCTCACTGTCAGTCTGTATTTTTGGTTTTCACTTATCAGAAGTGACTGTAATTCTCTTCCAGCATCCAAACTAAAGCAGACCCTCAGACACTATCGGCAAAGTGATGCTGATTATTTGCATTCAGATTATTTTAAATACACACTGTTACATTCCATTCAGCTTTGAGCCATCTGTATCTCCTCTGGAAAATGTCTGTTTATTTGTGTTTCTCCCGAACCCCCGTTTTATTTATTTTTTGTTTGAAAGAAAAACCAGGATTCAGAGCCACTTAAGTGTCCTCAGCAAATATTTGCCACTTTTATGTGAGTTTTATTAGGTTATTGCAGCAGTACCATTTTTCTGGTGCTTAATGTCATTATGTGGTTAAGGCTCTCATTCCTACAGCATGCAACCACAAGCCTAATTTGCTTAATTTTCAGTTAAAGTTTGGCAAGTAGCCAACACAAGAAGCAGCATGGTGGTAGAAGACAATTTAATTTAGCGCTACAGAAAGCCTCTGCACCTGCTTTGCAGCAGACAAAAAACAAAACCATCCAGCCTGTGACAAACCAAACAGAATCAAATCTGCAGTTGAGTGAGAGAGAGCCGTGTGCCAAAAACCATAAACACTCGACCACAAGCATCACAGAGGGGAGCAGCCCTTCACCACAACACAGCACTCTGTGGTAGACAAGATCAGATCTGAATCATAAATCAGACAAAGCAGACGACAACCAGCCGAGGTGGAGCTCCAGAGTAAATAGACAAATCTGAACCCCAGAGTGGATTTTAATGCTCTGAATTATTTGGTTTACAGTCACTGCTCCAGCTAATGTAAAACTCACAGATTGTAATCTCATGTTGGTGTATGGTTAATGTGGCTCTATCCCACACATCATTCATCTGTTTTCTCTCTGTATCAAAGAGCAGAGACTGTTGTGAGAGTGCTGCACTTTAGGAAGTGTTTTATTTTTGTGCTGGAGGTGATGATGACTATGTTATGGTTATCATAGACTGAGGAAATAAATGTAAAACAGCACCTCACTTCCCGGTAGTGATCGAAATGGGATTGATTTGAGTCTGGCATAGATTTTGTTCTTTCACTTTAGTGGAACTTTTGCACATTCGGGTTCAAAATTTATAACAGTTTGAGACGTTCCCAGCTGAAACCAGACCTCAAAACAACATCAGAAAGTCTTTAGACTCTTACATTTAACAGAGGTCAAATTTTAGCTGGAATGACAGTTGCGTTGATATTTTGAATGTCTAATGACATCAGAATTTCGCATTGTGTGGACATTAACATGAGGACGTTTTGCAGACGCTCAGTTTTTTTTCCATACCTTACAAGTAAATGATGTTACTTTCTACATCAAGATGACGTGTGTATGCAACGTATCCTCATACAACAGTTTGTACAATAACCTCACAACTGTTCTTATGATATCCTGTGACTTATCAGCCCACCAATGGCATTATGTTCTTAACGTTAAGATATGTAAAGTAAAGTTGATGTAGTTAGGTTAAGGAAAAGAAACATGGTGAGGATGTACCTTAAATTACTCTAAGTTCACTCAAAGCTCACACAGTTCTGGACACTGGTCTCCTGGTGGAAAGTCCTGTGTCTTGTGACCCATCGACCACCCCAACCTCCGTCCTACCTGGACCTCTCTGGATCGCTAACTTCCTTACTCCTGTCAGCGTATTGATCACATGATTGCTGCCTTCCAAAACACTGAATTAAGTATGAACTAAAGGCTCATAATTATGTGGCCTACATACGAATTTTAGTAGATTACATTTCGTAGGATGTCACAACCTAAAGTAAACCAAATTATCAACATCTAACATAGTTGGTGCTGGTTTAAAAATGAACAATGTTAGAGCCTTTTCAATTGATTTTTAGGTACTAAATGCGTTTCGGGGTGTTTTAGTTCTTTAAATCCCTCAGCAAATAAAAGCTGGGGAAAAAATCAGAGCTCTAAATTACCTAATGGCAGCATTATGCTCCGCTAGCAGCCATTCCTAAGACTTTAATCTCATCTCTACCATTTTAATCTGCTACAAATCTTTGTACAATTGTTTTTTTTTCTCCAAGACAATTTGAAAACACCCAAGGAATGCTATCTGACATCCATCAGAGGCTATAAATCATCATAAATGGAATCGCTGGCTTCTAAAGAGAAACAGGTTCTCGTGGCTCAATCGCTTCCATATGAGATACTGTATGTAATTCACACACACACACACACACACACACACACACAAGGACTGTACGCATGGTGCACTGTGAACACTACACATCCATTTCAGCCTTAACTAAATCACAGCCTTACAGACACACACGTACGAGGCACACCCACATGGCAGACGGTGTCGCTGGGTGGCGTGCACTCAGACCTGGCAGCTGTTCAGGCTGAAGTCAGCGCTGTTTGATTTTGTCAGACGATGGATCATTTATCACTGGACAGACGTGCTCCATCAAACTGTCCTCGTCTCTGTCTGGATCAAGTGTAGCTGCTTTTTATTGGTTATCCATTCATCAGCTCACTGAGGGGTCTAACAGCAATCTGCTGATATTCGGATGTCTATCTCGGTCCAATTTCTCATTCGTAGAATTATCTAAAAAGAGAAAGATATCTATCCAAGAAAATGGTTTTGATAAAGTTACTTCATGTGAAATGTTTTCTAAGCCCTTAAAATAGTAGGTAAGGCATGCTCCTCTGCTGTGTTTAAATTATGTCCAGCTTTAAGTCCACACTGCAGCTTGTAGCTCGAGGGGGGGAAAACTTGGCCCAGACTTTTATTAAATCACATTCTGGCAGGCTTCTTGATCAACAAAGAAATTAATGTATTCTTATCTGTTTTCCACGGAGAATAATAATTTTAAGTGAGTTGATAGATGTGTTGTGTTATGAAATGCAGATATATACATTCACATGGAGGAGTGTGTCAGGTATTTGGCTGAGATTCAATTGTATTTAGATATATTGAAACTTAATCCTGTGCTTTAGGCCGGCGCTGAATGCATGCTGGCTAATCTTTTTTAGGAAGACCCCCTTGGAGTTTCCACAAAGACTGTATATTGGTGCAGTATGATGTTTATTGTTCTGTATAAGAGGCTTAAGTGTAGGACACAGAGGAACTAACCGAACCAGCAGCTCAATATAGTGCAATATTAAAGTAACATAAATGCATGGGAAAGACACACAATAAAGGCATAATTTAGCAGCTAAACACTCTGTGATCACTTTATATGAGCTAGCAAACTGCAACACACCTTAAAGTGCTTTGTCTGGTATGTCTTCATTACAACAATAACGCACTAGTACATCCTGCACATTCCCATGAGCTTCTTCTCTCCATAGCAATTGCAACTACAGTCATTACATCATCACCCAGAGCAGCTTCGCTCCATTTGCTGCTCCCAAACGCACTTTAAGATGAAATTAATTTGAGCTCCAGTGGGGGACACACGAGACATCGTGATTGGCTCAGACGTGCATAGTTGTGATCGAACGCTTGCAGGAGAGCTTTCCATTAAGAGGGCTAAACTTGACCTCTGACCTCAACTGCAAGTATCCCAGTTGGCCCCCAAGTTTCCGTGGGGCTTAAAGCTCAGTTTGTTAATAATTGTGATGACCACATGGTGTGGGTCACAGGTCAGAGGTCAAAGGAAATGAGGTATTAACTGAGACCTATAGGACCATACATGGTGTTTCCTCTGTATGTTCTGACACTATTATAGTCGCCACTGGTGCCATCATCGGAAAATTTCATGATATTGGTGTTAAAAATCAAATCATTTTCATGTTAACTAGTGACTTTAGTGTCAATGATGGCAGATGTTTGGGGAGACGACATTTTTCTGTCCTGACCTCATCAATAAACAGCATACAGACCACACCCTCATCCAGTCAGAAGTTTCTACAATCCAAAGTAATAAAAAGCTTTCGACTTCAGGCTGTGTATTTACAGCTTCAGATTTATTTCTGTACTTTCAGATTTTATTGAAGAAAAAGAAACAAATGTGACATTTTTATGCTGTTGGTCTTTTGTTTTGTATTTTTTTTTACGATTGGTGGTTTTATGATGTGTGCTAGTGGTTTTATTTCATGTTTGTTCTAGTTGCCTGTTTTGTTACTATGTGCTCTGCGTGTACAGTATTAACTTGTGGAACTGCAGTGCAGAGCTATAAACAGATTTCCCCATGGAAAGTATATATTGATATTGAAATGTACAAAGTTTATGATATTTTTAAAATCATGTTTTGCATACAAACCACCTGAGTTAACCAGTGCAGAGCTAATGCAAATAGTTGCTACGCTGCTATAAATTAAATCATATTATAAAGATAAAGATATTTTCTCACAAAAAAACCCAAATGTTTCTTTTCTTGCACCATGTTTTTCATAGAAAAGATAGATTATGTCACTTTGCATGCCCATATTAGTCAGATTTTTTGAATGTTTATCATTTCATGTATTTTAGTTAATATCTTATGTCTGATAAGGAGAGTTTCTGACAGTCTGATCTTCCTGTAGCTCAGTTAAAATCAAGTTAGCTTGAGAAGACCGTGGTGTGTGTTTCCACAGCAGTTGGTCTGGTGCCCGCTGCTGTCTGCTGACTTGTTCATGTGGATTTAACAGGACAATAAACAGCCTGGGGCTCTATTTCCACTTTGTGATCTCATATCAACACCACATGAGGGGTGATAACCTATTTCACACTGACTGCAACATATTAGGAGCGACTTCACGGTCATAGACACTAGACTGAAGGTCTGATGGGGTTGATTGGTATAAAGCCGCTCTTACGAGTCTCTCCCAGCTCCACATGTGAGACATGAGAGTTTCCCTGCTGAGGTCAATGCAATATTATAATCATTTCATACACGGAAGAAAAAGAGAAACATTGAATTTACTAATGGTGAATGGACCTCCTTTATTTAAATGCCGGTGTCCACCTTTAAAAAACCTATTCAGCAGGATAAGAGGGGTTGCTTAAAAAAAAAACTTAAAAAAACTTCACTGTGAGTTACTGAGTCTGTTTCTATGTACATTCATTATTTCATGATGTAGTAACTGAAACTCAACAATGTCACATGTGTCATTTTAGATACTTTTGGCATTGATAAACATCCAAATTTTAAAGAAGGAACGAACCTGTACCATGTTAAATTTAAATATACTGTGTGTAACTGTGCAAATGGAAAGCAGGATGGCTCTTTTAGGCTCGGATAATGAGGATATCCTCATAATATAAATGACTTTTTCCTCTGAAACATGATTCCAAGTATTTACAGACATTTTTTCAGCTGCTATGTTTTTCTACAGTAACCAACAAATTAGAGTTGCCAGTCTTTGTTATCCTATTATCTTATCTGCTACTCCCCAAACTTAAACATATGGGTGCAGCAAAAACACACATGTGCACACACTCATTTGCTGACATGGCTGACACACACATCACCCTCCCTGGTCGACCTCCATCACTCATCACATCATATGAACAACTAAAGCATGACTTTCTTAACATTAAAAAAGGGGGTTTGTGCAGACTGGGACGTCCTCTCTCTGGTGTTGTCTTTTTCAGTTCTGGGATCATTTTTAATAATGTCTTCATTTAGCCGGTCTTTAAACTGCTGAACCCTGGGGGTTGTGACTTTTTTAAAAGCTTCAATAAAGACGGATGTGGAAATAGTCCAATCCAGGAATCCTTTAGTTTTTTTCCATTTCTCCTCTAACGACCTGCACTTGGCCAGTTTGAAGAGCGACTTCTGATTCCTATCAATGAAACAGGAATGTGGAGGATGAAGTGCTTTTTCTGAAAAACACTGTGGCCAAAGTGCTGTTTCAGTCTGTGTATCAAGTTTCCGCACTCACTCAGAAACAAAGGTGTCTTGCTACCGACACCCACACTGCATTGGGAAATAAATCATTTCTCTAAGTTGTAAACCATACTGTAGATATCACACTTCAATGGACATAATAATTTGTCAGAGTGGGAATCATGTTGTTTTTAATGCTGGATCTTTTTGTGAGGGCGTTCGTCTCTCCGAGGCCAAACTGTGAGTTCTGTTTGTTTGTCATTGGCCTGAGTGAGAGATTGATAAATGAGCGCTGTGAGGATTACTCTGAAGTTTGAAAAACATTCGTCATGGCCAGCTGCCTACACACAGTATCACATGTGGATCATCTAGATAACAGATCCATTAAGCCTGCTTTGATATTACATGATTTCCTCCTTTCAATTGTGGTAAAGAAAAAAAGAGCTTAATGTGCGCTTTGTCTGAGTGCACAGAGGAAAAGTAGACAACATCTGGGTGCTGAGAGGTGACGGGGGTGATGGCCGATGAATGTAAACACATTCATGAAATGTTGGAATTTTCTAAATTTAAGCCAATAAAATAATGACAGAACAAGCCTGGATTGTGATTTACAACCAAAATGCAAAGATTAATTGTGCTGTATACATGCCATGTACATCTCCCAAGCCTTGTTTATTTACACAAACAAACAGCACACTATAGGAATGCTGGGTTGCGCCTAATTGTCATGACCGCCCTCAGCTAGCTGACAAGCCGACAATGTCGTGCAGCCATGTGTGGAGGTAAACACCCAGAGCCTCTTCCCTTCTGTCTTCCTGACTCCATCCTGACACCCCCGCCTCACCTCCTCAATCTCCAGCTCATTGGGTCGACACCAGAGAGGCGTTGATCCCACTTGTTCTGGTTCACCAAGGCCTGGAATTCCCTGTTTGGATCAACAGGAAAAGTATCCTCTCCGTCCTTCGAGACAGCTAAAAGCCTGTCTGTTTTAAAGAGGGGCGGGCGTCTCGTAAACCTGTCGGACCCCACGGTGTCCTTTTACCTACCTAGCTTCAGTGTTGGCTTGGAGAATTCCCGGACGCTCTTAAATGGCGGTTTATGGGTAACCTGTCAGCCCCGGGATCATCAGAGGTTTACGGGCGACCAATAAAAACGCTGCTGTGGTTCGGAAGCTCCCTAACTCATCTGCCTTCTCTTAACCCAACCCCCAGTTCACTCTTCCTGTTTCCAAAGATTAGAGGAGACCCCAATAAACTCACCACCTTTTCCCCACTCGTCCATTTGCCCCCTGCATTTATCTTCCATGTTATCTGAGGCCAGGTTAAATTTTACAGTGTGATGACCTCAGCCTTTCACTTAGCTTTTTGTCATCACTAAACTGTCATAGTGAACAATGTCAGTTGAGTGATAATCTGAAGCTCATTTGTATCTTACAATTCCAGTGACATGGTTATTTTTTAGAGGATCTTATTTGAGTTAGAGGGAGATGTTGATACCACTCTCATGTGGTGTCAATTTTATACTTTGGTTGTTGTGTGGATTAAACCAACGAGACCTTTTGACAGAGCCAGCGTAGCTGTTTCCCCCTGTGTCCAGTCTTTATGCTAAGTTTCATATTTACTGTGCAGCAGAGGTGTAGACAAGATTCACGTGACTTGAGTCAGACTAGAGTCTCAAATTGGGGCAGCAGTAGCTCAGTCCATAGGGACTTGGGTTGGGAACCGGAGGGTCGCCTGTTCAAGTCCCCCTCCCAACCAAAATATGGAGCGTGGACTGGTGGCTGGAGAGGTGCCAGTTCACCTCCTGGGCACTGCCAAGGTGCCCCTGAGCAAGGCACCGAACCCCCAACTGCTCAGAGCGCCTGTCACGGGCAGCCCCACTCTGTCATCTCTCCACTTAGTGCATGTATAGGTCCAGTTTGTGCATGTGTGTGTTCGGACCTGTGTGTAATTGACAACAGAGTGAAAAAAAAAAATTGAATTTCCCTCGGGGATTAATTAAGTATTAAAAAAAAAAAAAAAAAAGACTTGACTTGACAAAATTAAAAAGGACTTGCAACTCAACTTGGATTTAAACACCAATGACTCTCTTGAAGCTTTTGACTTGAAAACAGGCTTCTTGATGTCTTACCCCAAGGCCAAAGATTAAAAGCTATAACCCTGAACTCCCCAGGACCACTTTGTTTGAACCAATCTGACAGCATTCAGTCAAGTTTAAGTAGAGAACCACGAAGAACTAACGTTATGTTACTTAGCGCCACTTGAAAAAAATTAACCAAAGATAATTTTGTTTGTGTACAAAAACCAAACATACGAAATTTCAGATGGAGATGCAACAACTTCCAACTTTGTTTGACATTTCAACCCAGTCTCAGGTCTCACTCCAAATTCTGCGAAAACTTCCAGCCTTAGACACCAACGAAAAAGCAATCCTTTCAGGTTGACATGATACAGAGCGGTTGACGTTGTTGTTTAATGGTGCCCAGAAGCATCGGGGGGAAACGCAGCGGGACAACAACGAAAGTTAAGGCAGTGAAAGTCCGAGTAGGGTGGGCGGGAGAGGTTGTGCATGGGTCCCACAATCACCGCCTTTCACTTGGGAGGCTGTTGTTCACTTCCTGTATGTTTGTAAAGCCAACCATGTGCTTTTGTTGCCTAAACCAAACCATGCCCATGTGAGGGCAAAATGTAACCACGTGCGTTTGTTGTTGAAGGAAAAAAGCACCAGTTTGCATTGTTGTACCAATGTATTGCGTCTGCATGTCGAAGTATCCTTGAGCAAGATACTGGACTCCAAATTGCTCCCGATGGCTGTTCCATCAGTGTGTGAGTGTGTTAAAAACTGAGTAGCAGGTGGCACCTTGTATGGTAGCCTCAGCCACCAGTGTGTGAATGTGTGTATGAATGGGTGAATGCGACTCGTAGTGTAAAAAGCGTTTTGAGTGGTCAGATGACTAAAGGTGCTATACAAGTGCAGGTCCATTTACGATTTATTTTGAAAACAGAAAATGCATGTAACAGGCTGATATTGACACGGCATCTCAGAACGTCAACAACCAGGGCACCCAGGATGCCTTGCACATCATACGTCGATGTGGAAAGTCCATGACGAAACGACGATAAGTGACGAGGCTGGAGTGAGAATGTGTTTGATATTTGAAGTTGCACAAAGAATGGTAAGTCGAGGCTAATATTAACACCATTAGCAAGCTAATGCTTAGCTAACACTAGCTTAACAGCTAAGTAGCTTTTTAACAAACTTGTTTCAACAAATACAAATTTTAAAAAGCATTCGTGATTTTTGCAAATTTAATTTTATTGAAATGACAGTACATTTGTTAAATTGCACATTATGACTTGTTTAGGACTCTTGCCTATCTTGACTTGGAACTTGACTTGGGACTTGAGTGTGCGGACTTGAAACTTACTTGTTACTTGCAAAACAACAACGTGGTCCCACCTCTGCCATGCAGACATGAGAGTCAATAAGCAAAAAAGCCTATTTCCCAAAATGTCAAACATTCCTCTGATGCTCTAAATACTAAATATTCTCTGTCTGCATCTCTGCATCTATTTCTATTTGTATATTTTCCTCTTGGGGTTCAAACTGATGTCTGACATGATATCCAGGAGTCCAAGTACAATACACAAACGGAAGAATCATGAGGACGAATGGATTTCCCAGAGGTTAAATTTAACAGTTGTGGATCTGTTTTATCAGATGGTTGACTGGGCCGATGAGAGACATTCAGAAGCTCCAAACATTCACAGTGAGAACGTCACATGAACAATGTCTAGTTTGTAGTACTACTAGAAACAGCTGGGAAAATGCTCAGCCATGTCTTGAATTAATGACTCAATGTCAAGTGAATATCCATCACTAAGAGTAAAGATGGTGCATGTTGTTGCACTCCCGTGGAGTTTGTTCTGTTGAAGATAAATTAAAGGTTATTTAATGAAGTAGAAGTTTGGGATTCAGGGATTAAACTGGATTTCCCTCTCTATGGTTTTCTCTTTTTGCCTCTCTTTTATGTTTATCTTTCTCCGTCTTTTCTAAACACATAAACATCCACTAACATCATCTTTCCATATGGTGACATGGTGCATTTTCACTCACTATATTTATGTCTTTCGGTGGTCAAATTTTATGGCGGCTGACCTTTCCTCACTCATAATGTCCATCAAAGCAAATCACTGTTTTCTTACCTGCGCACCCACAAATTGGAGGTGACAGTTTTAGATGGGACAGCTAGACGTGGTCGGGGCCGTTCATAAAAGCAGCAGCTGGGGTCAGTGCCACATGATGTTCCTGGTTATGGTTTACATGACAGATGGTGGAGTTACGGTTAAATCAACATGTAACCCACATACATCAAGGCGGGGAGGACCTGACGTCTCATACATTTGTGTCCTGGTGTTTGTATCTGTGTTAGAGAGGGATGTTTGGAGATGTGTGTCTGCCTTTGGTTATTTGTGTTTTTAGCACGATAATTTGGTGTTGGACTTTTGTTGTGATTTTATTCTCACTTACTCAAATTCAGGGAATCGGTTTCATTTTATATTAATTTTTGAGGCAGCTGTTTTGAGGTTTAAGTTTTTTTGTTCTGAAATATTTTAGGCTTTATTTCATCAAGTTTTGCCTTCAGCCACAGATAAAACAAAACAAACCTAAATCTGCCAGATGTAAACCAAATGCCAAATATTTAGCTTCTCTCAAGAATAGCATTTAGCTTTTCAAAAGAGACTGGAACAGTGTTGATTTCAAATTTCAAACAATCAATCAAATAATCACTATTTTGTCATTATGGATATTTATCACAGCTTTTGTTGCAGGTAATTTGGTAATTCAGTAAATACAAATAAATGAATGTAGGAAACAAACACACACAAAAAAACTAAGCCTGGAACATTGTGGATTTTCTAATCTTAGTTGTTGGTTGTTGTTTTTTTTACTAGTTTGTCATTATATAGATGAATATCAACCACAACTTTTGCTGCAGATTGCTCATAGGTAGAGGTTTGATCCCCAGCTCCTCCCGTCTGCATGTCAAAATGTCCTTGGGCAAGACACTGAACCCTAAATCGCTCCTAATGGCTGCTCCATCAGTGTGTGAGTGCGTGTGAATGGTCACAGAGTAGCAGGTGGCACCTTGTATGGTAGAACTTGGTCACCAGAGTGTGACTGTGTGTGTGAATAGGTGAATGTGACATGCAGTGTAAAAGCGCTTTGAGTGGTTGGAAGACTAGAAAAGCACTGTACAAGTGCAGTCCTAAGTAAAGCCTTGTTTCATATTTCAATTTTGTGTTCAGTTGTTGTATTTTGAGGTAATATTTATCTGTTTATCTAAATGTAAAATCTATTACATTCATTACAATAGATTTCTTTTTGATGATCAAGACAGTTGTAGGTGTAGGGTTTGCAAAATACAAAACTTGTGATGAATACAAAATTCAAATAAAAATTGCTATTGGATATAACATTGATAATCCTAAGATTGTTTTTCAACCAAGTGAGAGATGTAAATATTACAGTGCTTGGTGTCTCAATAAAGATTATGTTATGATAAGGGCGCCCACAAGCTGAAACGTAAGTCAGAGTCTATGAGTGGAAGATCTACGCAGGCTCTGTGTGAAGCCTGAAATGAGTGAACGATCCCCAGCTGGTGCTGAAATAGGAAGTCACTTCACCTGTTTACTTTACATTACAGACCAACTTAATTCTCTTCCCTCTGAACAGCAGAAGACCTTGTTCCTGGCTTTTAACAGAGCACTGATTTAATGTTTTAATGAAGTTGCATGTTCCATTTATTCTCAGTACAGCTGTAAAAATAAGGACTGGCCTCCTCTGAGGGACTATTTATTTCAAATTCTTATTCATTCACCCCAGAAACAGAGGTGAGATCGGTCCTGGATGTGGAGAGATGCAACAATTTCTGTGAACAGGCAGGCACACATTTATGCACCAACCTTGTGTCTTTATTTTATCATGTATGTATGTATGTATAACACAATGATGGGATTCATTTCACATGAATGCGCATGCACAAGAAGCAGAAAGTAAATGTAGTATCAAAGCTTTATGAGCATGCTGTCTGTGTAGGCCTACTGATCTATTTCCAACTGTCTCTGATATATGTCGGGGGACTGGGAGATGTTCCTCCTCTCAGTCCCTGAGTGGGTGATTAAGGTCTGGATGAAGAGAATTTATGTCCAGCTCTGTGCAGCAGCCAAGCCTCCAGATGCTGCATTCAAAAGGGGAAACACACCGTCCTTCCTTTGAAAGAAAGATATGAGAGAAACATCAAGAAGTTGTTTTACTTTAAAAAAAAAAATCAGACTTCAGTTCACATGGCCTACATTTAATTCCCATATGGACCAAGATCAAAACTGTGCCCAACCCTTAATAATTCTGACTCTGAGGTAGTCATAATCACACAGTTTCACACAGTTATTATCTCAAACTACAAACATCCATCATCTTTGAGCAGTGTCACATTGAAACACACAACAAGGACAGAGTGAGGATGCCAACTTTGTGTCAGAGCCCTTTTTTTGACAATTATTCATTTAATAATTCAAATTACTGACACAATACTTGCTTACAGACAGGTGTTCAGTCAAAATCATACCATACCCCGATGTCCTTAAATGAAACCCGGAGTAGTTGCTCTTAACTATAAAGAAATCTGTTTCATCTCTGTTCAGACAAGCTCTGACAAAATCAACCTAAATTCTAGATCATAAAAATCTTTATTGTATTTGAAATACTGAAAAGTGGAACTGATTATTAAAGGTTCAGTGTGTAAGATTTAGGGGAATTTACTGACCTCTAATGGTGAGGATTGCAGATTGCAACCACCTGAAACTTCTCCAGGTTACAATTTTCTTTAGTGTTCATTGTGCAGGAGGTTTTTACTGCAAGCCGAAATATCCACAGAGTTCTCATCCTCTCTGAAACAGATAGACCTGGGGTCTCATTTATAAACACTGCGTACGCACAAACTAGGCCTGAAAGAGGCGTATGCCACTTCCCACGGAAGTGTTGATCTCTAAAAACAGAAACCTTTGACCCATGCTTACAAACACTTTGGAGACGGGATATTGGCAATGCAGATGGTAAGGCGGAAGCCTGATTGTAGAAATTGTTGAATAATATTTTGGCGGTACATACATTTTAGTATGGATATTAGGCACTGTTTTACAAATGATACCCTAGGTGATTAACACTGTTAGAAACACGAATAAAGCAGTTTCACATTACAAATCAGTGTTTCTCCAACAATGCTTGTCACAGATGGGCTTCTAAAAATTCGAAAAGGCAAATGGCCCTATCTGGAGCCTGTGTTTGGTTTGTCCATTCTGGGCTACTGTAGAAACACGTAGAACATGACGATCTCCATAAATGAAGATATAAACATATATACACCTCATTCTAAGGTACCAAAAACACAATGATTCTTATTTTCAAGTGATTATACACTAATGAAAATATACTTATCATGTTATATTGAATTTCTGATAATATAATATAATATAATATAATATAATGAATATAATATAATATAATATAAGCAACATATCAATGCTGTAGAAATGAATGCATCTAATTCGTGTTCAAATATGAGCTAGGTTATTTAAAAGGGGAAAAGTCAGCACTAATCTCATGATATTTTTAACACATCAGATGTGTGAGTTACCACCACATATTTGACCAAAGCTTGTAAAATAACCGACTTCCTCTAAATGTGTATCTCAGAAGTGGAGAACTGGAAAAACATCTGCTGTGGCGGCCGCAGCACCTCAGCTGTCAGAGCAACATACTTCAAAAGGACATTCATCATTTAAACGACATGTCGTTTTCGACACATCCATGCATCTAGTTCAGGACACTTGATATTGCATTTCAATACGATACATTTGTTCAAAAATACATGCTGCTCTGCTGCTGGTGAAATACCCACATTTTTCCCCTGCATGTGAATCACAGCTGCCTCTGGTACTACAGCACCTCAGATGTCAGAACGTAATCCAGTCATCCATTAACTTAATCCATGATAAACACATGCCAAGCCCATAGTAACACTTTCCCTAAATGCTTGTGTGTGTCCCAGAGCCTAACCCTTTGCTCCATCTAAGTGGACCATAACTCTCATCTAAAAGTCATCTGGTCTAGTTTATGGCCTGTAGAAGGTCAGAAGATGGAGCGCTGTTAACTCTATCACTATCTGCACCAATCACAGCTGCTCTTCAACACTTATCAGTTAGGTGAAGTAGTGACAAGATGATGGGGGTGATGAGATGAGAGACACAAAGCAAATCAGAAAAAATAGACAAGACAAGATAGAAAGGCAAAGAAAGAGACAGGAATGAATCACAAATTTCTGATTAGAAGTAAGCTCAGGTACCACAAAAAAGGAGTCGGGCAAAGAGGTTGTTTTTTATGTTGGATAACAATAAAATAGTTGAACTCTGGCAATTGAATTCTGGCACAATTTCAACATCAGGAACCATATTTTATTCAGAGACAAAGGGACATGAAAGGAGGTCCAGGCAGGTGTTGCCTCTCCCCAAAGTGATTGCAGGGATCACAGTCTGTCAGCGATGTAACAGTGATCTGAGACGGCACTCAGATGGACTCGCTGATAGGATAAGACTGAGCTGTTGACCTGAGAGAGACTGACTGATCCATGTTCATGGTTGAGAGCTGATGGAGAGAGATAAAATGGTTGAAGAGAGAGAATCAAAAGATATTGAAAGACAGATTGGGGAAAAGGGGAATGCAATAAACAGCCTTGAGAAATGAGAGCATCACTGAAAACTTGTTTGAGAACTGAGGAGGACTGTTTAGAGCATGAGGTGATGAGTTGAGGTGATGGTTTGTTTAAACTGTCTATAAATCTCTCTCACAAGACAGGATTGAGTTACATCAATGAGTTTGTGTCCAAAAGCAGATGGAGGGAAGATGAGACCAAGTCAAGACTGAGACCAGAACAATTGAGTCCAATCCAATATGAAGTAGTCTCACAGTGTATATTGTTTTACAGTTATAAAAAATATGACCGGTGTGCCGGTGAGCAACAACAGCACCACAGAGAGAGAGTTATGCTTAACAACAGGACGGTGTGCTGGTGTTGCTCTGCAGCTGTAGGGGAGGTGAACTGAAACACATCAAGGAAACAAACAAACCGGAGGACAGCTCCCTGTTCCCATTGTGTTTTAATCAGCCGTAGGCGCAAAAGCAGAACAAGATACATTGTAGATGTTGCAGGTATATTATTGGAAACACACTGAATATGGCAATGCACAATATGACATGACCCAGATGTGCCGATCACTGACACCTTTCTATAGGCCTAGCTAATTTAGTCTGTAATGACATGACAAGACACAAAAACCTCCAGGGGATGTTTTTTCTGGTGGCACACTTGTGGAAGTGGAGAATGAAAAATGAATGAACTGTTTATTTCAGGTAACACCTTATGTGACATTGTAAAGGTAATGGTATTACCTGAAATCTTGTTGGTGACGTGTTGTAATACTTTGTTACTGCTGAAACATGATATAATATTACTGTACCCCAACACTGGTTGTGTTGCCCAAAAAAATGTATCCACTGATTTACAGATGTCTTAATCAGCATGTAAGTCAGTTCCATCAGGAGAGACTCGTTTTTTATTGTGAAAAGAATATTTATTAACATGTGCACATAAGAATGAAAAGTGTGAAAAGTCTTTGGCGATTAGACGCCATAGAGATGGTATGATTTAAGGAGGGTGATGAATCCATAGTCGAATAAGGAATTCCCCCGGGGTCTAGACGCTGGTGGTGGTAGAGGTGGTGAAGATGAGATTAGAGGAAGATGGAGAAGTGCTGATGATCTGGATGAGTAGAGGAATGAGTCTTTGTTGAGCTTGTCCTGGAGGACAGCAACAGAGGAGAGAGTAGAAAACGGTGAAAGAATGAGCACAAAGAAAGTCTTCATGATTGAACTTACGCTGAGCTTCATTAGAAAAAAGCATTTTTGGGCAACACGTGACAGATGTTATTACACTGTTTGGCCACTGGTGGCCTCAAAGCCTTTCCTGAGGGCTTCCTCCAATGTCTGTACATTAAATATAACGCTAAGCAACAACCAGTTTGCTTAGCTTAGTTTAGCTTAAAGACTGAAAACAGTGGTTAAATGGTTAGAAAAATCTGCTCACCAGCACCTCTTAAGGTCACTAATCAATAGGTTTTTTCTTTGTTGTTGTTGTTTTTTTTAGTGTAAAAATGATTTTACATGGTGTGCAGACACAACCGTTGCTCCATTTTCCCTGACTTGACTCTGATTTTATTCAAGTGGAAAACAGTGCAAAGTTTTGTCTTTGTTTTCTTAACTTAGCTATTCCTGGTGGATAAATGTAAGGTGCCTGGAGCGCAAAAGCCTCACCTCTCAGGTTCTGTGTGAATCCAGCCAAATACCGGTTTCCACACTCACAAGGTGAATGAAAGACTGGAGGGAGACCTTATCCCAGTGAATTTCCTCTGCTTTGCAAAAACAGCAGGGTTTCATGCCTCTTAAAGGGTTTTTACTGAGATGCTCTTTGCCTCTTTGTTTCTTGGCTCTAAAGCTACGAGGGAGACGCTGTCCTAAAACGCTGCAGCAGATGTGTTACAGAGCTCATTTCCTTAACTGAATCCACACTTTGTGGAATTTTACTGCAGCGCAAAACTCACCGTAATCTTTCATGTTTACCTTTTACGGGAGAGGGGGTCACAAAATGACATCTGTGTATCGAAGACACAGTTGTTTGAGTGTTACTCCAAAGCCAAGGCGTGTTTTGCAGATGGACAGACTTTGTGGATGAGTTACTTTGATTCCGACTGGCATTCCTGAGGTGCAAAACAGAGAGGATGGGGACTTAGAAACCAGGCAGTGGAAGCATAAAGATATATCATTAAAGAGTGAATAGAGGTGGCCTTCGCTGGCCTTTGGACCCCGGTGTAGCTCAAGACATTCTTAATGACATTCATCAAAAGCCTGAACAACGCCAAAAGGCTCATTCACAGTCCGGGGCTCAAAGGTTGACCATGGACTTAGACACATGAAAACTCTCCCTCCTTGCATTTTTTTTTTTTCTTCCTCAATGGCAGCTTCTCAGCCTTTGTGGGTCGGCCACTGGAACGAGATGGGTTTTGAATGATGGCTGTCCGTTTGTGTGAAGTAAAAAGTGGAGTGAAAAGGAGGGCAAAAGAGGACTCCTGTTTGCGATTTGCCTGGAGACTTCACAAAACTAACATCCTATAGAGTGGTTTCTATAGAGGCCAGTGTTTTTGTCTGTGGAAGTCATGGGGTTAATGCTATGCTGGAAGAACCTGGGTTCCAGTTGGTTGTTCTGTGTGAAGTGCTCCTTGTTGACTCTGTGTGTCAGTGTGTGTGTCTCTGCATTCTCCTGGTGCGCTCACACTGGTGTGTAGATAATCAGTCAACATGTGTATTTGTGTTTGTGCAAGAATTAGGAAACATTAGCCTTACTAAACAACAGTCTCAGTTTGTGAGATGAGCTGCGTTATGTGTGTGAAGGTTAGGTTAGGTTAGGTTAGGTCAGGTCAGGTCAGGTCAGGTTATGTTATGTTATGTTANGTTTGTGCAAGAATTAGGAAACATTAGCCTTACTAAACAACAGTCTCAGTTTGTGAGAAGAGCTGTGTTATGTGTGTGAATGTTAGGTTAGGTTAGGTTAGCTTAAGTTAGGTTAGGTGAGGTGAGGTGAGGTGAGGTGAGGTGAGGTGAGGTGAGGTGAGGTGAGGTGAGGTGAGGTTAGGTTAGCTTAAGTTAGGTGAGGTGAGGTGAGGTGAGGTGAGGTGAGGTGAGGTGAGGTGAGGTTAGGAAAGGTTAAGTTAAGTTAAGTTAGGTTTAGTCAGGTTACGTTATTTCAGCCTGAAATAGTTGTGTGACAATAGCATGGCATGAAATGCAATGCTCATTTGCTTGCAGGGGAAAGATAATCCAAGTTTAAGCAATTTTCTTCCCTGCATTGTCAGATTATAAACAGCTCAACAAGACAGCGCCGGTTTGCAGACAGTTATGAGAATAGGAGTCATGTGTACCAAGACATCATTTGAACAAACCACATTTACTTATTAAGAATTATTGAAGTGGGGGAAAAAGCTCTCTGAGCTGGCAAGTTTGGTTTGCTAACTGACAGTGAACAAGCTGGCCTGCTCATCTAGCAATTGAATAAAATGTAATACTCCAGAGAGCAAAAAAAGAAACCTGAAAAGTTCTTGATAATCATGACTGCAAGCATGTTGCCAACATGGCTAGCATGTCAGCAGTTGGTTTGCCAGCTACAGTAGTTTACCAACTATCCCTGTGTGTGATTCCTACCTCAACAGGTGGCTAAATAGATATAATATCCATCTCCCTTAGTTGCAATTTGAACTGTGAACATAGCTCTCACCAATCCTTACAATGTTAGTTTATATTGAGAACATAGGACCCGGGGAACATAGGAATGACCACCCTTGTCAGAGGTCCAGTAAAAATTGTGAGATAATAAATCCAGCTGACAGACAATTTATTTGTTGGAAAAATGACAAGAACCCACTATGTTTCTTTAATTTTTTAGGTCTGTATGCGCAAAGGTGTGTCTCTACAACTCTTGTTTTGTGTTTGGGAAACAGACCTTTCTTCCAGTTTCCATATATTCTGGAGCTGCTCTGTCAGTGCCTTGGCGATACTAAATAATTCCCTTTCCCTCTTTCCACGGTGTCATTTACTTTAACTTTCTTTCTCAAACTTCATTTTTTTTAAATTGACAAACCATAGCATAGCAAAATGAAGTTTAACATTTTTGAATTGCTTTTCTTCAACATTACTTTTGCCAAAGGTTACAGTTCTTCTTGGCAGGTGTGTCTATTAAGTTATCAGCGGGGAAGACTGGCAGCGAAGTGGTAAACGTGGACGTCGTAGAGCAGCATAGATGAGGCTCATGATGGGGAGATTTCAGCTCCAAGCACACTGGCCTTTATTTAGGAGTAAAAGAGGAGAGTATAGATGACTATAGGAGTACAGAGCCCTTATGCCAACAGACCCCTTAATCCTCAGACATGGAGGCATGACGAGACTCCCAACACTCAGTCTAAACTCAAACAGATTGACACAGTGATTGAGACGTTTAGATTTGGTTTTTGTTTGGGTGCACATTTTTTCCCCCAGGCTGGTGGGCATTAGCTGTTTGGGGTGTAAATGCTGTGTTTAAGTGTGAAGTGTAGGCCTGGGGGAGTTTTCTCTGACCGAGGTATTTGGAGAGTTCATTTCCAAAACACTGGATATCCTTTTTGAGAAATACCTGCAGTCTCTTACTAAGTGTTTTAAAACCAAGAAGCTCCTTGCTACCATTTTTACACCAATGATACATTCATATTTTAAATGTAACAGTTGTTACAGGATTTTTTTCTCCGTTTGAAACCTTTTTTTTGTTTATGTTGCAAATGATCTTTAAACTAACTTGGACCAGTTCAAGGTACAGCTGAGTGTTTTCAGTTAAAGCTAATCACAGACAAATGATTTTGGCACAGCAAGAGGATTTAATAAATCATTCTGGACACATAATAATCCACACTGACCATACATTGCTATCGTTATTCACTGAATCCATCTCCAGTGCAGCTGGTGAGTATATTTAATAATCCCAAAGCAGCATCTGAATGCTAATCACTGAAGCCCTCCGCTGATTAAAGCAAACATTAGAAAAAGTGAGAAATCTACTGTTTATGCTATAGGGATTGCTACATTCATCTTGAACAGTATCGGTATGTACAGCTGAATTAAACAGACATCGGACCACACGATTGTGAGGGAGGGTTTGGTGAAAAGCAGGGGACCATAGACTGTTTTGACGTTTCTCTGACCCTTTGCATCTAGTTTAATATAATTTTAGATTTTTCCCCAGCTGGGTGGCTTTAAATGCCCTTGTTTCAACTGCAAAATATCAAATTAATGTTGGTAATCATAAGGGATTAGGGACTTTTGTGTAAGGGAAAAGAGAGACTTAATAACTTGATCAGATATCCGATAAGTAAAAACGAGCAGGGCTTTTAGTTTTACACCTTTGTGATGGTCAGATGAAAGAGGAAGTGAAGAGGAAGTAATGGTGAAGAGACTGGTGTTAAGTGGATTGACCCTGGACACCGATTAAGGCCATAAAAAGGTTTCTGGTTAGAGGTTATTAAAGGATTATAAAGGGCTCTGGAAGGTTAGAAAGGACAGGTCTGGATAAGATTACCCAACACTGATGCTCAAATCAACACTGGTCCACATTCCACACCGGTTTACACACCGCAGAGATAACGAGTCAACTTAGCTGACAAATAGCTTTATATCACTGCCTTGTTGCGTCAGGTAAAAGAGACATTGAGACATTTCAGAGTATAATCAGGATTATTATGCCAACCCAAAAGAACATTTCATTTTATAAACTAGAATATGCAGTTGTAGTTTGACCAGAGGAAATATGAAAGAGCAACATATTTGTTTCTATTGTTCTTTCAGTGCCCTGAAGCCTTCGTCATTCATTGGATGTAGTCTTGAGTTGGTGAATACAGTACAGCACATTTGATTAAGGTCTATTACGGACGCTTATTGCCTTAATGTCTATTTGTGTCATGCCTCTGGTTTTAGGTATGACACCCTATTCAGTTTGCTTTTGTGCCTTACATGTTCTTTTGTTCCATAATTCTTACTTTGTTCTCAGTCAGACTTTACTTTCTCTCACATCCTCATGTTGCTCCAGTCCTTTTCTTCTGATTAAAAAACACCTCAGCATTAAGCATAATAAAATAGATGTTGGGCTCCATGGACAGAAAGCTAAGTGATATCCGCTTTAACGTCTGGAACCCCCCGTCTACAACGGGCTTGAGAAACGTCCTCATTGAGGACTTGGCTCAGATTCCGGAGTTACTCTCTTATCCTGAAGTCTCCTTAAGGAATCTGATCCCATTTTATTCGGCGGTGGGAACCTCTTGCGACCAAATGCCTTTGCTGACGTCGACCCCAGCAGGATTTGAATCCTGGACCTTCCACATGGAAGACAAGTGCTCTAACCTCTACAGTAGGGAAGCTAAATAATGATCTGAAACTCACTACAAAGCTCTGTAAAGCCGAGGGAGGCTCCAGAAGATAATAATTCTCCATAGGTTCATCATTACGAGCGACTAATTTGACATTGTCCCAGTGTTTTCACATTATTTCATACATTTTTAGCATAAAAATAAAAATTATAGTTGCTTTAATTAAAATATCACAGTGTTCCTTCAGCCTTTGCCAATACCAACATTCTCATTCATAGAGGGGGTGAAAATACGTTTGCCTGGGTCCCCCAGAACACTTAATGTGCCCCTGCCTACGTTAGCAGATCCAGATGAATGAACTGGGTGATAATGGAAACCAGAGCACCAGAGCTTCCTCAGCTAATCACATGCAGCCACCAGCGAAGACAGCAGCACCACTGGTCTCTCACTGCATCACTCCATCACTCTCTTTTTCCTCTCCTCGCATGACCGAGGCCTGAGTTTAGTCGCAGCTGTCGCCTGTTGCACTCACTGTTCATCCTTCTTATTCCTTCACAGCACCGTCATTTTGTTGCCCTTTTCTTTGTTGTGTCTCTTTTTCACCGGTCAGTCCTGCTTTACGCTCTTTCTCTCGTTGTTTTCTCTCTCTCTGACACACACACACACGCTCACACACCATGCAGACTTGTGTTTCGGCCATTCATCAGTAGCTAATCTCAGATGTCTGCTCTGAGGTGTTTTGGGGCCACGTGCTCATAATGAGAAATGGCTCCCAAAACAGATCAGTGTGTGTGTGTGTGTTTGTGACTTTCCTCACTAGTGACCAGAGGTCTAACTTACATAAATATTTAGTCCCATAAAGGCCGTTAGCAGCAGCTTATGAATCATAAAGCTCGTTAAACAGGGGTGTAAATAAACAGTAAAGCGAGTCCTGGCGCCCCGCCGAGCTCCCTCTCCTTCCATAACTCAGTCTGGGCTCCGTCTGCTGCAGACGGACATGCTCGACTCTCCACCTGGGCAACAGGTCCCACTGTTTGGCTTACTAACCTGTTCAGCTCGACTGTTAGGACAGGAAAACAATAAATTAGCTGAAGGTGGGTGCTTGGGTGTCAACTTGTGTAACAGCTCGTTGGAGGCTGAAGCTGTGGACTTGTTTGGAAAAACCCTTTTGAGGCTTGTTCTCTCAGAGGTGATTTCTTTTATGGGGTTTGTCGTTAGGAAGGAGTCAAAGTTTATGATGCATGGATGATTTGGTCATAACGCAGACCAGACGGACAGACTGAGTGTGTGTGTCATTTGCTAAATTCCTAATGGAAAACACAGATTTGAACTGAATTCTTTTGTACATGAAAAGATATGATAATCCCATAATTATGTTTGTATATGTATGTATCTAATTTTCAAGGGTTACGCCAGTTCATTTTATGTCTTCTGATTTTACATTGATAGTGTATTAAAAATGCATACATTGTACAAATGCAAAGTTGGATTAATACTTTCTTTAACAAAGCACTAAAGTATATTTTCACCATCACTTTGTATGCTTTGTGTGTTCTACGCAAAAGTGGGCACATGTCCCTACAGTGTGTGCACCCTTTAAAAGGTGTGAAGTGCATCGGAGGGCAACATGTCTACATGGAATTACATTCATCAAACCAAACGTCTGCACAGATACAGCGTCAGCTCTGTACCTGTGATGACAGTGATGAACTGGAGCAGAGATCTAAGCGCAGGTTGATAAATTGACCGTTATATCACCACTGAGACCAAAGACAGTAGCCACAAAGATCCACAACAGTGTGATGTTGGTCATTTTTCATCTCTTTTTGGGAAATGATTACTTGGGACACTGTATATGTCGGATGAGAAAGATTAAGATGCACCTTTATGAAGCATTTTAAAATAAAATAACAATATGAGATCATTTTTTGTTCCAATTGGACAGAAATCTTTGAGATGCCAAGACATACCAGTAATACAATATATTCCACTTCATACCTCCCTGTCTGTCTTGAGTCACACTTCACTCTCCCATGTCTTCTTCCTCTTCATGCTCTGCTACACATTGTCTTAACAAAACAATCCTTTGTTTTCCTCTCACTGACTTCTCTCATTCGTTTTCCACGCATTTCTCTATCCTACAGGATCACACAGGAGGTCACAGGAATATTTTGTTACAGTTATTGTCAGGGCAACTTTGGACCTTACACACCCTGATGCTTTTTTCTTACTGCTGTGGTAAACTAGAAAATGAAGGCACATATACAGCTTTACTTATTGTGAGTCACTGCTTTAAAGAGCACCATCTGTATGAAATATAAAGAGCAAAATGTATGCTTCAGTCAAATTACATAAATTCATGATAGTCCTGCTGTCAGTAACACTTATTGTTCCCTGAAGGTGAATTCTGTTTTCACTTGTTCCTCTTCAGGGAGGTCAAACCACATGGTCAACTGTGCAGCAGCAACTCTGGAGCGGTAGGAGCTGCAGGGTCTTGCTCAGAGACACTTCAGCAGGGCAGAGATTTGCTGATACTGGATTAAACCCAACCACTCTGACTGAAGGATTCCAGAAATTATGTTCATATGCAGAAAATACGTTGTGAAGCAAACATAATGCTGCTTGGACTCCTTTGTAGTGTTGCTAGTCGCTCCAGGGATGGCAATGTCAGTCTGTTGGTTGGTCCAACACTTTGGTATAGTCTAAAATATCTCAACAACTATCGGATTGATTGACATAAAATTTTCCACAGGTATTGATAATCCTCAGAGGATGAAATGTACAGACGCGTGTGCTTTTCTTCTAGTGTCACCATGAGGTAGAAATTTGTGGATTTGAGTGAAGTATCTACTACTGCCAAATGGACTGCCACAAAATCTAGTACATACGCTCCTGTGACACTCAGAATGAATTATAATAACTTTGATTATCCTCTGGCCTTCAGTTAGCTCCATTGTTAGGGCAACGTTTGTCCAATACTTCGGTGTTTAACTAAATACCTGTTAAACTAATGTACTTGTACTTTGTGTTTGAACACAGCTGTGGCTAAGGACAGCCTCACAGAGCAGGAAATGGAAAACATTTATCTGTTCTTGATAAGTAAACAGCTCCCACTGCAGCCTGATGCAACGGAAAATGTATTTTATGATCTAAAATAGAACACAGTGACATTCTTACCCCTCCGCTGTCAACTGCTGTAAACAAAATGACAAAGGAAAACTTGCACTTATGGATCCTAAAACAACAAGAAGTAGTTTGACGCCCACAATGCAAACACACTTTCAGCTGGACCGTGTAATCCAGCCAGCTATTTTCTTTTTCCATTCATGGGGCATCTGTGTAAGTGGTGTCTTCAGTGGTACCAGCTCCTGTGTTAACCTCCAATGTGTTCTCCTTTTGTTTGCTGCTGCACGGTTGATGTGGTGACCTCGCGACCCCTGTGGTGATTGTCTTGCGTGGTTAAGTGCCTCCTTATTGTGGGCAGAGCTGAGTGGTGATAATGTCTACCAGATTCCCCTCCTGTCACACACACTGCATACATGCAGAAGCATGTAGGCACGTATTTCACCACACATACAAATCTACACACTGACCACTCTTTGCTCTCGGCCCCAACAGTAAACAGTTTAGTGATTCCCTGACACTTCAGAATGTTTTCAGATGGCGGAGGAAGTCTCGTCAACACGCAGCTGACATGTTGACAAGCGAATGTTGAAGCATGTCAAGTGTTTTCTGGTGTGTTTGTTTTGGAAGCTACATGGAGAAAACTCATCTCCCAATTAGCCTGACTTTCTGCAAATGTTCGTATTGCTGACCTGAATCTCCACTTTGCCTTGGTATCCCTGCAATTTGCTATGTAATGTAGCCGTTTATTTTTAAACGTTTCAACAGTGATCAAAGGACTTGATGGAGGATGAGGTCTTGCATGAGTGACCCACAACATAAAACTTCAACATATACATGCACACACTCACACATGCACCTCACATTCACATCAGTTCTTCTTCCTCCTCTCATCACTGTAACCTCAGCCTCCACCATGGTGACTTGAGCTGTCGACAGATGGCCAATCCCACACGGTGAGTGTTGATTCAGTCAAAGATGTGAAAACAAACCAGGTGTCCTCCTCTCTTCTCCTGCAGCTTCTCTAAAACCTCTTTCCTGTGGTGAGCAGGCAGACGCCTTTCAAATCTCAGCTGGTCTTTTTAAGCCATCACTATTTAATAACACTACATAATAATAGGACAAACAGCACATTATTCAAGCACATCATCATCATCTCGCTGAATTGTCTGGGAACCCAGATTCCCACTGAGTATTGCCAAAGCCATGGAAACTTTGTACCAATAGGCAGATCCAAGGTCAGTGCTTGACACTATTTAAGGCTCATTTTATCATTTGAAGCATAACTCTGCACTCTGGGGCTTAACATTTGCAAACCTAATGGAAACTTGGTTTGGGAATCTGTTTATAGAAGCTGCTGAATACAAGAACAAAGATGGGGCAAGGGAATGGTCCTTATGTCCCTTTTGACATGAAACATCATTTTGGACACAAGTCAGAGGGTTTGAAAATGCCTCTCCTTTGGCCTGCTTACGTTTTCCTGATAATCTGCTAATATGTAGTCAGTCTCCTGCAGGGAAATAGGGCTTGATTTCTTAAAAGGGCAGATGCATTAAGGTTGCATTTGTCTTCCAGCACATATTTTATCAGCATACCTGCTGGTAAATATCAAATTAACTCACCAATAGACAGAATCTGATCACTCTGGTCACTCATACAAAAAAATCATATTTTAGTGGAGCAACAGCTGCTGATAATCAATAAATAAAAATGTGTGGTAACTCTGTTAAGTCTTGTACCCTGAATCTGATAAGTAATGCTAACCACAGAGGCAGATGTCTCACACAGTATTCCCCTGAAGGGAGTTCATTGACACACACAACCAGATCTGGCTGAGGCTTGTGTGTGGCCTGCAGAAGGCGAGTCTCTGGGAATTCATGCATTCTGCGTAAACGCTGTTGTATTAAGTGTCGTTTGCGAAGATTTAGTTGCCTGTTGCAGGATAGAAAGATAGAAAGAGATATGCTGCCAACTGAAAGCAGACACATTCAAAATACACAGCTTGGATCAAACCTGCACACACTCACAGACACACACCTACCCATCTCTTTAAACACCTTTAATCTTTTCTTCTGTTCCTTACACTGTTTTCCTTTTCATTCTTAGTTTCCATTGAAGCCACCTCTCAACCATCTGCTCTTCTATTCAGCAGGGTCTTCGGCCCCGGGCCTGGCACCGAAGGTCAGAGAGTGTGTGTGTCAGTGGACAATGACCCAGCTGGGTAACCCCCAACACACACTTCAAACACTGAGACCTTACACCGCGACCAGTCCATCGGCATCTTTCAAGACGGGTGTTCGGTGCAAAGAGAGGTGAGAAAGGAGGATGGAATTTATGTGTGTGTGTGTTTTAGTGTATGTCAAGTGTGTGTCTCTCTATATGAGCCTTGTCTACTCACATCTACATATCAGTCCATCACTTTTTCATACACAAGAGGATAAGGTCCTTAAAAGCAGCACAGATGAGCATCTAATCAATATAAACATTCCAGAAGTGTTAACGTCTGCTCGTCTCCCAAGAGTAATACTAGCCCTTACTCTCATTGATTTCTAAAGGGGAGATCATTATGGGTGGCTGAGCTGTAAAACACTTAACTTTTTTTTTCTTTTCTTTTTGTGTGTTCCTTCATGGCTCAGTAGTGGACCAATCTAGCGTTGCCAGAGATAAAGCTTGAAAGGATCAGACACTCTCGAAGCTTTTGCCATGCTTCATTTCATGCACCTCATTTCACTTTTCATCCGTGTGCACCGAAGGTGAGGAATATAAACCTTTTTCTCATCAATACTAAGTCGGGAGCTTTTGAAGTTTTCCGGATATGTTGGGTATATGGTTATAGACTGTCCTGCTGCAATAAATACGAACATGTGAAATATCATCACCTTTTAAGTTTGTATGATGAACTTGGTGCAGTTACTTATTTTCATATCCAAGCAGTCACAGAGCAACATTACCATTTATTTGGAGGTGTGTCTCCGTCCTCTTGTGAATGAAAGTCCAATATTCACTCTCTTTTGGCTTTGTTTTTGGTCTCCACCAGCTTGTGGGGGAAATATCTGGCTCTTTAGCTGCTAAATGTTCCAATATTTTCACCAGCTTGTACTAACTGTGTTTGACTGCTGTTTGCTGCTGAGAAGGTAGTGTAGAGTGGGGTTTTAGAGCTTTTTCTTTTGGCTGAAAACAGCTGCCAAAACAACACTATGAGAAAAAATGAGAGCAAAATAGCCAAAACAATAAAGCTGTGCGCCAGACAGCTAAACAATGACCTGAAACTCACAACAAAAGCCCTATAAATTCGAGGGGAGCTGCAGCTTCAGGTGATAATTCTCTGTAAATGTATCACTTCGAATGACCCCTTTTCACATTTTCATTTTTTTTCACATTGTCATTTGATACATTATTATGAAATATGAACTATAGCTTCTTACAGATTTCCATCTTTGGTAGGATTGAGGCTGGGAAGCACAGACAGGGTAAAGAAGTCAGGAGGAATCAAAAGAAGGACTGTACACGTTGGTTTTGGTCATTTTATGGGATTTGTTAATAAGAAAGTTATAGAACAACACCAACCTTTAAGCTAGTGTGATGGTAGTAATGGCATAAACAGCTGTTGAAAATCTTAGCATAAACAGCACAATAGGATTCTCCTTATGTACATTTTAGATGATGAAACATTCAAACCCTAACTCACACTTCTGCTAGATTACTGGCTTCATTCCTTGCTATAACTGCAAGCACTTATGGCTCCATGATGCACCTTACAAATTACCTCATATGGTGATATATTTACAACACACTATAACACTTTTTTTCACAGTTATTATCTGCCTCATCATAGCATGGGATACTATGAATCAAGTGTCAGCTTAAAGACAGATATCAAATGTTAAACCTCCACAGGATGTTCACTGGCTCACAGGAAATACATACAAATTCCATAGTGAGCTGATGACATATTTGACAAAGTGACAGATTGTCATACTGATGTCATATGTTGTTCATTATCTTCTGAGAGCTGTCACTTTGTGTTAAAGATGTGGACATAAAGCTCCATTATGTCTATCCACTGAAATCGATGTCCACATCTGCAAGATAACCGCACTGCCCCACATGTTTCACTTCCTCAGGGTGTAAGAGAATTGTTTTTATTCAGCACAGGGATCAATAAGAAACCTATGACCAACCTGTGCCACTGTTTCACAGGAAAGCGACATGTGGACTTTGATCTGTCATGTCACATTTAGTGTGAGGATTTACAACTCTCTTCCATCTGGGAACCATCTTACAGAGACTTCAATGGGCGGGTTAAGCTCTCCTCTTGTTATCCCTCTGTCTAGAGAGAAGAAGGAGGAGGAGGAGGAGAGAGAAAGTCCTGTCATGTTTCCACAGACGGGTCATAAATTGACGATACTGAGAGGAGCGGACTCATAATACCAGTTAATGGGTCTCCAGTAAAAAGCTGAGTGGACAAAAATGGTCTGAGTAGCAGCCCGTTTCTTGGTCCTAAAATGAAACTCAACTCAATGCTCAACATGAAAATATTTATCGTAGTAGATAATGCGATAGAGATCATCTGTAAGATTAAAAGGGGGGATGTTTACATTAAAGCGTAGCACGATTAACAGTCAGAACTCTTTTTATTTATCGCTGAAGGCTTGTTTTGAAGTTCAAGACCTCTTAGCTGTAATGGAACCAGATTTGTCACATTATTCTTTCTTGTTTCTACAGTCTAAATATACATGGCCCCCATTCAAAACATTTGATGATGTATGGTTGGTCATTTCAATGATATTGTATTCTATTATGTCTGTGTTTTCATAGCAGTTAATCATTAAAGAGCCTATTGGGAAACGGCACATCCCATGAGAGCTTGCTTGAGATGAGAAACTCAGAAAGTAAGCAACGTCTGTGTTTACTCCTCACTTCCCAAAAACTAGACTTTGGTTCCGTTTAATTTCACTGTGATGCAGTCCACACGCTGGAATGCAAGATTTTTTTCAGTTAGTCACATAATGCACATGCTGGTAATGAAAAATGGAAACCTACCTAAAATATGAACGTGAAACGTGACAGAAGGGGTCAGTTTTTGCTTTTCAAAACCAAAAAACACAAAAGAAGAAATGCAGGACATTGAGTAAACATAACCATTTATTGCAAATGTTTATACGGGAGTTTTTCTGAAAGAACTCATTTACACATTTTTAATAAACATATACATGAACATTAAATCTTGTTTTTAATGCACATTTTCAATTTGTGTTAAAAAAGGAGTAGGTATGCAAAGCAAAATGTGACAATGTGCTTCTGAAACAAACTAAGCAAGTGAATCATGATGTAAATGAGGCACATGACCACTCCACTAAAACATCGCAAACAGAAACGTCAGATCTGTGAGGAGCAATGAGACTGTGACGTTTCTCATATTAATGCACAACACAAATGTAAATACCATATTTACATCACATTTTCTAGTACATGTTTTCGTTTCTTTAAAATTTTCATAGTGCCATTTCACTTACGTCACCCTGGTGCGCCCTCCTCTCCTGTGATGGTTTAATGGTACCCGGCTGGAGAATTAGCACCACCAGCTGTTTATCTCAATGCGCCCAACTCATAATATTCGCCTAACGTTAGTAAAGGGAAACTAGCCTGGACTCCACACTAGCCACAGAGCTGTGAACAAGCCAATGATTGTGAAGCATGGATGAAACAGCTAAAATCAATTAGCACATCTTCAGTGAGCTGCCTGAATTAATTAGTGACCAGCAGAAAAACTACACCATGAAGCATCTAGTCCTTAATAAAATTCTAGGATAATAACCACCATTGGGTCTATGCATAATTAGCCTTGCTTGGGCACAGAAAGCAAAAAAACACATAAAGTGGCAGACTTCTAAGGTGGCTTGATCGTAAATGTGCTGTTGTGTATGTGGATAGAAACATGTTTTCATACGTTAACTAGTGGTTTGTGTTTGTGTGTGTCTGTGTGCAGATTACCAGTCAGGCTGCCCTGGCTGGGTGCCCTTTAATCTTTCTCTCTCTAGAATATGTTGGCAGGAAGGCTGCTGAGTTCCCTTAGATGCTATCAACTCTGCTGGGTTTTCCCTCTGCTGACGGGAAGAACAGGCTCTAATGCTTTGAAAACAAGCCTGCTGCGTTCATAGACGGACAGAATAAATGACTGGTAACATTAGAAGACGCAAAGACCAGTTTAGAGGAGGAAAAAAAACATTGAAAGAGATGAGGGGTGAGAGTGAAGACAAGGAAAATTGGATGAAACGGGGAAACTGAGAGGTGAAACAGCTTGTCATGAAATGGGAAACAATAAGACGAGACCATTGAGAATGTCTCAGGTAATAATCTGTCTCAGCAAGTAGCCTGACATTTATCTGAGTGAGATGTTTGACACAAATGTGCTCACGAGATGGTTTGTGTGGTATAAAAAACATTTTCACACCATGTGCTAGGAAAACTGATACTCGTGTTTTTCATAACACTAGTTTTTGCCAAGCCACCTGTTTGGTGAAGGTTTGAATTAATGTTTCTTGTGATAAAATGTTCTTGACACAGGTAGTGTAGAGGTTCAGGCTATTCTCCTGCACTGTTTATATGTATGCCTGTGAAAAGTAATGCACCACAATTATATAACCCATGTAATCAGGAGCCAGTAATTTGTGTATAACTCACCTAATCCGGAAGGGTACAACCATGTGACCAAGCGCTGACGGGAGTTAGGAAGGAAGTAGTATAAAGACCAAAAGTTCATGAATGGCGGCAGGTTCAGGTTGGTCAAACAATACAGGACTTTCCCCCGGGAGACTGATGTTAGAGAGCCTGTCAAACCAGGTGAACATTGAGTTATTTATAAGGTATGCCCCCGCCATATTTCTTTTCCTAAACCAATCCTACATATCTTTACTTGCATAAGTCTAATCTATGTAACTTTATGTTAAGTACGTATCTTTAAGTTAAGTACATAATATGATGATGATATGATGGGTGCTAATTTGTTAGATATCATATGAATTTAGCATGAGGATACACTGAGAGGTTAGAATAATGAGCCATGTTGAAAAGTAAAGCATTACTTTGTAATATGTAATGATAACTCTTAATAGAAACAAGTGATCTAAGGGATTACAGTTTGTATTTCAGCCATTACTGAAATACAAATTGGTCTGCATAGTTACAGTAGATGGGTCATCATTTAAAGCTCACTCTGCATTCAGTAGATAGACTATCCGGGATATGTTAGCTTGCCTTAGGGGCTGGAGTAGCTGGAGGTATTGTAGTTAGCCGCTAGCTTCAACAAAACAGTAAGTAAGCCTTCCAGGAACGCCAGTGTTTTGTTGTTTTTTTGTTTTTTTTTGTTTTTTACACGTCATGTGTTTTTATCTGGCTTGCTAATGTTACTGCCACTGGTAAGCCACTACTCAGGAGTCACCTGGTTTTGTACAAAGTTAGACGTGTGTCAACTCCACTGCTCACTGATACTCCTTTTTCACCAACATTCTGTTTCCGTTCCCGCACATAATTTTGAACTGTTTGGAGCATTCTGACCAAATATTAAGTGGTTCGGAAACCCAAAAAGCTGGTTCCAAGCTGGAAGCAAGAAATAGCAGGTTTTCCTTGACTTGAAGTGCTACCCATGACGACATCAGTTGGTGTGTCATATTCTTTGGGTTGAAAAGAGAGGATGGAGAATACAACAGAAAACAACAGAAACATTGAGTAAGAAATCATAGGCAAAAAAAAGCATGCAGTGCTCTTAATACTTGATCTGTGCTTATTTTTTGATAAAAAGAAATAACAAGGTCGCAGGTAATCAGTGAGGCCCTTCTTGCTACAATTATTTACTTTCGCTGTGCGTTATGCAACGGCCTCTGTTGATGACACATCCTTGATTACAGTGGCTCTGATGTAAACTAATGGAAATGTGGTGTCGTTCACAAGAGAGCACCAAGGTCCCAACAGTCCTGAATGGAACCAGTTCAAGAAGGAGAGCTAATTTGGTTGAAATGGGGTATATGAGGACCTTTAGAGAGCTACATGCAGTCTAAGCTAGCTATTAATTGTCATTAGATACTTCCAAACTGTGGGCTAGCTACTCGTTAAACCACAATGTCTTTTCCTTAGTTTAGAAACATGTGTAATACACATTGGATTTGTTGGAAGGTACTTTTGACATTTTGAGCCGGGCTCGTCAACAAAGTTAGCATGTAACAAGCAATGTCACATATTACTCTTTATGCTGAGTGATTAGTAGAGTCATATGGGTACTTTTTAAACATATGTATTGAGTAATCTATACCATATTTCAAATAACTTACCCAGCCAACACTGATACAAGACCATTTTTGTTGGTGTTCATTTTATAAATTTTCCATCTTAGTTAGAAAAGGCAGACTCCTACGCTGAAGAAATACATTCATATTGGACTGCTCCGACACACACAGGTACATCCAGTGTTCAATGTCGAGTATGATGTTGATATTACACAGTTAAAATGAGACATGTGGAGGATAGGAAAGCATCCACAGTAATAACAACAGAACCCGTGTTGGTTTTTGTTAGCGTTTAACCATAGCAACAGTCCTAACGTAATTTTAGCCAAGTTCTGTTTGGCGAGTCGATTGGAATAAAACACCTTTCCAGAAACAGTCTCTCTCTGTTTAACACAAGACTGTGTTGGCTGTCGAAGCACAAACGCCCTGTCTACTATTGTAGCTCTAACAGTTTAGGAAGAGAAAGTACTGCTTGCCTTCCACCTGCCAGCGTGTGACTTCTGGCCAAACTGGGAGCAGTGAGGAGGACTCACACTGATACTGGCTGTCCAATCTGCCGGGGTCATGACCTCAGCACTCTGAGGATCACATCCCAGCACGGCCTCAGCTCTGGCCTCGTTCCATAGAAATAACGTGTCTGTGTGTGGTGTTTAAATAAAAGTTATGTGTGTGCCAAAGCCAACAGATTTGTTCCTGATGTGCCAGACATACATCCCATTAAGCCTTCAGAGCCCGTAAGTAATTTACATCACAAAGACCGCATCCTTTCTCATTTGACTGCACAGGTTTTACACAGTGAATTGCCTCAGTGCAGAACAAACTACAGATTTAGCAAAGAGTGCGCTCGGCAAAATGCTGCTGTTTGCAGAGTTGTTAGAGTGTGTGTGAGCCAAATCGACTTTAATTTGCCAAGGCTGAAAACATGTGCTTTAAAACTCTGCCATGTAACCTGATGTTTTCAATTTATCTCCTTTTCTCTACGAGTCCCCTTGGCCTCCGTCAGGTTGGGCTTGAGACAAACTCAGGAAAATTAAACTTGTCAAGTCGAAACGTACCCCTCAATCACGCATCGCCACGGGACTGTTTTAAGGAGGAGGGGCAAACAGCGGCTGCCATTACTGTGTCTTTTCTACCGAGATTTGAGGTGATGTCATGAAAACTGTCACATCCAGATGAAGCCTGCGTGTGCTGTCAATGGCACAAAATGGGAACACCCAAAAGTTGTGCATGTGCTATCATGCTCAGTGCATCCATCAACACACCCTTATACATAGGCAGATTATGAGACGATGGGCCCCTGGTCACAGATCTGCAAAAGACCCTACCACCTGTCCTACACAGGAGCAAGACACACAGCCTTTGTGGTGGCTTTGCATCTCCTTTTAGTCTTAAAGCATGTTTTTGGGGTATTGTGTCTCTTTGTGGTTATTTTGTGTCTCTTTGAGGCATTTGTTTTGTCTTTTTAAGGTAGTTCTCTGTCTCTTTGTAGTCACTTTATGTCTCTTTGTGGTAATTTTGGGTTTCTTTGAAGTTTTTTTACATCTTCTTTTGGCTGTTTTGTGTCTCTTTGAGGTAATTTTGTGCCGCCTTGAAGTAATTTTACGTCTTCTTTTGGTTGTTTGGCTTCTCTTTGAAGTCATTTTGTGTCTCTTTGATGTAATTATGTGTCTCTGAGATTATTGTCTGTCTCTTTGTGGTAATTGTGTGTCTCCTTGAAGTAATTTTACGTCTTCTATTGGTTCTTTTGCATCTCTTTGTAGTCATTTTGTGTGTCATTGTGGTCATTTTGTCTCTTTGTAGTTTTTTTGTGTCTCTTTGATGTAATTTTGTGTCTCTTTGAGGTAATTTTGTATCTCTGAGGTAATTTGTGTGTGTTTGAAGTTATTTTACATCTTCTTCTGGTTCTTTTGTATCTCTTTCAATTTGCGTCTCTTTGAAGTAATGATGTGTCTCTATGAAGTTACTTTCCATTTTCTTTTGGTTATTTTGTGTCTCTTCAAGGTTATTTTATGTCTCCTTGGGGTTATTTTACGTCTTCTTTTGGTAATTTCGTGTCTCTTTGAAGTAATTTTGCTTCTCTTTGTGGTTGTCTTGCCTGTTTTGTAGTTATTGTGTCTCTTTGTTGTACCTGTGTATCTCTTTATGGTCATTTTCAGTCTTTTCCTGGTCAGTATTTGTTCATTTGAGTGATGTTTTTTAAGTGAAAACCAGGAGTGCCCCTGACACTTTGGGCCCTGGACCTGTGCCTGTTCAGTAATCCATCCATGCACTTACAGACAATTTGATCGATCTGTGAAATTATACTGCAGTTCTTTTATTATCCATGCTTCTTGTGTATTCCTGGAAACTGGTACTGTTTCACAATTCTCTGTTCTCATTCTGTATCCAACTCTTTGTCGAGTTTCTTTTTTTTTATAACACTGTTGATTGTAATATTTTTCTGTTGCTGTCTGGGGTCAATATTTTCTCATACAGCTGGCCAAATTTTTTCTGCAGCTTCATGCTGTTTACTGAACTGTTTCCTGAGCAAAATCCCCTGTCCTGGATCATGAGCTCCCACAAATGACAACCTTTATTGTACCAAATGATAAATTTGATTAAGAAAATAGGAATAGGATGAATTCCAAAATTATCAAGGGCATCTTTGGCCTCCATATTTAAGAATCTGTGGGTATTTGAGGAACTTTTAAGGGAAGTTTTGTCCCAAGCACTTGTTCTCAGCAGCAGCCTTTACATACAACAGACGCACACACATTTACAGAAACAGCCTCATGTGGTTTAACCGCACACCCGCGGTCACTGAGCGTTCATGGAACATCCCATCCAATTAGAGTCTGAGTTTGTGATGACCATCCCTTCATACGGCCTCCTCTGCTGAGAAGAGGAGCAGACAACTGCCTATAGCATTAGAAACACACACAGTCTCACACACTTGAATGTGGCACCAAAGGGCACCAGCACTCCAATCCGCCCTCTCCTTTCTCAGCATCCCATAATATATACAGTAAACACATGTCTTACCCTATACAGGAGCTGAAACCATGGCAACAGGGTCAGACAAGCCATGCTCTTGACAAATATATGAAAGACAAGATGGATTCAATGTGCTTGTCAAGCAGGAAACAGGGAGTGAGGAGGAGGAGAGCAGAGGAGGGGAGGCCATTTTTTTTTCTTCTTGCTTTTGTTTGGAAAAGCATCTATTGAGTGGCATTTGGTGTCATGCCAGATGCTCTCCTCCGCAGACAGGCACAAAGTAAACTGGATTAGTCACTGAGAGGCCTTTCTCTCGTAACTGACAGCCAAGGAGAGCTGAAAACTTCAAACACATTCAGGACGTTTCTACCTAAAGACCAGACGCTCATTCAGATGGAAATGCCTTTATCATCGCTCTCTGCCGGAATCCATAGCTTTCTGACTGTATGTGCTGTACATGTGAATGGGGAACGCAGGATTAAAATGGTCAAGAGGCTGACTCAATGAGGCGCTCTCTCCAGGTTTCGTTCAGCCAAGACCTCTTTGGTGTTTAGTCATTGTTTCTTTTAGACTGCTGCCCTCTGAGTGCTGGTATAATGCTGTGCTATTATTTGTATTTACTCATTAAAACTGTTGTATAGTGTGTGCTGACAACATTTCTGTCACGACTGTGTTTCTTAATTTCAGTGGTGGAAAATGTCAAATCTTTTCAGTGCCATCAAAACTGATATGCCTAATCATTATCGATTAAATGTTGTTGTAGTGAAAATACTCTGACACTTTGTTTCATCAGTTAATCACTAGCCATAGTATACTGTATGCACTAAATGCTTGAAAATACCAGTTACATCTGAAATGTCAATTTTGTCTCATTTGCACAACAGAAACCCAGTTTCCTACATGTGATTATTTCTAAATGAATATTATTCAAAGTTTCATTTGAGTTTTTTTTCTATGATGCTTTAAGTTACTGTAATTGAGTACATTTTTAAATAGATGAAATGAGACTAAGTACTTGCTTAACTACTGGCAAAAATGCTGGTGAATGAGAAACAACACAAACAGAGACAGCAGACTCTACTATGTGAGGCTTACACACAGCGATGCTTTGAGCTGAATGTTGTCATCTTATTTTAGTGTGTTAGCATGCTACCAGTAGCACAAATTTGTTCACAGGAAGAAATTTACGTGTATTTTGACATTCATCAATATGTTAGCAGCTCGGATCTTTTCATAGGTGCAAAATCTGCACTTGCTTCTGACTGCTCGTAGTGTTCATGTAAATAAGGAATAAATGATTAATAAATAAGGTATGTACATATTGCTTGTCCTTATTAGAAATTACAATTTTGATTTATATTGTGCTCTGTTATGTTCACCATACGCAGATACCTTTGAAACACATAAGTTAAACATGACAAAAGATTAGAAATCTAACACATTTAGTTAAATTAGTTGGCAGTTAGCAGATTTAAGATTCAGATTAGGTTTCTAAAAAATGTGAATGGGTGATTTAAATTGATTTAATACCTGTTGTTTCTACATTTCTGGCATCCCTTTCCCACTCCGCAAATTTATCTTCTGTTTGAGTGGCAAGACTGTGAGACCCATGTTACTAACCAAACACTAAGCTGTTAGTGATGACTGTCAGAACGTACAGCGATTTAACAGCTATATAAAACGTACATCACCTGCCCTCTGAGTTTGCTGCTCCAGTGAAGGCATGTCGCGAGGTCTCTCCCATGATGCAAGCAATGTGCTCATCTGTAGCTGTGACTAAGAAGAGTCTCCTCCTGTAGCTGTTGCATTTTTTTCTATCAAGGTTCACATCAAACCATTTTCGTTTAACGTCTTGGATGGTCTTTCGCTCTTTCTTTGTTAGCTCCATGTTCGCAGGATTACATCGTGATTATCACCTCCATATATGGTGGTCACTGGCTATTCATGGGCGGGAATGTAAGCTAATTGCTGACTAGCAGGAGCGTGCTATCAATTTACAATTGATTGGCATTCCTGAACAAACACACGTGCCTATGATCAAATCCAATTTTTTCGCAGCGTTTATGAATCCAGTGTAGGTTTTTAGTACAAAGGTTTTACATGTGCAAATCTACTCACAGATTTACTAACATTTCTTGAATGAGACCAAAAGTGTAGCTGAGGATGGTAGGAGTGTCTTAAGTTTTGCTGGTACTTGGTCTCAAGGCAAAAATTGATGAGGGTGCCAGATTAAAAGTCAGATGATCATCAGAGTTATTACTGTCCTGTCCCTTATGTCAATCCTCCTTAGGGGGACATAAATGTGTGTACCAAATGTCCACCCATGAGTTACTGAGAGTACATTTCACTCAAAACCAAATAGGTGAACCTTCAGGTGTCATAAGAGAAGTCTACTGAGGGGTTCATCAAAGTCTTTAAAGTTCACCCTCTGGAGACAATGAATGTTGATATAAAATGTCACAGAAATCTAGCTGACAGTTGTTGAAGTATTTCAGTCTGGACCAAAAGAACGAACTCCCTAAAACCACAATAGCAAAAAATAAATGCATGTTAAGCTAAATCTTGTTTTAAAGCCTTCTAATATTCACATTGTGCCTGCATTTGACCTGCATCCCACTGAACTATGCTGACATGCAGAAGGTCTCTTACCTTTATGACATGCTCTTTGAACACATTCTTAATTCAATATTTCTGCATTTATTCCAGTATAGTTTTGATTAAAGGTATACCATGCATGCCTGTTTGCATACACAACATTCAAGCTTGGCCCCTCCTCCTTACACTGCTTGTGTACCTAGCAAGCTACTGTACTATTGTAGGAACAATATCAAGCTGAAATGGAAAAGCCGAAACTTTAACAAGTGAACTAAGCTAACCACGGCACCTAGCTGTCCAACAGAAAACAGGCCAACTACGCGTTGCTTTGTCCACTTGACATTTTTGCCTCACCACATTTCCATTTTTCAGCGTTGTTTCATTTATTCATTTTTATTATTTTCATAGCTTCCATGTGCGGTCCCTACACCTTAGGCAGCTCTCCATCCTCACCTGTACATTGCTTTTGGCTGTGGGCTGTTCACCCAAAAGTGTCTTGACCACAGCAAAATAACAAGATAATACAGGCAGTGGGCAGATTCTCTGCATACAAAAACAACACCACACACTTCTGTGGGTCATAAGTGATGATACAGAGTGATCACTTGTGTGTATGAGTCTAGACATTGCTTTTTTTTGTCAGGAAATGTTCTGCAGAGCATGCCTTCAAGTATTGTACAGATATCCAAAGTATTCATTTTTTCGTTCTGTCACAAGGAAATCTTTGAGAAACCTCTGTGATGAATGCATCACTGATATAATTGGATACACAATGAAACATTTTGTGCAGGCTGGCCTCCACTGATGTGCCGAATTTCTTAAATTCTGGACTGTGGAGAGATGATTTGATTCATTACTCATTAACACGGTTATCATCTTGCTAAAGTCATCTTCAACAAGGACCGTGTGTGTGTGTGCATGTGTCAGTGTTCCCCTTGAGAGGCCAGCTGCTGAGGCTCAGGGAAAAACGTGCTAACTGATAACAGGGACCCCCCAAAAATCACATCACACACCCATCCCCCTTTGTAACCCCCCCACACCCAAACACACACACCTTAAACCCCTCAAAACCTCCTGTTTATCCTGTTTACAGTACCCTGCTTTAAATGACCACCATAAACACACACACACACACACACACACACACACACACACACACTTACTGTTAAATCCACTCTTTCGCCTGTAGATCTTATAAATACAGTAACGTAGCTCGGCCTAGAGTAGATGTAGCAGGCCTAGTTTTAACTCAACACTTTTCCTTTTATGATCCATTTGGTGCTCTTGAGAATTTTTCCACATGTTGATTAATGTGTGTTTACATGGCACATTTTGAGCCTCTCATACAGCCCCGGTTGTGATTGTGAACTACTGTTTATCTTAGCCCAGTGGAGGGAAACCTTTCATCTGCCCTGCCACCATAAAATAAAACTCAGCACCAGACTCAAACTGCTGGACAAACACAATAAACTCTGGACCACAAAGCAATCTCCGCACAGAAATCCCAACAGGAAAGTCAGGATCTGCCGTCGCATGGGAGATTACCCAGAAGATTAGCATGTGTTTATTTGGCTTCATTTTTACATGGAGGGGCATTAGAGGTGTTAATAATGTGTTTGTGAGCGTTTGGTTTAAGTGCTATGACACACCTGCTGATGACAGATGATCATTGAAGTGGACAGAGTGTGTGTATTTATACTATTTATAGTTCAGATGGCAGTAAATGTGAGTGTATGTGTATATTATACCAGAAAGATTTTATCTAAGACTATTTTCTTGGGTATATTCTTTACAGACCATGAGTGTAAGAATGGCAGGAAACCAGCAGGTTTTGTCATTCAGATATTTTTCAGCTCTCATTAAAAACCCTGTTAGCTCCTATTTAACCACATCCTATACGTCCTGTTGTGATCAAGGTTGTGTTTTACAAGAGACAATCACATGTACAGTGAACATGCAGATGTTTATTGCCCCTATTAACCTTTATTTGGGCAATTACTTAATTCAAATAGGATGCTGTTGCATGTGTGGACCTGATGCAGAACATCCACCCAGACTAAATACTCATCTGCTCTCCATCATGTCCCTCATCATGGCAGCCATTTGTGCAAGCTCGTCTATCAGGACTGGTCCAGAACAAAGACCTGGCTGCCTGTAATCCTATACAGGGACATGAAACACTGACCTTTGACCCTATGTGTGATACAAGTGGCAGTGTTGTCCCACAGGTCAGCGGTAAAACGTGCCAAACACATTCCCAGCCTCCGTCGCAGCCCAGCTTCTGTGGCGTGTTAGCGCTGAAGCCGCTAAAACACTTCTGACGTTTGTTTTCATGTCTCAGTAAATACAACTCTCAGAGCTGTGATGATAGGATTGACAAGCTGTAGGTAGTTTGGGAGTTTGGGGGTTTATCCAAGCTAACTTGTAAATGTTAGTGTTTTGCATGAAACATAATACAGGCTCATTTTACACTGCCAAACATCCCATCATAGAATCGTTACATCCACTGAGGAAATCCAAACATTGTTGTATGTTGAAGGTGTGGAGCACAAAGCAAGGTTGACTTCACTGTGAGGCACTGGGTTTAATCAAATCAAACCTTACAAGCCCACATCTGTTTCCCAGCCGCCTTTAAAAACCAGTACTGTGGTCCTTTTTACAGCCTATAATCCAATACACAGATGATTACTTTCAAGGGTCAGTTCATCCAAAATATGAGGGAAAAAACACTTTTTCCAAAAACAACCTCTAGTGGAATTTATAGTGAGATCGTTTTGGTTTTATTTGTCCAAGTTTTGAGATTTCAACACTAACATAATTGAGGTGAACAGCTTTTGGTTTGTGGTGCTCACAACAGTAGAAAATTCCATTTTAACAATTCATCAGTAAACAATGTCCTGGTTACTCTGGATAACAGATGAATTGTGCTGTCGATGATTCCTTGGCCAAAACGATTTCTTTTCTCCAACATTTTTCACACTGTAACCGTGTACACGTGGACTGAAGTGATACTTTTTTTGCATCTTTTTTGTCAGTGTTCAGGAGGCTTTTTTTTGTAAAACGGGATTGCTGCTTCACACCTGACACTACAGTCTCTTCTTAAAAGCCAGAATTCAAGAGCACACACTTTTTCATAATTCTTTTACTTTGAATAATCCAAACTGTCAACTCTTTTAGGGACTGTTTCTGTGTAGCTACATTGAAACCTGTTCAGGAATGTTGCTGATGAGTCTTTTAAAATATAATTTTTTTAATGATCTGAGTATCACAAACTGAAATTGACCTTCATTAGGGTGGCAACAGAAATCTCTGGACCAAGTATCTCAAAACTTGTGGCAAATTAGCTCAAAACTACTTGTATAGCAGGAAATGTTATGAAATAGGTATTTTATTATTTCCTTAATTAAGCAGCACAAAATACACAAGAACAAAACAAAAAAAAACCCTGCTGTCTGTCTTCATGACTGTTAACATTTAACTGGTTTTTGTGCTGTTACTTGGGCCAACAAAATAATTGAGAAAAAAACAGTTTGTATGAAAAAAAAGGAGATTTCTCAACATATCCTCACACAATAGTTTGTATGATATCTAACTAATTAGCACCCCATGAATAGTGCTATCACATCATGTACTTAACATAAAGTTATGTACTTAACTTAAAGTTACATAGGTTATGTTAAGGCCTTGGCACACCAAGCTAATGGTCAGTCGTCAGTCGTCAGTCAAATTTAGACCTCTCGCTGGCCCTTTTGGGACTTTTTTCTCAGTCAATTCAGCATATTGAACCAGCGTCGGACACGGCAGAGCCCATTGGTGAATAAAATCACTCTGATTGGCAGTTCAGGTCAGCACAGGAGAAGAGTACAGACGTGAGGAAAGCAAACAAACAGCTAAAGTCAAGAGGGAGTGAGACCAAAACAAACTTATTACATAAGGTAAGATTATTTTTCTTTAGCAGAAACGTTTCCTGATGGTTTGTGTATTGTTCGCTGGCACACAGTAAATATGTTCTGTTCCTTATAGCTACACTATGTTATTAATGTGCTAACTGGCTAACTAGCATCAGGCGGGTCTCCTGGTTTCCCTTTTTGAATGATGAACACAGACTACTGCTGTCAGCTGATGTGAACAGATATTTCCTCACATGCAGGTGCAACAGGTGAAGTGAAATTACACAACAGTCGGCCGGCTTTTGTTGCCGCTAGTTCTTTGATGTTAGTTTGGTGTGTCTGGGCCTTTAGGGGAACAAAATATGGTGGCGACATGATGAACCGCAAAATAACTCAAAGGTCACTTGGTTTCACACAGGACACAATCACTCACAATCACAATCCTGGGGGGAAGTCGTGTTTCTTTGACCATCCAATACCTTAAAACCTGCCTCCTTACATGGAGTTTCGCTCATTATACTACTCCCTTCTTTACTCATGTCAGTGTAAAGGTCACGTGATTGCAGCCTTCCAGATTATGTAGGTTATATATAATTTCCGGTGCACGCTTGCCAAGGTAATTTAATGTTCATCTCTCCACAGCTCAGTTTCATCTCCCCACTGTTACTGGCAGTCATACTGGGTGACTCTCTGGCTACCAGTAAACACCCTCTCAGGTTTACGGCTTACAGCAGGACTCAGACCTGCAAGCACTCTCTCAACACACCACCATGCTGAAGGCCTGTAAACTGCAGGGGAGGAGTTGCAGTGTATGGATTGACAGGCAGTGCATAGTTTTATTAGTGGTGGTGGTGGTGGTCGGGGGCTGCAGATGATGGTGGGAGGGTGGTGGTGGTGGGGGGGGGGGTTGAATCACCTCCAACTGCTCTGACAGGGAGGGCGTCAAGTTCTGGCATGAAGACCAGTTTCAGTTTACCAGCTGCTGGATTCAATGCAGCGGAACGGAGGCAAAGGAGAAAACATGTATAATTGCATGCATGTTTTAACACAAACAAACACAAACACACACTCACACACAGACATGTATAGACATGCACACACTAAACTAACCGCACAGCAACATGTACACACACATCTGTGTCCCGTTACATTGCTGCTCACTGTTTCTGCCCTTTTATTCCAGATGAAACTGGAAGTTCTCCATGAGATCTTCAGTTAGAATGAGTGTTTCAGACACATGTGAGACCTCACATCTGTCCCTGAAGGCTTTTATTCACTGCCCACCTGTCATAACACCCAACCAGCAGATATCATCTAAAATCAGATATTTGTGCACCACAAAATAATCAGTGTTATGGACCAAAGAGATATCAAATAAACACTTGGCACAGTAACAGTATATTACACACCATATCAGATTTTCTAAGTCCAACCAACATTTATCAGCTATATCTGTTTCTCAAAATGTAACATTTCTTAACACTGAAAATTATAACGGATTAGTTCAGCATTTTGGGGAGTGCATTTAGTCACTTCCTCACCGAGAGTTGTGTCTGCAAGCTACATATGACGGTACTTTCCAAAATGCTGAACTGCTCCTTTAATACAGCCACTTAAATGATAATTGTACTGCCTTTGCAGAAATTAGCTTTTGCAGATTGGCTGCATGATTTTCCCCAAAAAGTTATTATCTTCAGCAGCAGAAAAAAAGGAAATTAATGTTACGTTTCATTGTGTCATAATTTGTCATGTTTTTACCTTCTAATTTGTTTTTCAGTCATAATATGCCGACTGCTAAATATTTTCAACTGTTAACTTATATATATAATGTGTTAGTCTATATGACTGTGCTTAAAACTACTAAGAATGAGTCAGCATTATCTACATTTTTTCTCTTCTGTATATAAAGTTCCTTTTAACTTTCCATAAAGATTCATTGTAAGAGGGTCAATGAAACATGTATTTTCTGTGGAAGCTAAACGTTAAAAGCAGGGTTTATTTACAGTTCTTTAATAGAATCCATTCTAACCTTGTCTGATACTATGGAAATCTAATGTACAAAATTACATTGTCAGTTTTTATTCAGTTTAGCCCTGTGCGTCTCCACTCATCCTCTGACGAGTAGTCCTCTATGCATCTGGCTAGCTCACCAGTGCTTCCTGCTCCTGTTATGTGTCTTTCTTTAGCACATCCACGTAGGTTGATGTGGGATGTCCCTGTGAATGTCCATGTGTTGGCTCCCACAGCACCAGTTTGCTGACTGGAAGCTTCTGGTTTTTCTGGCAGAGATTGTCTAGTCTCATTCTCCTGGATGCTATTTTCTTGCTCAGCTTAGGCAGCTCTAGATTCCCGATGGTGATTTGCACGCCCTGGTTGATGTTTGTCAAAGTGACCAGAAAAGCCGTTAAATCACATCAAACCCAGACTATTCTTTTTGTTTAGGAATTAGAGATACTTACATGTGGTCAGATATACAAGTTTCCAATTATTTCATTTATTCTACTTGTTTAAAAAAAACTACAAAATGCTTTTCTTCATCATCCGTTTTAATTTGATTTGAAATATGTCCTTTGAAGCTGGGGAGAAATTAAACAGCATTTGGTGCTCATTTCCAGTCAGTATTTGGCAAACGACAGCAGAAGCTTCCTCTCCAAATTATGTTTTAAGCATCTTGGCACAAGGAGTCACATAAGTCATCCACAATTAGTTTATATAATGAATCCACAGTGATGTGTGTGTGTGTGTGTGTCAGTGTGTGTGTGTGTGGCAGGTGGCAAGAAGGATGGAAAGAAAGAAAAAAAAGGACGACAAAGGTGACAAAATAGACAAAAGAGCAACACTTGGAGTGAGAAACACGAGAGCAGGAAGATGGAGAGAAACCAGTGAGAACAGAAAGAGAGAGATTTCCCCTTCAGACTTTCTCCTTGATTCCCAGCCAACACATTTACAATCGAGGAAGTCTCTACTGACTCACTGCTGCTCCTTCCCGTTCCTCTCCTCTCCCCTCCTCTCATGCCGGGACCCCCCTCCCTCCTGAGAAAGTGGGACTCCCTCTCCCTTCCTCCCACCCTCCCTTCCTCCCACCCTTCCTCCTCACTCTCTCGCCCTCCCATCTGAAGATTTAACACAGTGCAGAGCAGAGCTGGCGGTCACAGTTGCGCCCTGGATTGTAGCAGAGAGAGTTCAGCCCTCCTGCAGCCTGTTAGCCCACCACCATGGATGTCAAACTGCTGGCACTGATGGCTCTGCTGGCCGTGGCCACACATGTACCAACCTCCAACGGTGAGTCCAGGAGAGGGTCGGGAGACTGTAGGGCAGTTTGTAGTGATGCAGAGATTGTTGGTTTGATCATGTTTGAGGGGTTTGCTTGAAGGAATGTGGTACTTGAGATGTTTTAGGATGGAGATATCTGGATGCCGATACTTTTGTAGTTTGGATTATTTTAATCTTGGCTGTGAATGAACTTTAAAAAAAAATAGATTCAGTTTATATTAGAAAATCAGATGAATGTCTTAAATCTACAGGAAAATTCATACATTTGAACTTTTTTGTCATTATTAAAGCTTGTGTCAGTGTTCACTGTCAGGTTTTTTTCACATTGATTTTTGTTTAATGGTTGATGAGTTTTATTTGTTGCATACAAGAACAATACCTTTTTCTTGTTGGACTTGTGGCTTCAGCTCTTTGATACCCCTCTTTGATTTTGATTCTTTACATTTCGTGATTTTTTGAGACATGGAACAATAATAACTACAGAGTATTCCAGTGATTCCTCCACCGCCATTTGTCTATATTGAATAAATAATAACTGAAGAGTTGAAACTATTAGACAATTAACTGATTACTCAATCCCCCCAAAAAATATTTTTCAACTAAGTGGAGATTCAACTGATTGGTTAAGTCATTTTTAAGGGAAAGTGCCAAAAAAAACACTGAATTTTTGCTGGTTCTCTTAGTTTTTCTCAGTTCTCTGTGACAGCAAGTTGAATATCTTTGGATTTTGGACTGTTTGGACAGAAAACATGCAACTTGAAAATAACAGCTGGGGCTCTGGGTAATTGTGAATTTGGATATTTTACAGGCCAAAATGATTAACTGAGAGAACAATTAGCAGATTCACCAATAATGAAAATAGCTGTCCTTGATTGGTGGAACATATGTTACATTTTATAATATATGGACTATAATCAGGAATTTACATCACTAATGCAGCTTTTTGTAACATTTAAGGGGATTCATGTGGTTGCTGTTTTTTGAAATAAGCAATAAATTTGCAAATGTTCCAGTATTATAGACTAAAAGCCTTCACGTACCACAGCACGAGTGCAGTTTCTGCAGTGACCCCACATTAATCTCCCTCATGTTAACCTTGGTGGGAGACAACCAGGGTGTTAAGTCACCCGGCCTGCGTTATGCTAAACTTGTTGTTTCGGCCCACAGTAAGACCCCTGATTGCATATTAAAGAGTTAGGTCTAAATGTGTGTATTTGTCTTTTCACTTTGCTTTCTTTTAATTAGTTTCTAATTAGGGATAAACAATGCGGCGGTGATAGCGGTGGATGCTCGCCTCTTGCCCCGGTGCTGCATAATGATCCCTTAGTTTGCATGAGAAAAGGCCCTGAATAGGTGTGAATCATTAGGCTGATATTACTGAGGATTTAGCCATTTGTGGCAGCACATTTGGTGCTGCATGATAAGCATGCATGTCAATGGGAATATGTTGAGCAGCAGAACAAAGGTCTGTTATTTACACCTGGTGCACATGATTTTGTTTATTTGTGTTTATTTAGCCAGGAAATGGCTGATACGAAGTTGCTGCAAAATCAACATCTGCTCTGTGAACTTCTCTACAGTTTCTCGACTGCAGCGAGAATGAAGCAGATTTTCTTTTAAACCATTTGTATGTAATCAATAAAGCAAAGCATCCACAGCATCAAGGCCTTTGGGAAAGTTTTATAATTGAAAGTTTTATTGCAGGGTGTTTCTCTTCATCTTTTCATAGACATTTTTACAACCACCATCATTTCTTTGGGATCTGCAAACTCAAAAAGGCAAATTAAGCTCCAAACTACAATCAGTTTGTAACTGCATGCACTTGGAGTTATTCTTGAGCATCTGTGGACCCCTGGGCCCCCACAAGCCTCCGTGGAGGCCCAGGGGTGATTTGTAATCATTTTAAGAATGTACTTGAGGTGATCTCCTCAGAGGCTGTTGATGTCGCCTGAGCTGCAGAGTGGTCTTACATAAAGGGGCAAATATTGGAAACTGAATGTGGAGGACCCTTCTCCATTAGAGTGGCAAGGCTGAATGCTCTGGGAGTGAAAAGCTAAAATTCTGTGTGTATGTGTGCGTGTGAGAGAGTGTGACTGGTCCGACAAGGGCTAATCTCTTTTTAATGAACATGTTGTTCAGAGCAATAGCAGGTAAACTCAGACGGTCCCATGCTTTGTAAGGGCTCGTTACAGTAGATTAAACATGCTTTTAATTTGTCTATTGAGGGAAGTGATGCTTTTAATCACGACTGAAATGAAGTAGAAGCTACTGTGTCGGACTTTGGATTTTTAATTTGAGTCGATGTAAATATTTTAATCCTCATATGATCTAAAACGATCCCTTGACCCTGTGTACAATGAAACGTTTAAGTTGTCTGGGAGAAGAAAAAAAAACAAAGGAGTCATAAAATTGCTCTTGTGCTCTGTTCCATGTCTGTAAGTGAGCCGGTGATCTGAAATTACACCTTATTTCCACAATGCTCAGTTGCCTGTTTGGTTTGACTGTGCAGTTTCTTGTCTTGCAATTTTATCACTTTTTCTCATATTAATGCTAATTTGTTATTTTCCTTGTGTGTTTGCAGCAAAGCCCATCAGTCTGGTAGAGCGGTGCTGGTGTCGTTCCACCCTCAACACGGTTCCGCAGCGCTCCATCAAAGAGCTCAAGTTCCTCCACACGCCCAACTGCCCCTTCCAAGTCATGTAAGTGAATGAGTGTAACATCACTGTGGTGATTAACTTGTAGAAAATGAATTTCCTGATGTGAATGTTTGCTGATTGTTTGAAAGGTTCTGTCACTTGCGTAGCTCTTTAAGTTAATTTTCTCAGTTGTTGGTGTGTTGTGCCAAAACATTGTGCTGCAAAAATCATGCCAGCTCTCCATAAACCAAAGGTTCAAGCAACTGTTCCAAATCGGTGACAAATCATTTTTAAGGGGCTTTTAAGTATTGTGCGTATGTATAAACTAGTTTGCTTGCTCATGACTTGTAGCTGATCCTGACTGGGACCATGCACAGTGCTCACCTGGACATGGTGTTCCCATCATTACATACTGTACCTGAATGCGTCATGTGTGATAATCGGCTGTTGAGTTTAATTCATCCACCAAAACGAGAAGTAATGTCACAATATCTGACAATAATCCCACCTTGGTGATACAAAACATTTTTTACTGATTAGAGCAGTGCAGCTGGAATCAGTCTGATGTCATCATATTTTATGTCTTTGCTGTGTGTGTGTGTGTGACCTCCCGCCCTGAACGTCTTCAAAGTGATATGAAGAGAAAATGAATCATTTTAATTAATTTGGGTGCAGAGAGTCTTAAGCAAAGACTGGAGATGTATCAGATAATGGACCTTAAAAAAAGTTTAAATGAACACTAAAGGGACAGATGGAGGAATTATTCACATGTCTGCAACAGAAATCCTTCATCCATAGAAATATCATTAAATTTGAAGTAAATGGAAATTAAATTATTTCTACTTTAATTAAATAATACCATCATAGTCTTGGGCCTATTGAAATTAATACATAAATATTGCTATGAAAATAACATCCCACAAGAATCTGAATTTACATTAAGAAAATAAAAAATAAAACATAGATTCACACACATGCACACATACTAAAGATTTAAGAGCAGCAAGTATTAATAATCAACAGTTTCATGTGGAAATACGATGAAATAAGTGAGACATCAAAACTGATCATCTGCTAATGAAACACTATGGCACAATTCTCTTACTCAATTTTGCTTGTGTTCAATCCTGCTTTAAAATAAGGACATATTTCCAGTCACATTTATCCCAGTCTACCTGAGCTAATGACCCTTTTTTGAGCCCCTGCCTCCTAAAATACCACACTCATTTATTTTCTTCTAATTTAAGGCAATGAAAAAATAGCCATCCTTGATTTATATTAGATTCTTCTTCTTTTTAGATTCAATTTTGAGGTCTGTGTCACATGATATTAGTCCCCATTATAGTCCTGGTGCTTCTTTATCTTATTTCCCTGATTTTCACCATTATTTAGTATGTTAAATATAAAGAGAATCATACACTACTCAACTAACACAGTGTGGATAGATTGAGGGTGGATGTGTGAAGAGTGGTGTTAATATCCTTCTATTCTTTCCCTAATGAGAGGCCTGAGTTTAAAACAACATGATCCTCTCAGAGAGAGGAAAGCGGTAACGGCCAGAGCTCGAGGGGGCCGTTTATGTTTTGCAAAGGAAGCAATAATTAAAGGTCAGAGTGATTACCTTTGTATTTCACCTGACCCCCTGTGTCCTTTACCACTTTTTTTTTTTTATTTCCCGCCTCAAACTGCCCAGCAACATCGAGCATAATGTCACTAGTCTGGAACACATTAACTAAAAAGTCTCATTCATTTGTCCGAAAATGGGACGGCAGAAGCCTCACAGCCAAAAGGCTAAAAGGCTGTGGGGCTTCTGCCAGGAAGGGCGGGGGTGTAATGACTGTTAAGGGGTGAGCGAATGGCAAAGGTCAGAGAGGACACACAGCGCTCCAGCCAGGACACAAACTCCCTCTAACCTCCCTCCAGAAAACTGCCAGAGGAGTCAAGAAGTCACTGAGACGAGGAGCCTGTGGAGTTGCTCCGATATCTCTATTGAGGCAGATGAAAGAAAGCCAGTAACACTACACCCTCTGTCCCCCCTCCTCCTCCGCCCAGTGTCCCACCGTGCGCCCTCATCCCAGCATGCTGTTGGTATTAACTTGCTGTGAAGTAATTACTACCTGCTGCTTGTGGAACTCCGGCCCTCAAATTCCAGCCAAGTCAATTAGGGTTTCAGCTCTCAGTTGGTCACCCAGACAAGCAGACAGATAAACAGGATGAAGGGAGACACATCAAAACAGCATAGAGCGGCTGAGCGGATGAGCCGGGCCACCCCTAATAAAATAAGAGAGGAGGGGAAGAAGGGGAAGAGGGGGACATCCCTGGAGGAAAAGCAAACACAGATCCAGTTACTGAGCTGTTTGGCCTCCTGACTCGCATGTTAGTCTGAGGGATTTAAAGCTGATGCTTGGATTGATGCTCCTGAACTGCTCTTTAAAGTTTCAGGCCATTTGCTCGTTGGCTTGTGCGTGTGCACCTTAATGGAGTGAGGAATAGGGGAGGTGGCATGTTAAAGGTGTAGCAAAGGGTGGGGGTTCAAACTGAATCAGAAAGCAGTGATCAGGGAGCAGTGAGGAGGTGCAGAGCAATGTGTTTAATTTGCAGGGCTGTGTGATGGAGAGATGGAGGGAGGAGAAAGAGGAACAGTGAGGCGAGACACCTCTTCAGTTGTTAACTCTCATACACGACCTTTTGCCACCGAGGTGTGAGATCCACATGTTTGGAGGGGGGTTGAGACCCCACCACCTGCCCCCCATTCGCCCTAACAGATCTGACACCCTCCCAGCAGTTTGTCTGATAACTGAACAAATCCCCTCCTAAATATTTGGCTCAGCTCTCTTTCAACAGGCCGGACATCACACGCAGGAACAAGCACTCTGCGTGACCATAGAAGTGTTGATCATAAATCTCTGCAGCTTCTGCTTCACTCTTATACTGCAAATGAGATCCAGCTGATCCGTAAACACAACTGCTTGAGATCTGAGTCACAAAATCCAAATTTTCTCCCAGCATTTTTTTAAGGTGGACATTCAGATTTTCAAGTATTTTTTTGTTTATAGTTGCATATTTAAAAAATAGTTTAAAAAAGCACATATATGACAATATTTATTCTTAACCCAGTAATGAATTATATGGAGCAACAAATGATTTGCACTTATTTTTAGCTACTTATTCATATCAAAGTAGAACATACAAAAACCAAACAGACAAAATAGGCAGCAAAAACAGATACATTTGCCACAAATCACAATCACACAGAAATGCAATTATACAATCATGAATAAAAATGTAAAATACAATAATTTACAGGATTCTATCCTTATACTGTGGAAACCAAACCAAAACCTCAAATCAATTCAATAATGATAGAAAAGTTTTTAAATGAGCGTTGGGCAAAGATAAATCAGTCTATTACATTTAATTTACAGTACACAACATTAATGATATGCTTACTGTTACTCATGAATCCTTGTGTAATCACTAACACTAAGTCACTGTGTGGCACTTTTCCATAACGAGCCAGGTCTCACTCCGAAGTCGTCAAAATCTGGCACTTGGGCGGTGACTTGTGGTGTCACAAACCAACGAAAAAAGGTCTCCTTTAACGTTGGCATGATACACAGTCAGTTGCAGTTATAGTTTAACAGTACCCAGCAGCATCAGGAAAAGGACAAAAGTTAAGGCAGCGAAAGTCCAAGAGGGGCAAGTGGAAGGGGAGGTGGATGGGTCCAAATGCTTACGTTCACCGGAGAGAGCAGTGTTCGCGTCCCGTAAGATTCTAAAGCCAAACCCTGTTCTTTTTTCCTAAACCCATCCACATTTGTTTCAATTCACATTCGTTAAATTTCCTGAGAAAAGAAAAGTCTATCTTGAAAGAAGAGAACTTGACACGGTGTCCCAGAACGTCAACAACCAACGCACCCAGGGTACCTTGCATGTCGTATGTGGACGTGGAAAGTCCATGACCAAAACGTCAATATGTGACAAGGTCAGAGTGAGAATGTGTTGCCATAACAGCAAGGCGAACTACTTAGCTAACAGTTGTTGAAACATTGGCTAATCGTTTTGTAACTTTTCAAGCTGGAGAGTCAGACACACCATCAACTTCAGAAACCATCGACGATAAAACTGCTGCTGACTTAGAAGGGACAGGCAAATGAGAAAAGACCCAAAAATATTCAAAGAATGATCTCAAGTGCAATGTAGTAGAGGGTCCCTGCTTTGTTTTTCTCTGAGCTGAGGGGTCTTTGGCCTGAAACATGTTAAAGACCCTTCTCTTTGATGAAGAAAGAGGTTAAACACGCTTCAACCACCTCAGAAGAAATAACAGGCCTGTCTGGTGCCGTAATAATGTCTGCAACAATGTGAAACATAACCTCATTTTAGGAGCCAAGATTACTCATGACTTTTAAACCAGCCTGACCAAAATGCTTTCCCCTACAAACTCTTCATCAGCCTATGAGTTGGGATGTTTTGTGTGCAACGTAGAGACAGCTTTACAAGCCACGCGGCCCACTGTGATCGGCGATGCGAGCCTCCCCTCCAGCTGTCCCTGAGTGGAAACAGAGAGCTGCGATTTTTCACCGCCGACCGAAGGGTGACAGCCTGTTATGTGCAGTAATCCTCCGGTGTTCAGCTGGGATGTGTTGTAGGATGTGCAGAGGTTTTTAGGGCTTAACTGAGGTGTTTCTGAGCTCAGCCTTCATAAACTGTATCAGATATCATCCTGACATATTGTGCTCATTTCAACATCGAGGTCCTTTGATTTATTCAACACGAGTCGAACCTTAAATAGAGCAGGTTTTATTTTATGTTATGATATGCTCTAACAAAGGAAGCTGGGTTCCTTTTTTGGTTTAAATAAAGCAGATAAGCTGATGTTAAATGAAGCAGCACCAGTGTGATGCTCTTAATCTTGACGTTAAGGTGACAGTTTGTTAGAAGTAGTAATCCTCTGGTTTTAACTGGGATGTGTTGGAAGATGTTCTAGGCTTTTGGAGATTAAGGTGAGCTTTTGTTCAGGTTGGCTTTCATAAAAAATAAATAATATTAAAGTGATTTACTGGCCATAAAGAGCTTATGTTAAAGATATTTTTAGAGCATTATCTCTTCAACTTAAACAATATCACCTCCCAAATATATGCCATCTTTATAGTGCTTACAAGAATTATAAATGATACATATGGCACATTTAGGTTTAAAAGGTCATACCAGCGGTTTGTGTGTTCAGGTTTAATAACTGCAAATTGCCTGTATTGTACATTTCTGCCTGCCATTATCCAAATTATAGGCTACAGTGGCTTTTTAGCAAATTTCTCACGTTGTAAGAAGCCATTATTTTCCATTCATTTCATTACTGTGTGAGAGTGGAAACTTGCTTGACCAAAGTACTTCGTCAAAGTGAAGAAATTGTCACCTTCATTTAAAGTCAAATGTGTGTTTACTGATGCTTGGTCTGGCAGTTGTGAGCAGAGACTAGTCTTTACGCTCAAACATTTGACACTACTGACCAGCAACCATTTAAATGCAAGAGATAATGGTGGTCACAGTATAACGCTTACAGCTTGCTTTTTGTTTTGGTGTTTACATTTTGAATTAGATAGTGTTTAACCCTGAGCAAATTGGCTTGATTTCTTTTAAAAACATGGGAAGAAAGCAATGAGCAATGAAAGAAGAAATCACCCCCAAAAAATTAGCAAAAAAAAAAAAAGAAATAATAAAAAGTATAAAACCAACAAACAAAGAAATGACCTGGAAAGAGTGCTTAAGAATGATAATTATTTTGTAATTTAAAAAAATAAATTAAAAAAAATGTTATAATAATTAAAAATACAGTTTTCCCTAGATGTCTTCTTTTTTCCCCCTATTTTTAAAAATAATTTTCCAAATTTGTGTATTTACTTTTTTGCAGTTTGTGGGACATTTCTTACCAAGTTGCTAATTGCCTTTTTTTCCCATCGTTTTAAAAGAAATCAGACCAATTTGCTCAGGGTTCAAAGGTATAAATACTTGCAAAAGGCATCTAAAAGCAGCACAAGAAAAGTGATGTTGCTGGAGGTTTGAAAGGGTTAATCGCAGTTCATTTAAACAGTTTGAGTTTGGACTATCAAAGGAGGTCATAATGTAACTTTGGAAAGATTCAAGGTTGTGATGGATTATTGCTAACAACAAGTAAGTTCCAAGTCTCTATGAGGTGATTGATGGGGTTCCAACATGAATGGAAACTGTTGGCTCTCTGGAAGCTGGGGAATCAGCTTACAGAGATTCTCAAACTGTGGTACGCAGAGGCAGAGACATCGTATGAGGCAAAGATACTGCGTGATGTGAAAGGCGTTAAGGTACTTAAAAAAACTTTGCACTACTACTCTTGTCAAAATTCATACTCTGAGTCAAGGGCGTAAACTTTTGAGCATCAAACACTTATTTTCCTGCATTCTGGTGAGTTTTTATGAACCAGTTTGCCTTTTCTGCATCAGTTTATGATGTAAATGTCTTTCCGGAGAGAGCTCAAAGTAGAGCCGCCGCTCCGTCGCGTCGAAAGGGGTCAGCTGAGGTGGTTCAGGCATCTGATCAGGATGCCTCCTGGGAGCCTCCCATTAGAGGGGTGCTGGGCACATCCCACTGGTAGGAGGCCCCAGGGTAGACCCAGGACACACTGGAGGGATTACATATCTCATCTGGCCTGGGAACGCCTTGGGGTCCCCCAGGAGGAGATGGAAAGTGTTGCTGGGGAGAGGGACGTCTGGGGTGCTTTGCTCGGCCCGCTGCTCCCGTGACCCTGCCCCGGATAAGCGGATGAAAATGGATGGATGGATGTTTTAAATTTTGTCAGAATAAAAGTCCTCTGCTACTTTCATGTTTTTACTGGGGGGGCATTGAATGTTTTAAATATTGATGGATGTGTCCCCTGTATCCCCCCCAAAAAAGCTACACCTATGCTCGGAGTCATAACTTTGTCAAATAAACAGAACAAGCACACTGAAAACAAGAACAGGTAATAGTTAATTCGGCATATTTTTAATTATGCCGAATTGCTAAAATCTAAATAAATATAGACTGAAAATAAAATTTGTAGCCCACAACTGGCTCCACAGCATGTTTACTTTCTGTTTAAATCTCTCCATCCCAAAGCATTATGGGAACAGCAATTTTGTCTGAGGGCGCCCAACAGTGTCAGACTTCAAACCCCTCTGCTTTGGAAAATAGTCTGTAGTAATTTAAAATATACAATACTGTAATAATAATAATACACTTTATGTACACATTTGATGACTGGTCTAAACATGCACAGCTACCTGTGTGGTCCTCAGGAGAAGATGCCTAAAAAGGAACTTGACTGATGTCCTGTAAGGGTCTGTGTTAATTAAAATGCCAGTCAAGTTTCCTTGAGGTTACTGAGCGGTCTTGTTACACTTTGGCTGACCACACAGCTAATGAAATAGATATAATCTCTGCACTGTACACCATCACCGGATGTTCGGCTACAAAAGAAGCCCCGAGGTGAAAATATTCTCCAGCAAACGTCCTTGAACCTAATTTATTAAATGTGAGTTTGGATTAGATGAAAATGCCTTGCGTCCTCCCCCTGTCTGCTGCTCCTGCTTCACGTGAAAAACACTGTAAGAAATGCTCAATGTGTGGCATCTAATCCCTCAAATTATTTTTTTCTCCCACAGTGCCAAGCTGAAGAACAACAGGGAAGTCTGCATCAACCCAGAGACCAAGTGGCTGCAGCAGTACTTAAAGAATGCCATTAACAAGTAAGAAAAAACCCTCCTTGCCCTCGCTGTGCAGACACAAGCTTCACTGACAGGCTGAAATGAAATACAGCTCTCCTCTCTGCTGAGTTTAGAGCCCACAAAGAAGAAATAAACCCCTATTGCAAATGGCCATTTCTCAGTTTCCTGCTGACAGTTACTCTCTGAAACCAGTGACATGGTTGATGTAAGCAGCTGAGTTATTATCTGTGAAATTATTAGCATCAAGAAAGAATAGTGATAAATCTGTCACTGGTGTGTCCGCTTCCTTTTCTCTCATAAAAGGCTCATTTCTGTGACTTCAGAGGAATCAAATGATCATCATTTTTACCCTCTCAACTCGCTCACAGTTAATGCACCAAATCATGTGTTCATTGTATTTGATTCTAAGAAGCATTTTCCACATAATTATTATCACTAATTGCACCTCGGAGTTCTCCCGGTTGGGTTGCAGCATTGTGGGTAAAAACTATTCATAGTAAAAACTGCAGCAGCTCGTTCAGTTTTTAATGAGCTATGCAGTTAAAATCTTTGCATTCCTCGTAAAAAAAAAGAAAAAGTTTCAAATATGTCTGGTGGTGATTATCGCCAGGCTGCACGTCTACTTCTTAAAACACCATAAACACTTGAGGCACAATGTAAAAACAAATAATAAAGTAATTTCCGAGGGTTAACGAGATATTGTTTACTGTGTTAGGAAAGGACCTCTGCGAATACATAAGTGCTCAGAGGTGAACTCTTATCCTGGGAGTTATTGCAGGTCATTGAAACCGGCATGTACCACAGCACATGCTGTAGAGAGAGCAGTGTCTGTTACACACAGAAGCTGAGAAGTACCCTCGATTAAAGCATTTCCATCAGATATTTTGAGCTTATTCAAGGAGGTGTTATGCGCAGAAAATGTGAAAATGACCAAAACTGCACTAAAGAGTTCAATATAGTAACAGTATGGTTGCACTGATCATGAATGAATGGGGTGAGAGTAACTTTAAACCTGTTCACACCACAGTCCGACGCTAAAACAGGTGTTATAGGATATGAAATAATTTACCAAGAATGCATAGTGTGTGTGTGTGTGTGTGTGTGTGTGTGTGTGTGTAGGCTATGTAGAAACGCAGTTTCCTGTCACATAAAAGGCAACTTGAATTCTTCTCATTTCAAACCTTCTATTTCATAGAGGGACCTTTTTTTTTACAGCGTGGCTGCTCTTTGTCAGCATCACCCTTTTTCACGTTCAGTTACAGTTACATATAAATCACACTTATACGATATGATGTTCACCTATCAAAACTGTTTGCCAACACCTGAGGTCCCCATGTCCCTGCTACAAACAGCATTTTTCATCTCCTCCATAGCTTCTTTGCAGATGATGTCATACATTGGTGCGCTCTCCAGATGGAGGGCAGGCAACTGGAGGCAAAGACTATCAACACTGTAGAAATGCCTGTGATTTGAGCTGTTCATGGCTGTTCCCATTGATCAAATTGAGAAAAAATAAAGGCAACTCATGTCCCAAAAATAGTAGGGTGTAAAGAGGAGAGTCAACTACTTTTAAATGAAAACATTAAAGCGTTCTGTTAAACATGCTTTGAGTTGGATGCAATGTGCTGTGACACCTTTCTGTGTTTTTAGCCACAACACAGTTTTGAACAGCGTTTCACCAGACCTCTGGTAACAGTTGATCTAGTAGATAGAAAACAGCTAAAGTTAGCTAACTTTACCTAGAAACGTTACCTAGAAACGTTAGCCTGACAGCGGTGCATCCATGTATAACGCTAGAATATAAAAGATTGTTTTACTCAAGCAAAAAGGAGGCAGCAGTTGTCTCAGTCATGGACCCAACCACACACAAAACAGTTATAGTCCACTAGACTCTTGTGAGCTTTGATCTGCCGGCATGTAACGTTAGTAACATTAGGAGGTCTGGAGGAAGAGATCACAAGTAACAACAATCGTGTCCACACCTGGAAAATCGGTCAAGCTGTGGGAAAACTCACTTTTCTTTGTTTTGTGTGGACCACATCCAACATTAGTTTCAATTTTCTGATGAAACCTGCTGCCTTTAGATTCTTGTGGTCAGGCTCCTCTTCCTCTTCAGTATATGGATTTATCACATCCTGCCCTCCATCTGAATTTCGCACATCATAAAAGTCACATGACTGCAAACAAGCTATCAAAAGTGACCCACAATACTAACCCTGTCTCCTAGAAATCATACTTATATGCTCCAACTTTTTTTCCTACGTACTTTCAAGAAATTATTATTGCTTCCCCCATTACATGCTCCAACAACATTTCACTAGTGTAGGAAGCACCAATTGCCAGTCATAGTGAGGGGTTACTTAAAGGGATAGTTTGTATTTTTGTAATGGGGCTGTTTGAGGCACCTATCTATTGTTCGTATATTACCTACAGTAGATTGGTCGGCACACTCCCAGTTTTGAGAAGCAGACAGCAGTACAGCCACTGAAGCAAAGCAATGTACTGCTGTAGACGAGGGCAAAAGCAAAATGTACTTTAGTTTAACTTAAAGATATCAATATCAGTTGAAGTGTGAATCCAAACTAACCCTTTAAAACACTTAAGTCACATAATAAACCAAACAAACTAAAGAATCGAGGCAGCAGTAAACCAGCAACTCCTGTGTTCTGTGAGGTAAAGTTATTGTTTTTGTCAAAGGAGTCTGGTGGCTTTGAAGACAGCAATATTACAGCTTTATATATTAAATTTTTTTCTAAATATAGCATACACAATATAGCATAGCATACACAGCTCCTTTGACATTTCTGTCTGTTCATCCAAATGTTTGTATATAATCATCATTAGATTAACTGTGAATCTACTGGTGGTAATTTCCTGTACAGAATATCCCATCTGGTCCAGCAAAAAAAAGAAACAATGGCCATCTTCAGTTTTAATGCTAATAAATAAATTATCCTTCTTATCTCTCTCCAGGGTGAAGAAATCACGAAGACGCAATAACAAGAAAAACTAAACACACAGGAAGACAAGTATGTCATCAGGCCTGGTGTCCCCGGGTCGAACCTGTATACCTCCCTGTCACTGCTATGGATGTATGTAAACACGCTGTATGTACCCGTCCACCTCTCTGGACTGCTTGCAGAACCAGCACTTCACCGCCAAACCGTGCCGTCCCCAGCACCACCACCACCGACCCCTCTGGACACCCACGCAGTCACCTCCAACTCTCCATGGTAGCAGCAAGTGCAATTATACCTTGGGATGACGGGACACATTCTCACATCAGATATATATGTGTGTGTGTGAGCACTGGGCACGAGAGCGATTGTGTGTGTGTTTGAATGTGCAACATATGAACTCTTTTGTGTGTCATATATAGAATTTTCTTACTTCACACAGCCAGAGAGGAACAATTTGAGCTTTCTGTCCCACGCAAGGCTTTGTGGGTAATGCCACCTTCATGTCACATCAGAAAAAATATTTACATCAGCCTCCCAGGAGGAATAATGATTGGGATTTTCTTGGCTGGTCATGTCCTGTATATTAAATTGTGCAGTTTTGCAAACTGAAGAAGTGTTTAATTTAGAAACATCAAAGGTCAATGCACCCAATTCAGTTATTTTCACAGTAATATCTCCACTTGTGCTGCGTTAACATGGAGTCAGGGAGACGGTAGACGGCAAACCGCATATCATTTTACATTTTTAAAATTATGTGAGGCTGGCAGAGAATACTGGCAATGGACACAGTAGACATAATTTCTGTCCAAAGCTAAAATATTGTCTCTCTGACTCCATGTGAATGTAGCATTATGAGTTTTTTTAAAGGAGTCACTGCTCGTATTGTTCGTATTTCTAATTGCAGATTAAACAAAATGACTCAGGATGGAGGTGTTACAGATTTAAATGTAAAAGTTTTCTCTGATAAGAAGTGAAAGTGGCATTACTCTATCACTGAGAGGACCTGGGGCAGTAACAGGGGCTGGCCAATGGGGTGAACCCCTCACAAGTAGTGACCAATCAGGGCAGACGATATCAGAACAGAATCTTGAATCGTCTTCAAGATTCGAGCTCCACCAACAGCAACAAAACTGACGGAGGCTCACACACACTGCTAAGAAGCAAGCACTGATGTTGTGGTGCTATATATCCAGTATAAGGGGTCAGAGCCATTGACATAATTATATTCCACTGTTTATGTTTATGCAAGATTTAAGATGGGATGTTGTGACCCCTGTGTGTTATATACAAACACTACTATGTTTTTTTAACCAGTCACAAAATATTTAAAGCGCCGTTATAAGAGTCTGAAGTGGAAAGTGAAATGGAAAGCTGATGTTATGCCAAGGCCATACTGTACTGATAAATACTATAAGAAATGAAACACTTATCAATGCATCTTTTTTTTATGTTATTGAACATATCAGTTAACTGAGACCAAACATGCAACATGAAGAAACCTGTGAAACCTCAGAGAGCACGACTTTATATTCTATTTACTGTCAGAAAAAGGGAGAAGATCATCATAATTCTTTTTTTTTTTTTTTACACCTCATTAAGGGACTGTAGGTAAATGTATGTCATGACAAGAGAGCAATTCAACTGCAGTATTTTCATACCAACACCTGTCCTTGGTAGGAATGAAAAGCTAATAAGTTGTCACATTAAACATCTGAATGAGAAATGGAACATGGGGAATGTTCACGGTGGCGAAAAGAAAGTTTTTGTTAATCCTTTTTTTATATATATATTTGAGCCACTTTATTATCAGATGTGTCTTTTAAATGTAATTGTTTTATTTTTATATTGTGTATAATCTTACTAAATGCTTCTTTTCTAATGCAATGTACAGTAGGCGGTAGCTACTAAATGAAGGCTAGTCCATAAAATGCAGGAAACAGTGTTACGCTTCATTTTTAAGGTTTTATGCAATATTTCACATGTAGGCCTATGTAATGGTGTTACTACACAGTATGCAATGTTAAGGACTTTTTTAAAACTAATTTTTTACAGTGTAGATAAAAAGAATAGCAGCCCAACACATTAAATATCGTCCTCCTGGTTTTATGTTCTGTCCGTCCTGTTTCCATATCAACTGATCCGAGATGTAACAACAGTGAACTGAATAAAATCTGTGAGGTTCAGCACACAGTGATTGAAAACAAAAGCCGCTGTCATTGTGTTACATGAGTCAGGAAACTATTCAGCCCACCAGTCGTCCCCACGAACACTTGATTTGATTTTTTATAGTTTTACTGAGGTTGATGGACGATGTGTCAATAGCCACGGAGCCAAAACAGAACAAAACCTTTGAGTCGAGATCCAAGCGCCCAACATGTGCTTTTAATCTGGACACTCCCAGCACCCCACGGGCTTTCTTTTCACTTTCACTCAACTGTTGCATATTTTATTTTTCCTCTCAAATCGTAGTGGAGGTCATGTTGGCTGTGGTCAAATCCATGGTCTTTGTTTTGCTTTACATGGTCTGTTTGCTAAGTGCCTGATCACAGGTGATACTCATATCAATTTGCAGCTAATGGTGCAATAATCATGTAAGTGTAATTCACTTCCCATTAATGTAATAGAAGTTAATGCACATTCATTTTATATTATTACACTCATTTGTTTAAACACATGGCTAAATAAGATAAAAATGCTCCAGTTTCCATATATGCTGATATGCAGTGATAAAAGTCTGACTTTATTCTTTGTGTAAATTCATCACAAAACCACCAGCCATGCACATTAGTTTATTAACTATAGAGTTACATCCAGAAAAAATGTGTAACTTTTTAATTTATAATGTGATAATTATCTCAATAACAGGAAAAATATACTGCATTACATGTTGTAAAACGTAACTAACCACTCACTTTCATTACTAATTATGTTCATTTGTAATAACAGGTCTTTAGTTTTATTAATCAGACATTAACTCCTTTTATGTTTAGTGCTGTGGCCCCTGCAGTGCTAGCGCCACTCTCACTGAACCGTCACTGCAGAGAATAAAAAACTGTGTCAGACAAATACAAAGTGTAGACTCCTTCATCATGGTGCAAACAGAGCTTTTACAGAATGTTTCTGTGTTCATTATTGGGACCAAATTCACATTCAGGTTCACATTTATCGCCATTCGTGTGTCGATAAATCCATCAAAGTGGGTGCATGTGTTTTCCTTTGGTCCCCGAGACAATGTGAAATCTTTCTTTTGAGGCAGCTTCTGACACATATTCTTCATATACGTGAGATGTATTAGAGTATTATTATCTGTATTGTCACTGTTTGTAAAGCAAGAGGCCGTATTTTAGCTACGATACTCAAGCCCTTTTTCAATAAAGTCATATGAAATTAAATCAGCTTCACGTCTGTGTTTTATCTGCCAGAACCCGTGTTTACCTGTGTATTTTGTTGATTTAAAGCTACGTTACGTGTTTTCTGACCAATAGGGGGCAGAGGGGTTTCAAAACATGTTTACAAAAAGACATCCTGATTAGACTGTCGGCTTATGTAGTTGTTGTGGCTAGCCTGTTTGTTCGCCCAGCAGACATGGAGCAATCTGGAAATCCATCAGTAAAAAAGAAAAAGAAAAAAACATTTTTTTTTTCTTCCTTTACCTCTGGAGGCACAGCCCGGAGTTTTTCGACTAACGGAAGTGCAGGAGCCTCGGCGATCGCTCACGCCCTTAACTTCCGGCGGTGCCCCCAGGGAAGCGCCGTGTTGTTTACAAATACTTCGGGTAGAAAACCAGCAGAGTTTAGCTATATATCACATTTTGCACGTCACTGTATCACCGTGTAGACTAATCTGATGTTTGTTAAGTCTATAAACACAATGATTGAACAAACGTTACTATTTCTGTGTGTTTTGTAATTAACATGGTTATCGTAGATTAGCTGGGCTAACCGTTAGCTGTTAACGTTA